>NC_081848.1:24633648-24975768 GCF_963259705.1 Myotis daubentonii | reverse complement strand
TCTATCTCTAAAAATCAATGAATATATCCTTGGGTGAGGATTAAAAAAATGAAAGTAGAAAGTTCCTAGCATTGAAGTTTACCACTAATTACTTGTCATTTTTATAAACAACCTTAGAAAAAACAACTTTGATAAGAGGAGTTCATATATGGATTTCTAAAAGAAATATTTACCACAGTAAAATATTTTAAGTTAAAATACAATTTTAGCTAAACCTCTCCCCAACCACCAAAAAACCCCACAAATTCTTAAAAGAATAGGTAGGTAACTATAGACAAGAAATTAAATTATAGAAACCTCATCCAATGCAAGTTTTGGCCCCAATTCTAGCCCTTTCCCTATAATAAACTTCATAGTATCTTTATGCTACCAACTATATCAAGGCATGCTTCGTTATGACAGTATTAGAGCCACAGGTGTTAAAATAGAACATGGGTCCTAGCTATTTACACCTTCTAACACCTACTATTTGTAAAACTATGAGAATGGGAAAGTTATCTACTCCTAATAAATTAAACTAGTGTTTTCTGGCATTTTATAGTAATTGCATTAGATATTTACCTAAATTTAAGATTTTTTTTTTTAGGAATCTGTGGGAAAACTAGAATTGCAGAAGTAGGAGGTGTGCCTTACTTAATGCCTCTTGTAAATAAAAAAAAAGTAAGTGTACTTTTACTCTCCACATTCACATGAAGATTGTAGAATTTGGGTTGAATCCTCTTATTAAAAATTGTTGATGGACTCAGTCGTAAAAGTAAACCTGGGAATTTGTATAAATTATCATTTAAATAATACTGTTTTCCTCTTATAGGTTTATGATCTAAATAAGATTGCAAAAGAAATCAAGCTTCCTGGAGCTTTTATTCTTGGAGCGGGGGCAGGTCCATTTCAGACTCTTGGATTCAATTCTGAGGTCAGCATATAATTATTTTATTTTATTGATTAGACATTTGGTTTGTCTTTTGCCTTTCCTTCTCTATCAGAAATCTTAACTTCCTGGATGAATTGTAAGTAGTTAATATCATCATGTCTCTCTACAGATTTGCCACTGTTTGATACAGTTTTGTATTATAGCACATGCTCCAATTGATGCAACTATAATGGGGTGCTAACCCCCTAATTTAGATTTTCTTAGGGTATACACTCATTCTTAGGTGAGTCCAAGGTCCTACTGTGGATCTGGATTGTGAAAGATTTTAATCCTTATACATCAGAGGATTTCAGCTTCTCCATAAATCTTTGCTTTTGGTACAAGAGCAGCTTTCAATCAGAAGATGAGTGGAATATTTAATGATCTAGTCAACACCCCTTTTCTGACCAAATTGTAGAAACCTACCCCAGTAGTATGATTATTTACAAAAGGTAATATCTAGTACTGTGAATGTCAATGTATTTCCAACATAAAAATAGCAGTTTCTTCACATCTCATAAACAGAAGAGTGAATGACATCTTCAATGTGCCCATTCTCTCACAACCTTTACAGATATGACCATTAGTCAATAATCAAGTTCTTTTGGAGAATCAATATAATTTGCCTACTGTTCAAGGAAAAAAAAACTAATTAGACTTTTTTTAAAAATTTTTTCTTTAATATATATTTTATTGATTTTTTTTTTTACGGAGAGGAAGGGAGAGGGGTAGAGAGTTAGAAACATCGATGAGAGAGAAACATCAATCAGCTGCCTCCTGCACACTCCCTACTGGGGATGTGCCCGCAACCAAGGTACATGCCCTTGACCGGAATCGAACCTGAGACCCTTGAGTCCACAGGCCAACGCTCTATCCACTGAGCCAAACCGGTCAGGGCTAGACATTTTAAATAAAGCAAACGTTACAATGTAATAGGAACACTGTAAGAAATACTGTAAACATTTTATAAAATGTTTTTTTCAGCTTTTTGATATTTGTAAATCTTTAACATTTTGTTTTGAATCTAAAATTAAAAGTTCATATTTCATGTTTTCTTAGTATTGAAATAAAATGTCTTAAAATATAAGATAAAATTCTGTCATATTATTCAAGATATCCTGTTTGCAAAGAGATAGGAAGATTGACTAATTTTACTTTATTTACTTTTCAGTTTATGCCAGTTATTCAAACAGAAAGTGAACACAAACCTCCTGTGAATGGAAGTTACTTTGCCTGCATTAATCCTGAAGATGGAGGGTGCCTACTAGAGAAATACAGTGAGAAATACCATGATTATGGGTGTGCATTACTGGCTAACCTTTTTGCCAGTGAAGGCCAACCTGGAAAGGTGATTTTGTCCATAAAAACACAGTGTTCTTCAGAAGTTCTCAGTTAAAAATTTGAACTTTTATTGCCACCACAAATATGGTTTTCTAATAAATATCCAAAGTGCCTAAGTCAAAGCTCTTTAGCCCGGCTGATTGTAGCTCAGTGGTTGAGCGTTGGCCTATGAACCAGGAGACCACTGTTGGATTCCTGGTCAGGGCATGTGCCCACGTTTCGGGCTCAATCCCCATTGTGGGGCATGCAGGAAGCAGCCGATTGATTACTCTCTCTCATCATTGATGTTTCTGTCTCTCTCTCCCTCTCCCTTCTTCTCTGAAATCAATAAAAATATATATATTTTTAAAAAGCAGCTCTTTTAATAACCCAGTTATGAAAGATTCAGAGAGTAGTACAGGTAGAGTGAAACTCTCATTTAAAACTGAGGTTAAGAATATTTAGTAAGCAATACTCTTCTTTTTAGGAACTATAAGGTATCAGGATATCCATATGGGGAGTGAGTTAGTCAAATATATGAACCATGTAGCTGATAATGTCTACCTATAATTAGAATCTATGCAATTTGTTCATTCCTGACTGATCAAACATTGATTGAATTAGATAGAAATGATGGTAGCAAAATACTATAGCAAGACGGAGGTAAGGAAAATTAATGCCTCACTTCAGATTTACTTCATGTTAGAACACAAAAAGACGATTTCAGTTTTAGCTTCGAGAACGCTTAGAATTTATAAGTATAGATAGCTGCTTCAGCTACTTTGAGAAATGAGGTAGTGAAGTAAAAATACCTAATTAAGTGAAGATAACCTAAGTCCAGGATTTTAAAGGAAGTGACAAAAATGTAATCATTTCCCCCTCCCCTGCAATTAAATAATCCAGTCATGGAAGATTCAGAAAGTACTGTAGGCAGAGTGAAAGCCTCATTTCAAACTGAGGTTAGGAATAACACATAGGAAGCAATACCCTTTCAGCCAGGGAATTCTCAACCCTTGACCACCTGGACATGTAATGATAAGAATCTCTTAAAAAAAAAAAAAAAAGAATCTTTAGAGTTCAGTGAAGGATTTAGCCATAACTCTCAGCCCAAGAAAGCATGACTAAAAATTATTATTAGAGTAAATGTTCTATCACACACACACACACACACACACACACACACACACACACACACACACACACGTATATCTGTATTGATATGTGGGTGCTCTAAGCAAAAATGTGAATATTTGTTTAATGGCGTTAGATTGTATAATGTTTCTCTCTGGTAGATATGTACATAAAATTTTGCACTTTAGAACAATGGTATGCATATTTATGTCCTCTCTAGGTCATTGAGGTAAAAGCCAAAAGAAGAAATGGAAAACTTAATTTTGTGACTTGCATGAGACAGACTCTTGAAAAACATTATGGAGATAAGCCTGTAGGGATGGGAGGTACTTTCGTAATTCAGAAAGGAAAAGTGAAGACTCATGTTATGGTAAGGGCCTGTGGGGGTGTGAATGCATGCATTTGTGGATATGTATGTGTGTGCATGTGCTTAAGATCTTAAGGATTTTTTTTAAAAAATATATTTTTTTTTATTGATTTTTTACAGAGAGGAAGGGAGAGAGATAGAGAGTTAGAAACATCGATCAGCTGCCTTGACCGGAATCGAACCGGGACCTTTCAGTCCGCAGGCCGACGCTCTATCCACTGAGCCAAACCCGTTTCGGCATATCCTGTTATTTTTAAATGGCATGCCAGCTGACCCTGCAAAGAAACACATTTGTGAAACTAATTACTTTTCCAAATTATTTACAACAGAATTATAGATAAATCTATTTGTAAATACCAAATGATTATATGATTGGTACAACTATTGTGGGAAATAGCTGTACCAAAATATATATATATATATTCAAAGGAAAGGAAATCAGTATCTTGAAGGGATATATATACTCCTATGTCCACTACAGCATTAGTCACAATAGCCAAGTTATGAAAGCAATATATATATATATATATATATATATATATATATATATATATATATATATATATATGACTTTAAAAAGAAGAAAATCCTGTTATTTATGATAATATGGATGAATTTACAGGACATTATACTAAGTGAAATAAAGCCAGACAGAGAAAGATAAATTTGCATGATATCACCTATATGTAGAATCTATATGGTGATTGTCAGGGGTTTGGGAGTGATGGCAGGGGAAATGGAGAGAAGTTGGTCAAAGGGTACAAACTTCAGTTATAAGATGAACAAGTTCACTCAGCCAGTGTGCCTCAGTTGATTGAGCCTCTGGTCATATACCAAGAGGTCACCAGTTCAATTCCCATTCAGGGAGTGTGTGGGAGACAGCCGATCAATGTTTCTCTCTCTCTTTCCCTCTCCCTCTCTCTCTAAAAACCAATTTAAAAAAAGATGAACAAGTTCTAGAAACTAATGTACATAATGGTAAATATAGTTAATAAAAAATATTGTGTACTATAGGATGACACATAAGATTAGGATGAGGATATACTCACAGGAAAACTGAGGCTACAAAAAGTAAAAATACATTAATAGACTCATTCCTTCATTTATTCATTCATACATTTTAGTGTGTACACACTGATTGGTGATCCTTTTAAAAATTAAGGTACATAACTTTAGATGCCAAAAATAGTCAACACAATGTATAAGAACTCTTAAACTTTTTAACTTAATATAAAATTTTAATTCTCAAAAATATTCAGTATGTTTACCTGTTTAATGATCTTTTATTGTAGCCTAGAGAATTTTCTCCCTGCCCATTGAACTCTGATGAAGACGTGAATAACTGGTTGCATTTTTATGAGATGAAGGCTCCTTTGATTTGTCTGCCAGTTTTTGTCTCCAAAGACCCAGTAAGTCTGTGTCTGTCTTTTATATTGTAGTATACCACAATGAGATGCTCAAGTTTTAGGATTTTTTTTTTTTAATTTGACATTTTTTGTGTTGTTATTTAAGAACTAGGAATTATCTTGAAAGATAAGGAAGCAGGTGGCTAGCAATCTTGAATTAGGCAGAGCAGATTAACCTTTGAGAAAATAAAGGCACAGTCATTTTAAATAATACTCAAAGTCATGTTATTAAAAAGTAGAATTACAACATGACTCATTGTATTTGCTGTTTATTATACTGTTCATTATATTCTAATAATATACACTAGGAAAAATATTATACTATAAATCAATTCAAAGTAAATATCTACCAAAATACTGGCTAGTGATATCTTTTGATCCAATGATTACATGCCTAGAAATTTATCCTTAACTATTTGCATAAGCGTATAAAATTATTAATTACAAGGTTATTCATGACAGAATTGCTATAAGAATAGAATAACTGGAAATAATCTAAACATCAGTTGGAAAGTGGCATATACATACAATAGAATATAAGGAAACTCTTTTATGATTTGATATACAAAGATCTCAAGCTATATTGTTAAATGGAGAAAAACAATATGTACAGGGTACTACTATTTGAGTGAAAAAAATAAATAAATCTTTCTGGAAGGATATGGAAGAAACTGCTTACATTAGTTGCCTGCAAAGAAAGGAAGTGAGTGGTGAGGGCAAGAAATGGAATGATGTATTTTACTGAATATATCCTTTTGAATCATATGAATGTATTACCTACTTAAACAATAAAATAAAAACTACTATAGTATAAATTTAAAAGGTCTCCCTCCCCCTTAAGTAAATTCTGTTCAAAATAATTTGAATATTAACAGATAGTTTGTCTGTTGTTCTAGGGGTTTGATTTGCGATTGGAGCACACTCACTGTTTTAGTCATCATGGAGAAGGTGGACACTACCATCATGACACTACCCCAGATATAGTGGAGTATCTTGGCTACTTCTTACCTGCAGAGTTTCTCTATCGCATTGATCAACCAAAAGAGACTCATTCATTTGGGCGGGATTAAGTCAACTGCTCCTCATTTAGAAAAAGAAATGATTAAGTTAATTAATTGATTAACTCAGGAATTGATGTAAATGTAAAATCCAACAGAAATTATCTCACTACTTAAACTTCGTGTTTTTGGCCTTTGAAATGAAAGATACGTTGACATTATGCTGTGTTGTTTCATAGGTCTATCTGAAAAAGTTTATTGGGAACAAAGATACATAATGGAGATGTTCTTCATTCTTTTTTTTCTAAAAATCAGTCTTATATTTATACCTTAAATATAAACACGACCTGGAGTCATGTGATTGGTTATTTTTACATAACTTACAATTGTAAGTTATGTAAATTACAAATAGTAATCACTTATATTTGTTTAAATTATTAAAATTTTCAACCTAGTCTCAAAACTCCTAATAGGATATTAGAAAAATCAGTGTTGGAAATTTTGATAGTTATTGAATCTTTGCATTGAATTTTAAAAATCCATTTTAGAAGTCAGAGTGTTTAATAATTTAAACACTTTTCTCATGGAATACGGTGGTCAGAAGGAGGAGCTTCACCCCTTTTGGTGAAGTTCAACCATACTCAGTTTGCAATTTCCCTTTCACAAACATTAGCAACTAGTTAGCCATGATTCCGCCTCTGTTTGGACTGCCAACTGGAAGCAGTTTGTGTCTTGTTGGTTACTTGCAAAAAGAGAAGCAAAAACAAACAGCATCAAAATACAATTGAAGAGAGTATATATTTTAACTTATGTGAGGCTATTGCTAAACATGGCCACTGTGCTTCGAGATATATAAAATTATACTCTTACTGATTATAATGGTCAAAATTTTCCTGAGTGTTCTTCAGTAATCATTAGCCAGAAATTAACTATCTCATCTTACTAATGCAAACAATGTGCATATTTAGGAGCTCTTCAATATTAAGCACATAGTGAATCTTCAAAAAATATTTTTGATTGTCTTCTCAGGATGTTACTTGTAACATGTCCTTTGAGTATAAATTACTAAATACTATTTTTAAATAAGTACTATTTTGTAGCAAAAAATGATTAAAGCCCAGCCAGCATGGCTCAGTGGTTGAGCACCAACCTATGAACCAGGAGATCACCGTTCAATTCCCGGTAGGGCACATGCCCAGGTTGTGGGCTCGATCCCCAGTGTGGGACATGCAGGAGGCAGCCGATCAATGTTTCTCTCATCATTGATGTTTCTATCTCTCCCCCTCTCCCTTCCTCTCTGAAATCAATAAAAATATATCTTTAAAGAGTGATTAAAAATTTATATTCATAATATGACTTGTGTTTCTTTCTAACATTCTACCTAAGGAAAAAAAATATTATTATTCATTCATTCAACAAATATGTATTGAATACCTACCCTGCCCTCTGGAATGTAAGCTCTATGAGGGCAAGGGCTTTGGTCACTATTATAGCACTAAGGCACTAGTGCCTGGAAAAGGAGGCACTCCATAAATATTGGTTGAATGAATGAATGGGTGGGTGGATGATTATGCCAGATACTTCACTAAATACTGGGATCTATCATTCAATCATGACAAATAATAAGCAAGTATATAATATGTCAGATGATGGTAAGTGCTATGAAGAAAAATAAAGCAAGCATTGGATGCATTATAAAAGTGGATGCTATTTTGTTGTGGCCATCCTACACTGAGACAGAATGAATTCCCCACCCAAAATTTGGTTCAGATGAAATCTCTCTGTCTCTCTCTCTCTCTGTCTCTACACACACACACACACACACACACACACACACACGATATGAAAGGGTTTACTGGTTGCATAATGAGGCTTTATGGGGAAAGCAGGGCAGCTCCCAAGCAAGTTAAAAAATGGCTTGAGAGAACAGCGGAAGGAGACTGGCTGGGAACGGGGGCGGTTTATGGTGGTTAGGGGAAGGAGCCAGAATGATGGTTCTTCATGCAGTTTGAATTTCCCACGGGTGTTGAAGGAAAGAGTACCCACACTTTCTTATCAGCTGCCCAAATGTGGAGCAGAAGGGGTAGGGCTTAATAGCTGTAAGTAGTCAAACATCAAAAATGGAATCGGACTCTATGTTAACATTTTATATAGGGAGATCAGGGAAAGCCTCTGGTAAAGAGACATTTGTGCAAAGACTTGATTGAAAGAAATGAGTGAACCATGAAGTTATTTGGAAAAACATCTTTCTTGGCAGATAAAAGCCCCAGAGGCAGAAGAGCACTCAGTATGTTCAAGAACCAGCAAGGAGGCCACTGTGAACACAATCAGATTCTCATACATTAACCATTGGCGTTTCAACCAGGAAAAAGGACAGGAATGAAAGAGTAGGTGTAATTAATGAAAAGGTAGAAAAAAATAAGCTTTTTAGCAGAAAACATGATTGACCTCTTAGAAAACAAAAGACAATCTATAGTGAAATTATTAGTTCAAAAAGGTTCCTAAATATAAAATCAGTATACAAAGGTTTATATTTCTACTAGTACATAACTAACAAGAAACAATTAAAAATGTAAATGTGAAAAAGATATCAATTACAATGTTATCAAAAGTGCATAGTAATATTTTTATTTAACAAAATCACTTATAACTTTTATGGATAAAATAGTAAAACTGTTGAAAACTTAAAGAAGTTCCAAAAAATAGTTATAACTAGGAAGATGCAATCTCATAAAAGTATCAATTCTTCTCAAAACTATAAATTCAACCCAGCTGGTGTGGCTCAGTGGTTGCACATCAACACATGAACCAGGAGGTCACAGTTCAATTCCCCATTAGGGAATACACTCGGGTTGTGGGCTCCATCTCCAAATGGGGTCATGCAGGAGGCAGCCAATTTATGATTCTCTCTCATTGTCGATGTTTCTATCTCTCCTCTCACTTTCTCTCTGAAATCAATTTTAATCTAATAAAAGAAAAACATGCAAATTGACCATACCTTTGCTATGCCTTAAGCCACACCTACCAGCCAATCAGAGCGACTATATGCAAATTAACCCAATCAAGATGGAGCTGAAGCGAGCAGGAGGCTTGGTTGCTCCAGTGATGGAGGAAGCGAAGCTTCCGGCCGGCTCTGAGCTCCACTGAAGGCAACAAAGTTTCAATTATAGAAGGTAAATAAATCCCAGAATAAAAAATTTTTAAAAAGGAGAGGCTGGGAGCTTCCGTCACCGGGGGGCTTGGCCAGCCTGAAAATAGCCCTCAGCCCCTCACCCAGACTGGCCAGGCACCCCAGTTGGGACTCCCCACCCTAAAGGGGGTGTGGCCAGCCTGGAAACAGCCACCAGCCCCTCACCCAGGCTGGCCAAACCTCCATGGGGTAAGGGTCTCCACTGGGGGGGCGGGACTTGACCAGCCTGCAAACAGCCATCAGCCCCTCACCCAGGCTGGCCAGGCACCCCAGTGGGGACCCCCACCCTGAAGGGGGTGTGACCAGCCTGCAAACACCCATCAGCCCCTCACCCAGGCTGGCCAGGCACCCCAGCGGGACCCCCACCCTGATCCGGGACACCCTTCAGGGCAAACCACCTGGCCCCCATCCATGCACCAGGCCTCTATCCTATATAATAAAAGGGTAATATGCAAACTGACCCTAATAGCAGAAAGACTGGGAATGACTGGTCACTATGACACACACTGACCACCAGGGGGCAGACGCTCAATGCAGGAGCTGCCTCCTGGTGGTCAGTGCTCTCCCACAGGGGGAGCTCTGCTCAGCCACAAGCCAGGCTGATGGCTGCCAGTACAGCGGTGGTAGTAGGAGCCTCTTCCGCCTCCTCAGCAGCGCTAAGGATGTCCAACTGCAGCTGAGGCCTGCTCCCCACTGGCAATTGGACATCCCCTGTGGACTCCTGGGCTGCCAGAGTGATGTCTGACTGCCAGCTTAGGCCCAATTCCCCAGGGAGCAGGCCTAAACCAGCTGGTGGTCATCCCCCAAGGGGTCCCAGACTGCAAGAGGGCACAGGCCAGGCTGAGGGATCCCCCTGAGTGCACAATTTTTTGTGCACCGAGCCTCTAGTATATATATATAATCTCCAGTAGGGGGCATGCAGGAGGCAGCCGATCCATGATTCACTCTCATCACTGATGTTTAATATATCAACACTAATAAAAGAGAAAAATGGTAATTGGCGTACAAGCTACCCTTTTCATTGGCTAATCAGGGCTATATGCAAATTAACTGCCAACTAAGATTGGCAGTTAACTGCCAACTAAGATTGGCAGTTAACTGCCAACAAGATGGCGGTTAATTTGCATATGTAGGCACAATGCAGGGAGGCGAAAGGGAAAGCAGGAAGCAGCCCCCTGCCACTGACAGTGATCGGAAACCCAGGGGGGAGCTAAGAGCTGGGGGGCAGGGCAAAGGCGGGCCTGGGGCCGCCTTTGCCCTGCCCCCCAGCCATGATCGGAGAATCAGGTGCCTTTTCCACCCTGGCCAGTGATAGCAGGAAGTAGGGGTGGAGCCAGCGATGGGAGCTGGGCACGGTCGAAGCTGGCAGTCCCGGGAGCTAGGGGTCCCTTGCCTGGGCCTAAAGCGTAGCCCACGATCGTGGGGCTGCTGCAGCTGCGGGTCCCCGCTGCCTGGGCCGGACGCCTAGGCCAGAGGCGTCAGGCCTGGGCAAGGGGCCGATCCTGCGATTGGAGGGTGATGGGGGTCAACGCCTGAGGGCACCCAGTATGTGAGAGGGGGCAGGCTGGGCTGAGGGACACTCCCCCACACACACACCCAGTGCACGAATTTCGTGCACCGGGCTCCAAGTAAATATATATTTAAAAAACTATAAATTCAACTCATGCCAGTCTAATCCCAGTCAGGCTTTTCATAGAAACCAGTTGATTCTAAAATATATGAGATAGCAAAGGACCAATATAAGTAAAGACAATTTTCAAGACAACTAGATTAGGGGTATTTGATATATAGATATCAAAATGTATACAAGTAAACTTATGAAAAGTAAGACAGTGCAATTTTGGCACAGTGAAGGACAATCAAATCAACAGAACATAAAACCAAGGCCAGAAAAGATACTCATATGATTTTTTTTTGACAGGTGGCATTGTAGATCAATGAGGAAAGGAAAATGTATTCGAATATAGTAGTGCTGCTACAACCAGTTATTAATATGGAAAAATAAAACTAGATTGGACTCAATACTAGGTGAATTAAAAATTTAAATGTAAATATTAATTATTTTTAAAGTTTTAGCAGGAAGTATAAGGGAATATCTTTATGATTTAGGTATATGGAAGTATTTCCTAAAGAATATTAGGCACAAACTATTAGAGAAGAGATAGATAAATCTGATCTGACAACATTAAAATGTAAAACTTTTGTTTGTCAAACTATGGCTCAAAAAGGAAGAAAGCAGACCACAATCTGAGAGAATAGCTGATGTTTCAAAACATAGCTGATGAAATTCAGCTTGTATTCAGAATGCATTAAGAACATCTCCAGCCCTAGCCAGTTTGGCTCCGTGGATAGAGGGTTGGCCTGTGGTCATTCTGGTCAAGGGAATGTACCTCGGTTGCAGGCTGGATCCCGGCCCTCGTCGGGCTCGTGTGTGAGGCAACCAATCAATGTTTCTCCCTGTGTGTTTCTCTCCCTCCCTCCCACCCTAAAAATCAATGGAAAAATATTTTTGGGTGAGGATTAACAATAAAAAGAAAGACATTTCCAAATCAACAAAGAAAAGACAAACACCCAATAGTAAAATAGGCAGAAGTTATGAACTGACATTTGGGAGAAAAGAGAAAAAAAAACAATGGCCAGTGTTAAATGTTAAGATTCTATTTCTAGTAATGGCAGATTAGATAATTCAGACAAATCATCTCAATAGAGGCAATTTTAAAAGCTGGAAAAATAGAAAAGTACCTCCTTGAAGGTACTAATGAGTTAAGATAGGGGAGGACTACTGGGCAATCAGTGTCTGCGAGAGAATGGAAGCTCAGCTTCGGTCAGCCAACCCCCATTGATGCTTCATGCTTCCTATGCATGACTGCAGTTTTAAAACTGTGACTTTTAGGGTGCTCTATTTCACAACAATAGGTTACTGATTTAAAGAGGAACGCATGGTGTCCTGGCAGGTAGCTCAGTTGGTTAGAGGGTCACCCTGATACACCAACATTGCAGGCTTGATCCCCGGTCAGAGCACATACAAGAATAAATCAGTGAATGCATAAATAAGTGGAAGAAAACGATGTTAAAAAAAAATACATGGAAATGATAAGTCCTGGTTATTTCTAGGAGGAGGGTGGGAGATGTGAACTGGGAAGAGTACAAAGGAGCTTTAACTATATCAGTAATGTTTTATTTCCTAAGGTGGGTGTGAATACACAGATGTTTGTTGTTATTTTTTTAACTCAAATGTAAAGTTAAACACTGGCCGGTTTGGCTCAGTTGGTTGAGTGACATCCCATGCAGCAAAAGGTCACAGTTTGATTCGCCTGGGGTTGCAGGCTTAATCTCCAGTAGGGGGCGTGCAGGAGGCAGCTGACCCATGACTCGCTCTCATCATTGATGTTTATTATTATTCTTTTAATCCTTATCCGAGGATATTTTTCCATTGATTTTTAGAGAGAGTGGAAGAGAGAGGGAAAGACAGAGAGAAACATATTGATGGCCCCCCCTCCCCTCTCCTGCACGTGCCCTGACCAGGGCCTGGGCTAGGGAGGAGCCTGCAACCAAGGTACATGTCCTTGACCAGAATTGAAACTGGGTCCCTTTGGTCCTCAGGCCGATGTTCTATCCACTGAGCCAAACCAGCCAGGGCTTGATGTTTCTATCTCTCTCTCCCTCTCCCTTTCTCTCCCTAAAAATAAAAAAAAAAACATATTTAAAAAATAAATAAAGTGAAGGACATAGTATCATGAATCTCCTTTTTTGAAGTATGGTCTTTTGTACATAATTTCTCACATATTTTCTTAAAATATCTTTAAGTTTAGCCGAAGCCGGTTTGGCTCAGTGGATAGAGCGTCGGCCTGCAGACTGAAAGGTCCCAGGTTCGATTCCGGTCAAGGGCATGTACCTGGGTTGCGGGCACATCCCCAGTGGGAGATGTGCGGGAGGCAGCTGATCGATGTTTCTCTCTCATCGATGTTTCTAACTCTCTATCTCTCTCCCTTCCTCTCTGTAAAAAATCAATAAAATATATTTAAAAAAAATATATCTTTAAGTTTATACTAGAGAATTATGGTGATTTAGTAATTAATTTAATACTCAGTTATTTTTATATTAATATTTCCCTATTGTTCTTTTGACTTGTTAGGATTCTCTTCTGATATATTGACATCCTAGATATAATACCATTTTTTCCCTAAGAGGAGTTATCCATTGTATGTTCAGTGACCTCCATTTATGATAATGTTGGGTGAGGATATCCTATTTGCTTTGGGGAGGATGGGAAAATGTTAATGAAATATACTGTATGATGTTTTTCTATGAAATGTATTGGAATATCTATGTATTAAGATTGAATCATGCTATACCAATTTTTTTGTCTTAAATACTAGTGAATTCCTATGAGGCATATTATTAAAGAAGTGACCAGCTTACTTTTCAAATCCCCACCATAATGCAGTGATGAGAAAAATCAAAGAAGTGTAGGTAAAGGTTGAAGATTTGGCCCTGAAAAAAGAGTATTAACAGGCAGAGGGTGCTGCATTCAGTGAGGAAGAAAAGTGAAGGTAGAACTAATGCAAAGTGGGCTGAGAACCTGTTGCAGACAGGAAGCCAGGAGATGGGATCCTATAGGCTTGCCTGTTGCCTTCACGCCTGAGGTCTCTAGAAGTTACTTTAAGGACCTATGCTGAGAAGTGCTGCTCTGCTAAAATACTTCTACAGTGAATTAGCTAGGGTCCCACTCTAAGGCTGCTTGCTTCCCATCTGATGTCACATTGGGAGTGCGCGTGGGGAGGTTCTCTGAAAAAGTCCAGGGCCTCTCCCCTGACTAGAGTTCGAATACAGCCTTTACCCTCCCATCAGTTTTCTCCACAGAGGAGTGCATGAACCACAGCAAGGGCACAGGCCGTTCCAAGGGGTACAGGAATATTAGGAGGTCTGTCCACATATTTTATTTCACCCGTTTTAATTTCTAGTTTTGTGTACACTTCTTAAAATACATTCTTAGGGATGTCAGCTGAAATACATTTTGCTGACAGACACAAGTTCAAAACGCTTAAAGACCAGATGCATTTACATCATCTTTCCAAACCTAAAATGAGAACATAGTCTGACAGACATAAAGGCAATTATGTGACTATTAAAAACTGGGTTTTCCTTCCTACCTTTGGCCCTTTTTCTCTAATACGTCCTGTGTTTCTGAAACGTTCTGTTTTTCTGAAGTGTGTTAACTACAGCAAAGAAGACTGACTTAATGCTTGGGGTTAGTTGCATTAGCAAACCTAGTATTTGCCGCTACAGTATATCTACAAGGAGACTCCCTTTTGCTTTTGGTTTTAGAACTCCAGCTTCCTTTTAGGTTATCTGTGAAGCCTCTGTGTGGCCTGTTTTATCATTTATCAGCAATTTACTGAGCATCATCAATGTGCCAGGCATTGTGAATATACAAAGATGAATAAGACATGGTCTCTTGCTGGGATTCTTGTTCTGGCATCAAGAAGGGTTCAGGAAATCTGGAGAAGGCTGTGCGTAGATTAAATAGGAGTCCAGAGATGAAATATAATTTTGAAAGGCATTTGGGGGTCAGAGGAGCCTAGTTTAAAGGAAACTAAGATCTAAGTTCTCCTCGTCTCAGGATCGCATGCTTTTTATTAACACAACTTGTCCTGATGCGAGGCAGAGATATACACTTCATAGGGTCAGGGTTTGGTACAGAGTCCATTGTCAGAATGGGGGAATTAGCCTACGGCTGTTCAGGTGTTTGGCCAGTAGGAGGCAATAGCATGTGGATTAAGATGCCCTGAGCTGTCTGGCAGTCAGCAATCATCACTTTTCAGGTTTGGGGAAATGCCATCAGCCATTCCCAACAGGTGACTACATATGTGACTCAGCCCTTGTTGAGTCCCCAAATTCCATCAACCTTTTGATGAAACTCTTGAAATTATGACATGCTAGAATTGGCTTCCGGCCGTCTCTGCCCCAGCAGAGCTCAGTCTAGTGGGGACTCTGGTTGACATACGAACAAATAATTAAAATAAAAAAGGGTAAATATTATTAGTTTATCCGAAAAGGTACTGTACATTAAAGGAATCTGCATATCACAAATACAAAAATTGAAAAGAAGACATGAGCTTCTTGTACTGGCCAAGATGCAATAAGCTGACAACAGCCTATTTCTGTAACAATTACAAAATACAACACATTGGACAAAATGCAAAGCGCAACTCTCAGAACACTCTTGAAAATTAAGCCATAGCAGGCAGGCTGAAGAGGGAAATCAGAACTTGAAGAATGAATATGATTATGAGTTTCTTGATTTTTCTTTCCTCTATCTCCTGAATTTGACCCGAGGCAGCCTATGTCACACTATGCAACTGGCATGGACAGTAAATATTCCTGACAGTCCTTACTGGCCAAAGAACCAGGAAAGGGAGCCCCAGCAGTCATGGTGTGACAGTCTCCATTTTCTTTTCCTGTTTTCTCTTTTTTCTCTCAGCCCTGCCCAAAGGCTAAACATCTGTAATACCAAGAGAAAAACCAGAAAAATGTTTCCAGATGAACCAGGAAATGGGCCTTCTATGGTCCCATTTTTCCCTCTTTGCCCTTGGCCTTTCATCTGGAGGCTGGTCCCGGCTATGAAGAACTGCATTGCAGTGAGGGGTGTAAGGGACTAAAATTAACAAAAAATGGTATTTGTGACCAGAGGAAGCAGGAAAGGTGTGTATTTATAGTATTCCCTTATTAGCCTTTTAATGTCTATAAGAATTTTGAATGGGTATCCCAAATTATCTTTTGCTGTTCTGTTCTGTGTTTTTCCATTGACCAGTCTTTGAGTTCACTGACCCTATTCTTGCTATGTCAAATCTCTTAGTAAATCTATTCCATGGGTTATTATTAATGTCAACATTTTTTAGCCTAGAATGTACATTTAAAAGAATGTTTTTATTGAGTTCAGAGAGGGAGTGATAGAAACATCAATAATGAGAATCATCCATCGGCTGCCTCCCACGGCCCCCATCCCCCAACCAGGAATGGAAGGAATGGAACCGTGACCTGATTCAAAGGTTCACACTCAACCACTGAACCACACTGGCCAGGCTAGATGCACATTTTTTTTTTTATAGATTGGAATTTTCTGTTCAAACTCCCATCATTTCATCCATTTTCCTCTTTCCTTTAACACATTATTTTATAGTCCTTGCCTCCCATCTCGAATGGTTTCATCACCCATGAATGTGTTCCTATTATTTGTTTTTGCTTCTGATTACCAGTCACTCTTTCCTGCCTCTTTACTATCTACTACTACTATTATTATATACTATATATTATGTGTTCTAGATGGTATCTTTCACTCTTTTGTTAGGCAGATGGAGAAACTGATTACCTCAATTAAATTAGAGATTGAGCTGGGTTGGGGTTGGGTTGCATTTTAAATAAGGCTCAGGCCACCTCTGCTTACAGTCTGTTATTCCACGTGCCTCTTCTGAGGTTTTAATTGAGAGCCTGGCAGATCTGTCTCCTCAGCCCTGAAACATGGGAGTTCAGTTCCTTCCTTCAGAAGATTTGAGCTCCATGAAACCTCAAGTCTTTTTCATGGAACACTTCCCCTTAAGCAGGATTTAGTCTTGTCAGCAGCGTTGGAGATCAGGTATTTACTTCTCAGAGGAAAGAATTCAACACAAGATAGAAAAGGCAAAGTTTTTTTTTTTTTTTTTAAATATATTTTTATTGATTTCAGAGAGGAAGAAATATCCATGATGAGACAGAATCATGGACCAGCTGCCTCCTGCAAGTCCACCACTGGGAATCAAGTCCACAACCCGGGCATGTGCCCTTGACTGGAATGGAACCTGGGATCTTTCAGTTCGCAGGCCGGCCCTCTATCCACTGAGCCAAACTGGCTAGGGCGAAAAGGCAAAGTTTAATTTGAAGTGAAAGTACACCTAAGGGACTCTTGGATGGGCAACTCCAGCTAGGTTCCAGTGCCCCAGAATGGGCCTAGTTCCAGGCTTTTTATCTTATGCTTGCCTCTTCCTTTTTCTGCCTTAATCTTATTGTACCATCACCTCTTAGTTGAGGGGCTGGAATTTGTTCGCAGGTGAT
This sequence comes from Myotis daubentonii, assembly GCF_963259705.1. NCBI lineage: Eukaryota > Metazoa > Chordata > Mammalia > Chiroptera > Vespertilionidae > Myotis > Myotis daubentonii. The sequence continues at coordinate 24,958,355 of NC_081848.1, read as the reverse complement.
TTTGCAAGATTTGCCCTCTTGGTGCCCTCCTTCCTGTTTTTGTCTAAATTTGATGGCTGTTTTTAGCTTTCTGTCCCTCCTTCCCCATTTACTTAAGCAAGGTCTTTGATCAGTTTGCCCTGCTCTTATCTATCTAACTGCCTACTCTAACATTCCCCGCTCAAGAGTTTGACACCCACTTCATGGGGGGATTATGGACGTAGACAATCATCTGGCTACTTCCTGCTGACAAATGGGCGAAGTTGGGATTGGGTCTCATTCTCTTGCTATCTGTCAGGGCAAAGCGTAAGGTTCTTGGAACCGTTGGCCAGCTTGATCAGGATGTTGAGCTATTTCTGCGGGGGTGTTTGGAAAGGTTGAAAACACCAATGAACGTTATCTGAGGTGGAATTGCTGTAATCTGGAAGAGACAAATTTTACAAGTAGGTTAAATGAACAGGGGCCAAATAGTAGTATCCCTAGTACGATAAGGAGAGGGATTATAAGGGGTCCAAGGAGAGACCATACCAATTTTTCCAATTCTAAGCAAGTGAGGTTGCCAGTTAGGATTCTCTTAGATTCTTTACCCAGGTTGCGTGGTTTAGAATCTCACGTATTCTTGTTTCTACTTTAGCGGAGTTATTGATGTAGGTGCAACATGTAGTATTTCGAATAGCACAGACTCCTCCTTCTGCAGCTGAAAGATAGTCCAGGGCAATACGACTGTCTAAGCCTATATTTGTTAATGAGTTGAGGGACTGTTGTAGTTCATGGAGGGCTCCCCCTGTTTCACTTGAGAGCTTTTCTAATTCAGTTGTGAGATTAGGAAGGATGAATTCATGTTCCATGTATCCTGCCCAGGGGACAAGGGAAGTAAGGGACTTTCTTTTCCAAGTTAAGGGGTTGTCTAGGAGTCTCCGCTTATGCTGGGAAGGTGTTGATGTTTCGTTGTAGACAGCCAGGCTAGGAGTTATATATCCTAAGGTGCACATTCCATAAATGAGATAGGGATTTAGGCATGAAGTGGCCATGTATCCTGTGGGGGTGGTGTGAACTGAACCAATGCCTGCCGTCCTATTCATGGAATATGCGCATATGTAAACCATTCCCTCAGGAGCACAGACTGTGTTGGAGGTGCTAGTTAAAACCATAGGAACAATGGTGCTACATGAGGAAATATTTGCCGGCCACAACATGGAATAATATAAGGCTCTAAGTTTGCATAGAGCAGTCTTAGTTTTGTTGCAGACAGGAAACTCTTTTCCCGGACGAGCAGGCTTATGTTTCGATGTTGCAGTATATAGGCAGATAGATGGAGAGGTAGTTATGTTAACCAGAGTGAAAAGGGTGGCATATGTACTTGGTTTGGAAATATACGCTAGCTCTGAGCGCCAGGTTTCATTACCGAATTTGTTCTCTGGCTTAGCTAAATATTGTGTGGGGCCTATAGCTCGTGGGTGCTTGTGACAGACCCAGCAATTAGTGATGTTTCCCGACGCTATAGCCTTGGTAATCCTAATAAGTGAGTTTTGGTCCCATGGTTGTGGTTCTGGTTTTAGAACGGTGTTTATTGTGCCTAGTCCTAAAGGGACTTGTGAAGCCAGGAATAGGAATAGAAGGAAATAATTCATTGTGTAAAACTGTAGAAAAGGTCTAAGCAAGCCTCGGAGTGGCGGGTAGTGCACAAATAAGTAAGCAGCCGAGAAGAGTTTTAGAAAGGACTATTGATCTAATAAAGAGTAATTCTGAGAAGGGTTTTTACAGGGAGGATGGAGGAATTGTAAGACAGCAGAGGAGTAGAAGGCCAAACCAAAAGAATATTAAAAAATTTATAAATAATAACAAAAATTGAGAAGTAAACTTATCTGAGGGTTGTCTTTTTCTTGAACAAAGTTTTCAATTGGTTCGCATTCCCACGTCTTGCTTGATTTCTCAGGCTCAGATGGGTTAGTAGAGTTGCAAAAGGCTTTACTTGTGGTTAGTAGAGTTGTAATAAGCTTTACTCATGTGTGATGTATCCAACTAGAGATGACAGCAACGTTGACTGCTGTGGAAGTGGAGAACAGGACAGTAAAAGGCCCTTCCCATAGGGGTGTTAATTGCAATCCTGGAGTTCCTTCTTTCCAGGTTTTAATGTATATCTGTGATCCTGGCAGATATAAAGATTGGGAGCCCCTGGAGTTCTGTTCAGACCCTGGAGTTCTTTTTTTTTTTTTTTTTAAATATATTTTATTGATTTTTTACAGAGAGGAAGGGAGAGAGATAGAGAGTTAGAAACATCAATCAGCTGCCTCCTGCACATCTCCCACTGGGGATGTGCCCGCAACCCAGGTACATGCCCTTGACCGGAATCGAACCTGGGACCCTTCAGTCCGCAGGCCGACGCTCCATCCACTGAGCCAAACCGGCTTCGGCTGGAGTTCTTCTTTATCCAAAATATTATATTGCTTGTTGAAACTTAGCTATGGAGGTGACATATGGTAGGAGTTTGGTGGATTCAGGATCTGTTATAAGTAGAGTATAGAAATGGCCGTCCATGTAATGATCCAAAGGTGTTTAACTGTAATTGAGTTGTGGGGACAGTTTCAATTTGGAGGAGGGCTATAGGTAGTAAATCTAAACATTTAAGGGCAGTTTCTTGGCAAAGTTTGCCAAGAGTTTTCTTTATTGTTTGATTTGCCTACCTTTCTGGAGGACTGTGGCCTCCAAGCAGAGTGAAGATGCTATTTATTCCTAGGGCTTTGCTAACTAATCATGTGACCTGCAAAGTAAATCCAGGTTCATTATCACTTTGTAGAGATTGAGGGAGTCCAAACTGAGGAATTGTATTTTCTTCTTTTAAGAGTATTTCTGCTACCTCTTGTGCTTTCTCAGTCCTGGTGGGATAGGTCTCAATCCACCCAGTGAAAATATCTATGAAGATTAGTAGGCATTTATAGTCTTGACATGGAGATAGTTGAGTAAAATCTATTTGCCAATCTTGCCCTGGATAGTTGCTCCTTCTCTGTATAAGTTGGACTAGTACAGGTGGAGATTTAGATCATTGGGGGTTATTTTAGGCACATAAGGCACAAGCCTGGCAGACCTGTCAAACTGTTTTGTGTAAGCCCTTACTGGCAAAAAGTTTTTTGCATATCAGGACCATATTCTCTCCCCCTGGCTGACAAGAGTCATGGAGGGCGAGAGGACATGGACTCCTTCTGATTTGAACCATGCCATTGGTCCTTTGATGTGCCTGTGTTGCGATGCCCATTCTATTTCTTTTTGGGTATATTTAGGGATTGGCAATTCTTTAGGTAAGGGTGAAATTAATGCTCCTAATTATATATCCATAGACGTGGTGGCTGCTTTTGCAGCTTTATCAGCATATTTGTTTCCTTGAGTTATTTCGTCCTGACCTTTTTGGTGTCCCTTGCAGTGTATAACTGCTGTTTCTTTAGGTAAATGATCTGCCTGTAGCATTCTCACATGTATCTGAGTCTACAGAAGACTTCACTCTTTTTTCTACTTAGATCTTGAAAACATTTAGAGTTTATTTTTATTTTTGGTATGAGATAGGGGAATGTAACTAGATTATTTTGCATGTATGACAGATTGTTGGCTCTGGTCCTCCCTTCATCCACACCCCTTTCCATGCTACTCTACAGTTTCCCCAAGTAAGAAAGCTCAATGTATCCCCATCTCCCACCCTTGACTTTTGGGCTTGGCCATGGAACTTGTGGATGTTGGCATGTAATGCAGGCAAGGCTTGCCTCTATTTAAAATGTTTTTATTGATTTCAGAGAGAAGATGAGAGAGGGAGAGAGAGAGAGTAACATCGATGAGAGAGAAACATCCATCAGCTGCCTCCTGCATGCCCCCTATTGGGAGTGGAGCCCTCAACCCGGGCATGTGCCTTGACTGGGTATCAAACCAGCAGGGGACGGCACAGAACCAACTGAGCCACACCAGCCAGGGAAGGCTTATCTCTTGTACCTCTGCCATTGCCATAAAAAGAATATACTCTGACCAGCCTGCTAATATAAGAAGAAGAGAGATGCATGGTACAGAGTCATCTGAGTGACTATAAACCTGTAACTCAACATAGAATCAAGCAGCTGAGCCACCACGATAGGTCATCTGGCCCTCAAGTGTGTGAATAAGCCCAGCTGGGATTGCAATGCTCCAGCCAAACTGCAGAAGTATGAGCACCTTATAAAGATGAAATGAGAAATATGTTTAAAGGCGCAGTAACTAACATAACTAGAGCCCATGAAAAACTGAAAATAAAGTATTCAAACTTTTTACAAATTTTGGCATAGTCAAGTACACTAGATCTTAAACATGACTGTGCTTACCAAAAATAGGCTACTCTTGAAAATTCAACCCCCACCCCCACAGCCCACCACCACACTCTGTCACGTATATTCTGTTCTGGTAGAGATTAACACCAGGTATCCTTATTTTTCCTGAATAACTTTACACAGTTGTTAAAAAAAACTTGGATATTTGGTCAGAATAAAACTGGGAAAGATTCCTAAGTTGTATATATAGTTCCTTAAATTAAGTAAAGTTTTGCAATAGGAAACAATCCATCTTTTCCCAGCGGAATTATTACTAATGCAATACTTTTTTTGGGGGGAGGGAGGTACTCAGAGACTGAAGTTATAACATTGCTTCTTTAAAAAAAAAAAGTATATATATATATGTATACTTTTTTTTTTTTTTTACAGAGAGGAAGGGAGAGGGAGAGAGAGTTAGAAACACAGATGAGAGAGAAACATCGATGAGCTGCCTCCTGCACACCCCCTACTGGGGATGTGCCCGCAACCAACGTACATGCCCCTGACAGGAATCGAACCCGGGACCCTTGAGTCCGCAGGACGACGCTCTATCCACTGAGCCAAACGGGTCAGGGCACTACTTCTTAATCTTATAAACATTACTTATCCCCAGTCACTCAGGCATAACATAAATATTTATTAAGCGCATACATGCCTGTGTCTTATCAGGCTTGTGGAAGACACTTGCCCTCATGAAATCTACAGCTAACGGGAAAGCAGAGAATAATTTATGAAGGACACTTTTAACTAGGAATAAGCACAATTATTTCCCCCCCTCAAACTGCGGCCTATTTTGTAACTCTCCAGACACGTTTCTACTCCAGGTGTAAGCTGTTAACTCTCAGCATCCCCAGGGGAATTCTCATGGGAAGCCCCGGGGACCCATTCATTTTCTTCCCTACCTCCTTCCGCCTTCTCCAGCTCTCCTTCCTCCACGACTTTCAAACACGTAACACTTAACACGCAGACCAACTCCAGGCCCCAGCCTCTCTACGCTCTCTGCACTGGGGGTCCCCAGTCCCGCTGCGCTCCAGGCCCCAGCAGTCAAACCTTCCCGCCGCCGCGCGGGAACCCACCGGAAGTTCTTACCCGGAAGCCCCTGGAGCCCGCGCCTCGTCGATTTCGTTCCCGGAGACTCGTAGCGGAGAGGGTCCTGCAGTGCATTCTGGGAAGGTGGCCGGCTCTCAGCTTCGTTTCCGGCGGAGGAGCGGCGGCCGGTTTCCCGACAGCCCGCAGGGGCGCCGCGTTCCCCAGGTGGCCGCCTCCCCGCGGAGGCGCTCGGGCTGCCTCGCTCGGCTTCTGGCTCGCGCGGGGGTCCTCCCGCCGCGTCCCCAGCCGCCAGCATGTCCGGGGTGCGCGCTGTGCGGATCAGCATCGAGTCGGCCTGCGAGAAGCAGGTCCAGGAGGTGGGCCTGGATGGCACGGAGACCTACCTGCAGCCGCTGTCCATGTCCCAGAACCTGGCGCGTCTGGCGCAGCGGATCGACTTCAGCCAGGGCTCGGGCTCCGAGGAGGAGGAGGCCGGGGGCGCCGAGGGCGATGCGCAGGACTGGGCGGGCGCCGGGGCCAGCGCGGACCAGGACGACGAGGAAGGTAAGGCCCGGGGCTGCCGCTCGCGTCCGCCGGTCTGTCCGGGCGTCCTGCTCCCCGCCCGGGAAATGCCACTCTGCCTCTTCTGTGCTTCGTGAGATGCTGGGTGTCTTTGTGAAAGTCAGAGGTTTGTATGAAAGTAACGCCCGCGAAGAACAGTCACTGTGCTCTTTTTCGTTTTGTTTTTGTTAATCCTCACCCGAGGATATTTTATCCATGGATTTTTAGAGACTGGAAAGGAGAGGGAGAGACACACAGAGAGAAACATCGATGTGAGAGAGAGACAATCAATTGGTTGCCTCCCGCAGGCGCCCCAGGATTGAGCCTGCAACCGAGGCGCCTGCCCTTGACCGGAATCGAACCCGCGACCCTTCAGTCCACAGGCGGATGCTCTAACCATTGCCAGGGCTCCTTTTTTTTTTTTAATAGCTGGACAATTTAGGGTTTTGTTTTACTATCAGTACTCCGTATCTTTCTGCAAGTTTCCTTGAGTTGGAGCGTTTGAGACCTGTTACTGGTGCAGTTTTTACGTTTTTAATCGAGCTGCTGTCACTTGGCACACTCTGGTTAAGATGTTTCTCAGTGCAGTGTGAATGTTGATAGTAACACCTGTATTGATTGGGGCATGAGATAAAGGTGTAAGTGGTAGACAGCGGCTAAGTCTAGTCGGCCAGGATAAGCATTTGGCTTTTATCAGAAGGGCAAAATGGAAGCTTTGGAAGGATTTTAAGTAGACAGATGATTTTGATTAAAAAGATTACTCAGGATGCTATGTAGTAAATGGAAAACAAAACTGGAAGGAGGGAGGCCAGCTAGAGAATTATAGGAAAAATATGAGTGTTTTGGGGCTCTCATTCTTGTCAAGGATAAAAAATATCCACAATTCTTGTTATAGTTGTAGGCAACAGGAGTAGTCATAAACAACGTGAAAAGATAGGTGATGGACTGGGAAAAATATTGGCACCCAGTGGTTAATATCCCTCATATTCAGAGCCCCTTCAACCTGCAAAGGAAAAGACAAATCACGGGAAAAATAAGCCAAAGATATGAACAGTCAGCTCACAGAGGAAAGACCTCAGATCTCTCTAGTAGGGAGAGGCAAGTTAAAACATCATTAAGATACTATTTTCATGCATAAGATTAGCAGAAATTTAAAAGATTGTTAATATCCAGGGTTTGGAATGTGAATTGATAGAGCCTTTTTGGGAAACAATTTGGCAGTTCTATATGTTTCAGAATTTTTAAAAATAATTCTTTTTTATTTTATTTTTTAATGTATCTTTATTGTTGATAGTATTACAGATATCTCCCATTTACTTCTCTATCCCCTGCTCCCAACCCTCACTCATCTCCCCTCCCCCCCCCATCTTCACCACCCTATTGGCCATGTCCATGGGCGATGCATATATGTATATAAGTTCTTTGGTTTATCTCTTCCCATCCCCCAATCCCACATCCAAGTATGTCAGTATGTTCCATGTCTCCCTGCTTCGGGTTCCTACTCAATTCATTTTGTTCATTAGATTCCACAAATAAGTGAGTTCATGTGATATTTCTCTTTCTCAGTTCGGCTTATTAGCATATTTTCCAGGCCCATCCATGCTGTCCCAAAGGATAAGAGATCCCTCTGTTTTACAGCTGAATATTATTCCATAGTGTAAATGTCCTACAGCTTTTCTATCCTTTCATCTACTGATGGGCACTTCGGCTGTTTCCAAATCTTAGCTATTGTAAATAATGCTGCTATGAATATAAGGTGCATATATTCTTTCTGATTGGTGTTTTGGGGTTTTTAGGATGTATTCCCAGAAGTGGGATCGCTGGGTCAAACGGAAGTTCCATTTTTAATTTTTTTTGAGGAAACTCCATACTGTTTTCTGTAGTGGCTGCACCAGTCTGCATTCCCACCAGTATTAAACTAGTGTTCCCTTTTCTCCACATCCTCACCAGCACTTGTTTGTTGATTTTTTTGATGATAGCCATTCTGATAGGTATGAGGTGATAGTTAATTGTGGGTTTTTGTTTGTTTGTTTTGTTAATCCTCACCTGAGGATATTTTTCCCATTGATTTTTAGAGAGAGTGGAAGGGAGGGGAAGAGTCAGAGAGAGAGAAACATCAATGTAAGAGAGACACATCCATTGGTTGCCTTCTGCTCATGCCCGACCAGGGCCAGGGATCAAACCTACAAACTTTGACCTGGAATTGAACCCAGGACCCTTCAGTCCACAGGCCAATGCTCTATCCATTGAGCAAAACTGTCCAGGGCTCTCATTGTGGTTTTAATTTGCATTTCTCTGATGATTATATGTGTCAGAATTTTTAAATATGCATCTCTTTTGACCCACTAATATTTTGGCTAAAATTTAACCCACATAAAACATAGTGCATGTACACAAATGTGTATTCAAGATGTTTACCGCTGCTAGCATTGTTGGATCTAATCTACCTGTCCATTAAATAGGAATGGTTAAACTTATTGTATAGCCATGCTTTAGAATATCATGCTGTGATAAAAGAATGAAGTAAATCTGTATGTGCTGATATGGAAGTGTCTCTAAAACAAATAAGTAGGGGTGGGGCGGGGGAAGCAAGTAATAGAAATATAGGAGTATCTGTATACAGAAAAGGCTAATATGCTATGTGTCCCTCCTACCATCCAACTGGTCACTATGACGCGCACTGACCACCAGGAGGCAGATGCTCAACGCAGGAGCTGCCAAGCTGCAGTGACTTGGCAGCAGCAGTTCTCGGGTGAGGCACCCCAAAACCAGAGAGGAAGGAGCTGGAGATTCCTTGCGGTGCTGCGTGACTCTACCTTCGGCCTTGGCTTATATTGTTGCTGGGGCACTGTCGGCCTAAATCTGGTTCACTGCACACTTGTGTTTGCTTTCCACACCCTGTGCGGCAGTAACTTTGCAGAGTGCCCTCTTGCACTCCAGGACTCCTTGCGGGATGTTGAGAGCCGGTTTCGGCCCGATCCCCGCCAGCAAGGCCGAGGGACCCCACCTGCTGGAGGGACCCCACTCACTCCTCAGATGCTGGGGAGGGACCGCAGGAGGTTGGCTCCAGGGCGTGTCAGGTCCACCTCTCCCATTCCTGCCCCGCCAGCTACCTTCTAATTAATTTCCTTTCAATGTGCAGGAACCCATGCACCAGATCACTAGTATGTATATAAATACACAGAAAAACATGTGGACCGGTACATCCAACTGCTAATAATGATTACCTTTCAGGGAGGGAGAACATTAGGGTGGGGAATAAAGGAAAATTTTCACTTTTTTTAAAAAAAAATATATATTATTTTTTTAAAAAATATATTTTATTGATTTTTTTACAGAGAGGAAGGGAGAGAGATAGAGAGTTAGAAACATCGATGAGAGAGAAACATCGATCAGCTGCCTCCTGCACATCTCCTACTGGGGATATGCCCGCAACCCAGGTACATGCCCTTGACCGGAATCGAACCTGGGACCTTTCAGTCCGCAGGCCGACGCTCTATCCACTGAGCCAAACCGGTTTTGGCAAATTTTCACTTTTTACACTGTAGCTGTCTATTGTTTGAACTGCATACAATAAGCATGTGTTCATGAAGTTTAATTTTAAAAATGATTAAGAAGCTGGAAGATATGGTAATAGTGCATAATATCTGAATGCTACAATTATAGGCCATTTTTATTTTTTATTTTCCTGTATTTTGGAAATTCTCTATAATTCCTTATTCACATTTTAAAAGCTGGAAGAAAAGGTTATTTAAAAGGCCTGCATAAATTTAAAAAGATATCTGAATGCCTATCTATCATGTTGTAATGTTAGATTTAACCTATGGATATTAGGTATCATTTGTTTTGCCATTGTAGGAATACTAACTTAAATGTTAAAGATTCACGAAAGGGTAGAGGGCATAGGATAAAAGAGGATACAATTTTGAAATAAAATTTATTATTTCTTCTTTTAGAACTTTAAAACCTCTGAATGGGCTTCCTGGCTTCTATTCATTATAACTAATATTCGTGTGTTCCTTTTTTTCTTTTTCTTTTCAGGGTTGGTAAAATTTCAGCCTTCCCTTTGGCCTTGGGACTCAGTGAGGAACAATTTGAGAGGTGCCCTGACAGAGATGTGCGTTCTCTATGATGTTCTCAGTATCGTGAGGGATAAAAAATTTATGACTCTAGATCCTGTTTCTCAGGACGGACTTCCTCCAAAGCAGGTATTTGTGGGCTTTAGCTGGATAATGGTACCATTTTGTTAAATCCCAGGATCACTTTTTAGGTTGTGTGCCTACTGTTCCCTTTTCCTTTCATGCAAAATTAAGTCAAGGTGAAGATTTAAAGACTAACTGGCTCAAAACAAAGTCATAAAAGTGTATATCCTTTATACTGGTATATTATTTTATTAATATTCCTGTGACCCTTGGAAGAGTTAAGTCTCATTAACAATATAATACTTCAAAGTTTCCCAAATCTTAACAAAGTCTTACAGCCTGCATCGTTAGTCTACAATGTATTAAATAAAATGTTATGACAGAATGGCTTTGGGGTCAGATGGACTTGGGTTCAAATCCTGCCTCTGCCCTCACTAGCCCTGTGACCTTGAGTAAGTTATTTTCTCAGTTTTTCTTTCTAATCCCTCCCCTCATTTTTAGGGCCTTGTTAGAAAAATTAGAAAAGCCGAATTAATGGAGGATATTGAAAGCAAGGATATTGAGATCTGATGAGTATATTCACGGTTTGAGCATTAGAAGATAAAAGGGATGCGGAAAAAGGGTGAATTGGTGAATGAAGAGTCTGAAATCAGGGAGGTCAGCTGAGAAGATTTTTAAAAGGAAAGCAAGCATCAGGACCGTGACCAAGTTAGTGGTGTGGAGAGGAAATAATGGTTGTAAGAATCTATTTGTAAATAAAATTAAGTGAATTACTTAATTACTCATGTGGAAATAGTTTCAGAATCTAGAAACATTGCTTTGGAAGACTTCTTAGAAATCATTAAATCTGCTTCCTTCATCTTTCAGAGAGAAAACTAAGCCCAGAGAGATCAGTGATGTGTTCAGATTGCAGTAAAACCAGTGGTTAGAGAGCCAAGCTGAGACCTCCAGCACCTCATTCATAGCCCACTGCCTTTTCCACCTCTGTGCTTCTCCCAGAAAGGAGTCGCAGGAGTTTCTTGAGCTCTTCAGGAACTTAGAATTAGGTCCTCTAACATGATCAAAGGATTATTGTGGCATTGCTGTGAAACTTTATGATTTTGACTCTTACATAGCCAGAAAACTTTCTCTTTGGAAGTATGTGTGGTTAATGTACAAATTGGTGGTGACTATTGATATTTATGTATGTATATACAACACATAGATTTTGATTTCTCATCAGTTTTCCAAAAATTAGCATTCAGTGAAATACATTTAATATTAATGCTGCTTGGTTTCAATATTCATTTGAAAGGCACTTAGGTAGCTCACTGTAATATAAGATAATTTTACAGCTGTAGTCAGTGGAGTCATTCATTTATTCATTAAATAAAATGTAATGAGCCAGGCATTGTTCTAGGGCCTGTGGATATAATGGTTTCTGCCATCATATAGGTTACAATTCAAGTAGGGATTATAGACCTTAATCAGAAGTTTAATAAGTGCCACAGAAGAGTATACACGTGAGTGAGGAGTGTCAAGACAGGAAAGGAACGGCATACACAAGAGGGAGGGAGCCTACCGGGGCTGGGCAGAGTGATGCAGGGGTCAGTTCAGATGAGTAGCCCACTGTGCAGTTTTTGGTTTAACGTAAGTCTTTATTTGCGTTGACCAAAGAAATGGGTTAAGGTTATATTACTATGTGTATTTTCCCCCTCTTTGCTTTAATTTAGGAATCTCTTTAGTAGGTGTGTTGTTACTGAGAAAATGCGTAATTTTCAAATCATTTAAAAATAATACAGAATTACACTTTTGGATTGTTTTTGGTAGAATCCTCAGACGTTACAGTTGATATCTAAAAAGAAGTCACTTGCTGGAGCAGCACAAATCCTATTGAAGGGTGCAGAAAGACTGACTAAATCAGTTACCGAAAATCAAGAAAATAAGCTACAAAGAGACTTCAACTCTGAGCTTCTGAGATTAAGACAACACTGGAAACTGAGAAAAGTTGGAGATAAAATTCTTGGAGATCTCAGCTACAGAAGTGCAGGTATAGATTACTGTTAAAAACTGTGCTTTTAAACTAAAGTTTGTAAAAATAAGATACAGAATTGATTGTATTGTTACATATCCTATATAATAAAGAGCTAATATGCTAATTAGACCAAACAGCAGAAGGACCTTCTGGACGAAGCCAGAGCGGCAAGGGCCAGGGCTGCGAGGGCCAAGCCCCTTGCATGAATTTCGTGCATCGGACCTCTAGTTCTTCTATAATGTGTTGTGTCTCAGTTACATGTTACATATTAAAGTTTTAATTTCTGTAAATTTAGCCTGAAGAAGCTAAATTACTTTTATAGCCTTAGATAAATATATATAAACTAGAGGCCTGTTGCACAAGATTTGTGCACTAGGAAAGGGGGGATGTCCCTCAGCCTGGCCTGCACCCTTTCACAGTAGGGGGGGCCTTAAGGGGATGTCCAACTAACGGAGAGCAGGCCTAAGCAGACAGTCGGACATCCATAGCACTGTGATTATTGAGCTAATAATAGTAGAGATGAATATATGTTTTTTAATTTGTTTATTTGAGAGATATAGGAAGGGAGAGAGAGAGAGAGAGACATCAATTTGTCGTTTTCACTTATTTACGCCTTCATTGGTTGATTATTGTATGTTCCCTGGCAGATGATCGAACCCTCAACCCTGATACTCTAACTAACTGAGCTACTCGGCCAGGGCGAGTAGATCAGTATTTTAAAAGGATTAATTTGCCAGAGCAAGTCATCATTATTCTAAAATTAAAGGAAGGTAGATTGAGGTGGTCAAGTCAAATATTGGAGGACCTGTATGCCTCAGCATTGCTGTGAATTGGGAAATTTTGAATTCTGAAGGCAAAATCCCATTACAAAGATGAATTCAAGATGATAAGACATTTTTACATTTTATTAGGCAGTCTGTAGAAGCTGTACTTTCTAGCTGTGGGCATTGTAAGTTCTTTCCAACAAATAATTATGTGCAAGTACCTTATGCAATTTCTCTCTGTGGGACAGTCACACATGATTATAAAAGGATTTGATTACATTCGCTTCTAATTGCAAGAATATCTTGACCATCCTCCCTTGTTATAAAACAGCAATTACTTGTAATCACCCACTCTTTTTTTAAAAATATATTTTATTGATTTTTTACAGAGAGGAAGGGAGAGGGAGAGAGAGTTAGAAACATCAATGAGAGAGAAACATCAATCAGCTGTCTCTTGCACACCCCCTACTGGGGATGTGCCCGCAACCAAGGTACATGCCCTTGACCGGAATCGAACCTGGGACCTTTCAGTCTGCAGGCCGACGCTCTATCCACTGAGCCAAACTGGTTAGGGCTAATCACCCACTCTTGACATAATTCAGCAGTCAAAACAACTTACTGAAACTTTTGCACTGAACAAAAAAACATGAAAAAATCTAGTGTACGCACTGTCCTTTTGTCCTTCTCTTGCTGGATTTAGAACACTCCAGTTGCAGTCTGATTCTAGAGGCCGAGCTCCAAAAGTATTTAATCTCCAAGGAGTACATTCATTTTGCCCAGCCAGCGTGCCTCAGTGGTTAAGCATTGGTCTATGAACCAGGAGGTCATGATTTGATTCCCCGTTAGGGCACATGCCCAGATTTCGGGCTTGATTCCCAATAGGGAGCATGCAGGAGGCAGCCAATCAATGATTCTCTCTCATCATTGATGTTTCAGTCTCTCTCTCCCTCTCCCTTCCTCTCTGAAATCAATAAAAATATATATATTTTAAAAAGAAGTATAATCATTTTATCAAAATTCCATTGGAATAAAACAATTTGGATGAAGTTTGTATTATAATGATAGCATTAGACTACAGAGTGTTATTTTCTTAAGGTAAATAAAACTTTTCTCCTGCTTTCTTTCTTCCCTTTGCTCACCACCCCTTCCTCTTTACCCCTGAACACATGTTTTGGTGGGAACTTAATTTATGATTCAATGATGTGGATATGAAATATTACTTTATACTTAATAATGTATCTTAAATGTGTTCATTGCTTTTTAATGTCCTATTTTTAATACCCTACTAGGATCTCTCTTTCCCCATCATGGTACATTTGAGGTAATAAAGAATACAGATATTGACCTAGATAAGAAGATACCTGAAGATTACTGTCCTCTGGATGTTCAAATTCCTAGTGATTTAGAGGGATCTGCATATATCAAGGTATTTGTCAGAGTATTTTTTAAGTAATTTCTTATTAATAGCCCAGAGACTAATTTGCTAACATTTGTGTATGTGTTTTTATTGTCATTTAGGTTTCTATTCAAAAACAGGCTCCAGACATAGGTGATCTGGGCACGGTTAACCTCTTCAAACGGCCTTTGCCCAAATCCAAACCAGGTATAGTTATGTTCTATCCTCTAACTTTTAGTCTTAACTGAGCTTAAACATACAAATAAACTAAAGATAAATATAGATAGGAAATATAAGTATTTTGAAGTAAGAACAAGTAGAAATGTACTATTTATAATTTGTTAATTAACCATTAGTAAAGAGCTGTGTACTTTTTTTTTTTTTAAATATAGTTTATTGATTTTTTACAGAGAGGAAGGGAGAGAGATAGAGAGTTAGAAACATCAATGAGAGAGAAACATCGATCAGCTGCCTCTGCAACCCAGGTACATGCCCTTGACCGGAATCGAACCCGGGACCCCTCAGTCCGCAGGCCGATGCTCTATCCACCGAGCCAAACCGGTTTCGGCTGTGTACTCTTTTTTTTAAAGATTAAACTTATTTATCAGTTTTCTTTACGTAAAAGAAGTAATAATTTCTGTATTTTGGAAAGTATATGCTGTAATATAATGTTTCTGAACTTCTGTTGTATGTATTCAGATCACCATTTAAACTAGTTAATGCATAATATACTTAAATGATTTACATATGTATATGTCTTCTGTCTTTCAGGTTCCCCACATTGGCAGACAAAATTAGAAGCAGCACAAAATGTTCTCTTGTGTAAAGAAATTTTTGCACAGCTCTCTCGGGAAGCTGTTCAAATTAAATCACAGATCCCTCACATTGTGGTGAAAAACCAGATCATCTCTCAGCCCTTTCCAAGTATGAGCAGCCAACCCTTTCGAGATTTATAAATAGGACTTTGTGGTTTGGGGAACAGGATAAAGAGTTGTCAAAGGAACAGTAAGAGCAGATGGGTGGTGTGCTGTCCATAAGGGCAGCTGGGAAAGCATGCAACACAAGCCACACTACTGATTCTATGGCCTAAATAGTGGAACTCCAGATTTTAAACAGCGCGTGTTCAAACTTTGCACCAGCAAGGCCATTATTTAACCACAGTTGCTTTGAGGTGTCTCTGCTAATGCCATGTGTGAAAGACTTTTCAGGGATCCTGCCTTATTGTCTATCTGAGATGTCACTTAGAAAATGCTTAATTTATTAAGTACCCATATTTCTAAATTTGTGGAAATTAGATTTTAATTATATGTTTGAAAGGTAGTTAGATTTCCCCTGGTGATCAGTTTGTAGTTAGCTGGGCACTTGTTTTTTACATGAATTCTGAGGAGTATCTTCCTAGATCTGTCAAGGGAATGGGTTTTAGGAATGAAAATCTTCATCCTGGTTCCCTTCATCCTGGAAGCAGGGGAGAGTATTTCTCGCCTCGTTAGTAAGACCAGATACCAACTCTGTTGGGTTTCTTTTTTTTTTCTTTTCTTTTTTTTAGGTATCATTTTTTTAATTTAAAGGGAAGAAGAAACAAATTAATTAATATATAGCTTCTGTTCACCTGTCTTTAGCCACAGCTCAAGGTCAACAGAATTTGAATTGTTAAAATACATGGTAGTTTATTGCATTCATGAATAGTCATTTTGAAGCCTCCTCTTTAAGTTTAGAATGTATCTTTTGAGAATGGACTGTGGTTATACTTTATAAAGACAGGTTGTGCCTTTTCATAGTTTAGATTATTTATATCTGTTCTACTTCTTTTTATAAATAGGCTTGCAGTTATCTATTTCTTTGTGCCATTCCTCAAATGACAAGAAATCCCAAAAATTTGCTACAGAGAAGCAAAGTCCGGAGGACCACCTTTATGTCCTAGAGCATAATTTGCATCTACTGATTAGAGAGGTAATGAAATAAATACTTTTGTTTGCATTGTGGTGAGCATGTCCAGGGAAGTGACTACACACAAGCTCCCCCTGCCACTTCCTCATTGATCACATAACAATGACATTCACTGTCTGTGATGAGAAAGATTTTTGCTATATGCTTGGGGAATACAGAGATGATCAGAATACAGTCTCTGTTCCCTAGCATAGCTGCTAGTGGTAGAAAGATACCACATGTCGTATAGGGAGGTATAAGAAACGCATGTTAAAGGGCGCAGAGGGAAGAATGATTCTGATTGGGTGATCAGGAGAAATGACTTGCCAGAGCCTGTGAACAGGATACTCCTGCTGTCTCGGGACATGTGCCACTTATAGGCTATCTAAAACTGTGTTTCCAGAGTGCTGGTTCACAGTTTAGGCCAATTTCAAAAGAACCCATGAGAAACTTTTAATAGAAATATACATGCAGCCTCCCCTGCCTCATCCCTGCTCCTGGTTCAGTTGTTTGTGATGGTATGAGAATCAGTCTTCTTTCCAATGTCCACAGGTGGCTCTGTAGGAGCCAGGTTTGGGAGCCTCGAATTGAGGGTATAGTGAACTAACTAGTATTGATCGCATGTGTTCTATTGTGAGACCTACTGAAGAATACTTGGTCTTGTGCTTTAAAACTTCTAAAATAAAATAAAAAAAAAAAACAGCTTGAAAGGGACCCTTCTCTTTACAGACTTGCATTATGCATGGCCTCGGTGTTAGCATTTATCTGTGTGCCAAGACTGCCTATGTCAGGGGTGGGCAAACTTTTTGACTCGAGGGCCACAATGGGTTCTTAAACTGGACCGGAGGGCCGGAACAAAAGCATGGATGGAGTGTTTGTGTGAACTAATATAAATTCAAAGTAAACATCATTACATAAAAGGGTACGGTCTTTTTTTTTTTTAGTTTTATTCATTTCAAATGGGCCGGATCCGGCCCACGGGCTGTAGTTTGCCCACGGCTGGCCTATGTGGTTCAGATCCATTGCTTTCATGTTTCCAAATGTGAGCTCTTCTTTGACTAAGCATTGTGTAGTCATTAATATGTGGGTATTGATTGTCTATAACAACTGTTGTTACAGTTTCATAAACAGACCTTGAGTTCCGTCATGATGCCTCATCCAGCAAGTGCACCTTTCGGCCACAAG
The DNA here is from genome assembly GCF_963259705.1 of Myotis daubentonii. Classification (NCBI taxonomy): domain Eukaryota; kingdom Metazoa; phylum Chordata; class Mammalia; order Chiroptera; family Vespertilionidae; genus Myotis; species Myotis daubentonii. The sequence goes on along the minus strand of NC_081848.1, from coordinate 24,941,037 downwards.
AGAATGAGACTTTCTGGTCCTCAAGCTTTTGATAAAAATGAAATCAATTCACTACAGTCCAGTGAAGGGCTTCTGGAAAAAATAATTAAACAAGCAAAGCATATTTTTCTGAGGAGTAGGTAAGGATGAGAGAAGTTATTGCGCGCACGTGTGCGTGTGTGTTTTGAAACCACAGCCTTTTTTCCTTTATTATTTATCTCATATGTGTTATTTTGGAAATGCTTTCATCTTTCTTCTCAGGGAAAGGAAGGTGGCAGCAGTGTGAGAGTTTATGATCATAAATGGTCCTGTAGGGTTTGGGGCAGACTCAGATCCATGGCCCATGTAACTTAGTATATTTTTTCTAACATGCTGAGGTTGTGGGCTCTATCCCCTTGATCCCCAGTAGGGGGCGTGCAGGGGGCAGCTGATTGATGTTTCTTTCCTTCCCTTCCTCTCTCTCTAAAATCAATAAAAACGTATTTTTAAAAAAAGTACAAAGGGAAGATTACTGGCTCTCGAGTTAGACTCCAGGTTTTGTACCCTGGCTCACAGCTCTAACCTTGTAGCACATTACCTAACATCGCTACACTGCTCTTTTTTCTTCTGAAAAATGGAGCTAATAATAGTACCTACTTCACAAGGTTGTTAGTAAGATTAAGTTACATAATTCATGAAAACACTTATAATATTTGCTACATAATTAGCTCTTGAAGAATCTTAGTTCTCATTCATTCCTATTTTATCTTTCCTGGAGTATAAGATTTTAATTGTGCAAAATGTTTTTCTAGCTTCTGATGCAAATGATTACAATTCCATTACAGCATGGGTATGTCCCAAGTCATTTGTTAGCAGAGATCAAGTATTAATATTTATGAACGATTATATTATTTTTAGAGCTGAGATTAGTACCCAACAAGTCTCCTCGCTGTGTTCTGATAAGATTTCCTGGGTGGGAGGAAGCAAGTGGAGTTAAAGGGAACGAGCCTGAGCATGAGAGTGGGCTGCAACGTGAGGCTGAGAACCAGCACTTCAGAGTGATGTGAAGGAGGGCTCCATGCAGCCGGCCTTGCTTTAAAGTCTGTGCTTTCAGACGGTGGTATTTTTAAAATGTCATCTGGTTTTCAAATCTTCATAAATTGATAAGTGGTTTGTAATCTTATTGTTTTATATGGTGGCTTTTACAAAATTTTTACTTCTTTTCTTTAAAAGGACTGCTGCAACCATTGATAGCTTAGCAAGTCGCATTGAGGACCCTCAGATACAGGCTCACTGGTCAAATATTAATGATGTTTATGAATCTAGTGTGAAAGTCTTAATCACGTCACAAGGTTATGAACAAATATGCAAGTAAGTGTCAAAAATAAGTTCTTCATTTGGAAGAAATAGGGCAAACTTTAATTAATAAAAATTATAATTTTATGTAGACAATTGCCAAAATGTTTTATTCCTAAATATTTACTGTAAAATAAAATGTGGTACCATCAAATGTGGGAATGTATAGTGCTACTTTTTCTGCATTTGTTCATCTAGATTATTTGACTTGGGGTAGTTTGGGTTTCTGGTACATGTCATGCGCTAGCAATTTGTACGTTGGTTTAGAAAAGTGTTGTGATCAGAGTGTTAGTTATTGTCTAGTTTATGAGGGTTTGTTTTTTTTGTTTGATCTAAACCAGGTTAATAGTGTTCATAATCTGACTTGTTTGCTGATTATTTCAGGAGAGGGTGAAGAGTTAACAAAACCTTTTCCCTTTCTATATGAAAATTTGACCTTTGGTTAATTCTCTAGCTCTAGTCCCCTAGTAACCTGATAAGGAAAATGAAAACTGTGTTACTAGGCAACATTGCTTATGGCAAAATGATTGATCTCACATTAAGAAATGGATTGGGACTGGGAGGAATTATCAGTACCCGACAGGAATGCCTGTGGATTTCCATGAATGGGGTGGCTTGTGAAACTGGGCAGTCAGTGTCTATTGTGAGGACCCTGGAAACATCCCTGTGGAGTTGTTACAAGTGAGCGTGGCTCCTGTTGCATCTGAGGTTTGTAAGTCAAGGCAGGTACTACACATACCCTGCGTGGACCTCACCTCGTTCAGCCAGGTGTGCCGCTGCTGCGCTGACAGCTGCATGTCCTGCTGCAAGGACTGCCACGAGAGGAGCAGCCGACGTTGGCCAGCTGGCAAGCACGGCTCCTCTCCTGTGCCCTTCGTAGACTGGTGCTCAGTGTGGCCTGTGGTGGTCTGCCTGACTCTATGGTTCAGTTGAACCTAAGAAAGCTCCCCACCCCCTGGGTGCTGGTGTAGGTTATCAAGTGTCTGCTATTTTCTTTTTCTATGATAAGGGTAAATGTTTGTGGCATTGACAGGGTAATTTGGAACATTTCTGAGTTTTAGTATATGTGTCTGTCAAGGTCCATTCAGCTGCAGTTGAACATTGGGGTTGAGCAGATCCGCGTGGTACACAGAGATGGGAGAGTAATCACGCTGTCGCACCAGGAGCAGGAGCTGCAGGACTTCCTTCTGTCTCAGGTGAGAGGTGCAGACTACAGGTCCTGAGTCCCTTCCTCCCATAACCACTTAAAGACCAGAGTGGGTAAGGGGCAATAGTAAATTATAAAAAGAAAACCATTTTTTCTGCCATCTTACTTCTAGTGCATATCTTACAATCTATTATTTAGTTGAAAATGTTGATAAATGTCCTAGATTTGTTTCCACTTAGTGTGTGTTGAAGAGAAAGGATCAGGCCTGAAACTGTCAAACTTTCTCATGTTTGCCCTCCAGGGCCACATGGTGGTGGAGAGGTATTAACCCAAGAAAACCAGAGAAAGCGAGATTAGGTCAAAGCCATAGTGACCATTAGCCATAATATTAAATGGAGTATTTAACCGTAAGCCGTATGAAAGCGTTCCCCATATTAAGGGGCAGTATGAAAGTGCTGGGGTCTAGGCCCAGCTCCACCACACACTTGCTCTGTGACACTGGACAAACTTCCAGACTTTTAACAAACGTAAAGTTACAACAGTATCTTCCTTACCTTCCTGGAATTGTGATGATCCAGATACTATATTTTCATATAAAATTCCAAAGAATTCTGATGCTCTCCATCCTCGAAGCAATAACATTAGGCACTGACTTGTGTCTTTGGTGCCAAGTAAATGAAATGCATTTGTGAGGAATGGCAACTCTTGGTGGATTACATCTAAAATGGCTTTGGCCAACTTAGGCACATGCGCAGAGATGTATTGGAGGGCTACTGGGTAGATCCCAGGATCAGTGGGGAGTCTAGAGACAAGGCTTGCAAATGGATAGGGAGCAGAGGAAGCTAGATGGTGAGACCCACAGCCAGGGCAGTGCCACTGCTGCCATCCTGACACTACTACTCCCGGCTGGTGGCAGAATGTACTCAAACTACCCCTGCGTCTCAGTCAGGGTCCTAACAGGCAACACGTGGCACACTCCGGGAGGGTTTATTTCTAAGGATCGATTTACAAAAGTGGGGGTACAGGAGAGCACCAGGGAAAGTGGTAGCCTGCTGCCAGTAGTAATCATGTAACCAGGCCAATGGGCCAAAGGGATAGAGGAGGGACAAGTAATAGGAACCCTACAGGGATAGTCACGTAGAACAGAGCACCTTGAGAAGATCAGCAGCCTTTTATCACTGGATACAACAAGCCTAGACAACCTCACAGGAAAGGTACCAGGAGAATAAATACCCTGACCGCACTCTCTTCCCTGCCATCCTTCCGGTCCTCATTACCTGGGTGGCTCCCATTATCTGAGCCCGAGCTGGAACCAGAGGACCTGGAAAGCTGTTAACGTAACCATACAGGCCAGGCTCCTGGGCAGAGTAGGCTGTAGTAGACTTGAAGGGTGAATGGAAGATACTCAGCACGCCCTGCTACCTTGAATGTTGCTCTACATGTAGTGATCCAGATGGGAGCATCCAGCTGGTCATGTGCCTGGCCTCAAGCTGCCAGTAGACAGGGAAAGAGAGCATCAGGCTATTTTAGCTTCTGCAGTGGAAGTGGGGTGGGGGTGGGTGGGGGTGGGGTCCTCTCCCTCCCCCCAGTAGTCACACACAGGAGGATTCCTCATTCATGACATAGGGTTTCTGTGCTAGGCAGTGAAAACGCCACCCAAAGTTTACAATCATAATGTCAGGTCACTGCAAAGTAAATGTCCATGCCGATGTTAATAAAGTGTCCTTTTTCATTCACAGATGTCGCAGCATCAGGTGCATGCAGTTCAGCAGCTAGCCAAGGTCATGGGCTGGCAAGTTCTGAGTTTCAGTAATCATGTGGGGCTTGGGCCCATAGAGAGCATTGGCAATGCCTCCGCTATAACAGTGGCCTCCCCGAGTGGTGACTATGCTATTTCAGGTATTTTTACTTCTTTGGCAGTTTGGCCTTAATTAGCTTTAATAGTTACATGTACCAAGAGTAATTTATCTCTGCAATGAGTGAGTTCATGTAGTAGTGGTACTGAACAGTATCTGATCATAGCTGTTTTTCAGAGCAACAGATTATAACTTCTCTTTCAGTAGTTATCAAAATTGTTTGCTTGCAGCAAACACGTTTTCCTGAGAGAACATCTGAAGACTGCCATCACCATTGTTACTCCTGCAGCTCGAAATCTTTAATGGAAAAGAGCTTTTTAAAAATGTACTGCTATAGATTTGGGAAGAATGGTATCTGATCCTAAAGATGGTAAAGGGACGGCTAAAAGAGGAATAGGTGTTTTATTAAGCACTTGCTGTGAGTCAGGCACTTTAACAAGCACTTACACTTATTATCTAGTTGACAATTATATTTGGAGTGCTTATGGTTTTCCGGACTTAACGCGATCTTTTTTAATACCTGCTCTAAATATTTGAAAGAGTGGGTAGTTACAAGTTTTTCCCCACAGGATCACAGCTTGTGTATCTGCAAGCCTGGTATTGCTAGATCTTTATTAATAAGAATTTCAAAATACTCTATTCTTCTTCCCTAAGTAATATTTAAAGCCTCATTAACCTAGAGTTCTTAATTCAAAATAATCTTTCTTTCATCCTTCCTTGTCCTGATTTGAACATTTGAGTTTCATTATATATTTGGTGCATACTAATAAACTCATTGAATGATTGGATTATTAAAGTTTTAGAAAGAATCAATTCTGAAAATATCCTATATAATAAAAAGCTAATATGCTAATTAGACTGGACAGTGGAATAACCTTCCAGAACGACCAGTGGACGGGGCCGCGAGGCAGCCAGGGCTGCCAGGGCCGAGCCCCTTGTACAAATTTCGTGCATCGGGCCTCTTGTATAGGACATTTGACTTTCCTAAGCCAAAATTCACCTTGCCACATTTTATAGTACATATGGCAGTTCATGAGTATTTATACCAGCCTACTATCCACAAATTAGTAAATTAGTTTTAAGCATATTGAAACTGAAAAGCACTTTTAAACAGAATTTTCAAGTTGGTAACAGACAAGCTTTTTGTAATCATGGTAGAATGTATGATCTACGTTTTCTATTTTGGAAAAATAGTGTATTGATATTTTGGTTATGCTCCACAGTGCGCAACGGCCCTGAAAGTGGCAGCAAGATTATGGTTCAGTTTCCACGTAACCAGTGTAAAGACCTCCCAAAAAGTGATGTTCTACAAGATAGCAAATGGAATCATCTGCGTGGCCCATTCAAAGAAGTTCAGTGGAATAAAATGGAGGGTCGAAACTTTGTGTATAAGATGGAGCTGCTTATGTCTGCTCTGAGCCCTTGTCTACTATAATTTTCTTCCAGAAGTTTCCAGAATTTTTTCCCAGGGAAGTTTCCAGAAACTTTGACATGAGGTATTTGCAGATCAAATACAAGCAAAAGGAAGAGAAATCTTCCAAAGAAGTACTGTTTTTAAAAAATGGTAATTGGCAAATGTTTACTTAGCACTTTGGAACCTTCACTTTATAAGTGACAAATGCTTTGTGGAAATTTATGTACAGTTAGTTATAGGGTATACAGTATGGGGAAATGTAAAATAATACTATTTTTATTCAGTTAACTTGAAATATTACTAACTTATGGGTTTGAATTTGCTTTTTAAAACATTCCTTTGATGTTGACACCAAATAAAACATATGGTTAAAAATTCCAGATACTTTCTGAATTTTAACAGCCTAAAGGAGTTGTGTCTTTAATCTAATGGTCTCAGTCCACAATTTGTTAAAAGAAAGATTGCTTAAGAATATTTCAACACTATGGCACAGCTTTCATACTGGAATTCACTAGACAGACCCTCTGCCTAAAGTGTAACAAAGTACATGCCAACCAAAGGAGCCTGCCCCCCCTTCCCTACCAAAGCTATTACACCGAGCACTGGTCTTCTAACGGGCCCCTTCCTCCAGAGGTCTTCTCTATGCATGCGCGGGTGTAAGGAATGGGCGCCATGAGGACTTTCTCAGCTTTGGGACTTTCTTTCTTGGATCCCTTTTTGTCCTCACTCCCTGCGAGAGGGCATGCTCCTGCCTCGCCCGGCCTCTGGGACTCCAGCCTTCACCCAGTGGCCCTGGATCGCTTCTTTCAGTTAAAGTCTGGCCCTGTCTTCTGCTATCAGTTCTCTGCTTTTTTCATAAGGCAAATACTAATGGGTTAATGGATTACATTTTACAAGTAACATGTGTGCTTTCTTGGAAATAGTGCCGCAAACCTCACTTGCCTGAGAAACTTCCCTTAAGAGATTTAGGCTAATGGGCCTTTTGGTACCACTATAAATAATATACAGATAGTGGTTTCTTTATGAGTACAGCTTTCAATTTTTAAAGGATACTCAATAATTTATAACATGACTTTTAAAAGTTACTTTTGAAAGTTCTTTGTATTTCTCCATCTTTTTTCCTTTTAAAAGAAAAATGGAGTTTGTCAGCCATAAAATACCATAACACCTCCATGTTTTGCTTTCTTTTTTCCCTTTCTGATCAAGGTACAGCTATCCATGGAAATTGAAATAGTTGGTAAGAATCTGCAGTTAATTATTTTTATTTTATTTTTTAAATATATTTTATTGATTTTTTACAGAGAGGAAGGGAGAGAGATAGAGAGTTAGAAACATCGATGAGAGAGAAACATCGACCAGCCGCCTCCTGCACATCTCCCACTGGGGATATGCCCGCAACCCAGGCACATGCCCTCAACCGGAATCGAACCTGGGACCTTTCAGTCCGCAGGCCGACGCTCTATCCACTGAGCCAAACCGGTTTCGGCTGCAGTTAATTATTTTAAAACTCTTTGGTGCTTCATAATTATGGTGGCCCACAAAACTTGCCTTAGCTAATTTTACCAAGTTCTCCTGTACAGTTCGTCTCACGTGAGGAGTCTTACGTGATTTTGAAAAGCTCACACTAGTGCAGTGAACCTCAAATTTTCATCAAAGGACTAGCTTTTAATAAACTACCAAAAACTTCCATCCATTGCAAATTGATACTTTGAAAAATATAATAAAAATGAATCACTAGAAAATTTAAATTTAAAAAAGATACAGCATAAAGCTTCCCTTTTATTATAAAAGACAAAATGGCTATCAGGTATAAAAATTTCTAAGTGCTTTGTTTTCTGTTCCCATGATTATCTTGTCATGAGCCGGTAACAGGACCACACTTGAGTCCTCATGAGAACACATGCACAGATGTTACCACCTGTTCTTTTCAGCTTTGTCTGAGGAATAACTGAAAACCAATGTGATCCTCATATGTCTCCCTTTCCCCGATATTTTAAGGCTTTATTTATTTATTTAATATATTTTTATTGATTTCAGAGAGGAAGGGAGAATGAGAGACAGATAGAAACATCAATGATGAGACAGAATTATTGATCAGCTGCCTCCTGCATGCTCCATACTGTTCTGTAAGGACACCTTTTTGGTTTCTTAGATCACAGTCTCTGAGGGGACATACTGTTGACAAAGCATGTATGTTCTGTCAAGTGTCCTAGGCACCGCTGAGCGAGGTGGTACAGTGGTCACAGAAAGGACTCCATTGAGTTTAGATTTATATCCTGGAAGCAAAAACCTCAAATAGAAGGAAGAATGATGGTAATAATAAAGTGTTTTTCTGAACTGCTAAAGAATGTTTACTGTTAGAAACCATGTGATCCATTCTATTGTCATCTTAGGGTGCACGAAATAAGCCAGAGAAAGACAAATCTCACGATATCATTTATACGTGGAATCTAATGAACAAAATAAATTGACAAACAAAATAGGTCCAGAGACATAGAAGCATGGACCAGACTGACAGATCTCAGATGGGAGGGGATGGGAGGGGCTGTAAGAGATTAACCAAAGAACATATATGCTTATATGCATAACCCAGACAATAATGTGGTGACACTATCTTTTTAAAAAATGAATGACAGGCTGCCTGCTTCAAATCATGCAGTATCTAGTTGGGGAGAAGGCAAAGCTGAAACAAGATTGGCATGAGTTGACAATTTTATTGGAGCTGGGTAATGGGTACATGGGAAGTCATAATTTTTCATTTTTGTGCATGTTTGAAATTTTTATAATAAAAGGTTTTTAAGTCTCTCCTCAGAAACAAGTAAACGAAAACAAATAAATAGAAATGTGCCGGACCCATGACCTTGACTGAGGGGTTTGCTTATGCCCGCAGCTGTGGGACCCTGGCCCTGGGGCCTCTCTCCGCAACAGTAGTCTCACACACAAAGGAGAACTTTATTTTCAGGTTTTATTTCATTCTTTGAAACACCTTCACAGTTTGAAACATAATAACTTTTAGCTTAACATTTACAGTGGCTAACTTCTCTGATGTTAATATTTTCCTGTCTCGAAAAATAGACAAAAACCTCAGGCTCTAGAATCAAAAACTTTCCACAGGAATGTTCAGGATGGAGGGAGCTTTAAAAGTGCAAAATAAAGAAATGGAAAGAAGAGGCAAAACCTTTCATGACATATTTGGGGGGCAATGTAATGGACATCTGGGTTTGCCCCTGAGGCCTCTCACTGGGCATTATCCCATTTCTCCTTTTATTATGAAGATTTCCACCCCGGACGTCTGACAAGCTGAGAGGCAGCGTTCTGAAAAGCAGGTGGTAAAAGAGGACTCAGACTCCAGTAGCTACTGGATCCAAACCGGTTTCCCACGGATGGGCGCAGTGTGTGAAAGGAGAAAGACATAAGCAGGTCCTAGACCCCCGTTCTCCCCGTGCCTTTCCAGAGCACTGGAGACTGGTACAAGGAACCTGTCCTGGCACAGGCCTGGCTCCTGTGCTGCCCAGGGAGAGGGCACAGGGGTGCACGTTCACACGTGTGTGTGCAGGAGGTGGCCTGAGGTGGGAACTTCTGTCAAGAGCTAGTGCTACAAATCAATTGTGCAGACCAATTACTCCCTTGCCTTTTGATTCAGGTAGTGCCTTCAGAGTCCTTCTCTAGATCCTTGGTAGCTCCTGTCTGAATATTGCTAAAGATTTCTTCCTGCAAGCCTGGATTCGTTACTCAAGGAAAGATGACATACTAACTTCTGCCGACAACTCCTTATTCTGCCACATGGGAAGTAGAAAAGATGTGGATATTAAGGACATGAAGTGGGGGTGAGAGAAGGGAATATTCTTTTCTCTCTCTCTCTTTTTTTAGCTTAAGAGGAAGGGAGAGGGAGAGAGAGAGAAATAGAAACATCGATGAGAGAGCACCAACATTGATTGGCTGCCTCCTGCATGCCCCCTGATGGGGATCAAGCCTGCAACCTGGACATGTGCCCCAACTGGAAATTGAACTAGTGATCCCTTGGTGCATGGGACAATGCTCAACCAACGGCCGCACCAGCCAGGCAGAAGGGAATATTCTTACTCTGCTTTGCATGGGCGAATTTGCAGCTAAAGACTGGGGACTCAGCTAATAGCTTCAGCCTCCACCAATAATGGAGATGGCACCTTTGGTCTGTAGCTAAGAATACTGGAGAGAGAAAAGATAATGGCAAATAAATGCAGTCATGATTTAGAGCTTGCCAAATGGACGCGGGGACGGAGAAACTTTCAGGTAAACATGCTCACCAACACTTAAGAGAATAAAGCCAAAGCCAGCTGAGATCCAGCCCCCAATTTCACAGGGAGCCCGACACCCCAGAGCATTTCATCAATTTCCAGTACTCAGTAGAGTGCTGGTTGTTTTCAGATCACTGAAGAATCCTCATGCTGACTTCCTGTTGTGCCACCCGTTACGCAGGCCCAGCTTTCACACAGCCGGGCAGGAGTTCCCTGCAGGCCAGATGCTGCCCACGGTGAAAACTGTGCTCCTCACACTGGCTGACGCTGGGGCCACAGGAGGGAAAATTCATTAACGTTGGACCAAGACAGGAAAAGAAAGATAATTTTCTGTTTCCTTGTTCCCAATGCGGGTCCCTCAAGAACAAATTAAGCTCTCTTCCCTGAAGTTCCAGGCCATGGGGGTGCTCGCCCTTCTCTGAGCAACTCCCTAAAGCACAGCAGCACCCCTTGGTCTCGTCCAACCTCTGTCTTGGGCAGCAGATGGTCTAAACGCCTCACGTTTTCTCACAACAGCCCCACAGCAGAGGGTTGGAGGGCAGAGCAGGCAGGAGCACAGACAGCCTGCTGGCTGCACACCTGACCGCGAGTACTCTGGCCTCCAGCATGGGGACGCCTCCAATGGCTATATTCTGGGCCGAGCAGAGCACAGTGAGCAAGCAGCCAGTGCTGGCCCTATGCCATTGCCCGCGGGTTAGCACAGCTCTGGGCTGCAGCCACGCAAAGCACTCTTCTTGATTTTCATGCACGTGCAAGAACTGACTTGGTCCAATCCAGAGTCCTCAACTCCATGCAGTCCACTCTGTCCACGGCCGGCAGGCCCATCAGGAACGGGCGGCTGTGGCAGGACAACAGGAGGCTCTTAGCATGGGTTGGTATGTTTGCGCCTTCCACTGGAAAATAGTTTTCCTCTTGAGGTAGGAATGTCATCGGGCTCAGCCTTGGCTAACACTCAACATCCTGTAGCTCAATCTCCTCAGTTGTGCTCTCTGCAAAGCAAAAGACAAGTCCATGAGTTGCAAATCAGCCATAAGGTGGTTTTTGGTGAGAACCAGCTAACGTGGGCTACTTCCAGCCATGAAAGCATGAGCTGATTATCACAAGGCCCCGAGAATTACCTTTGAGCTTGTGTCTTCTCTTCCTCTGGAATTTATATGCACACTTATTGCAAACCCACATGAGGCTAATTAACACTGCGGCCACAGCAGCAAGAAAAGCAAGGAAGACAGCGACAAAGTGGAGGTCTTCATAGAGGATCTCTGTGGGGTGGGGAAGATACGTCTTTTTTAATGTCATGAAGTCGGCCTCCCACGCACAGGGCCCCTGGAGCCGTCTTACCTGACACATGCAGCACGATGGTGCCAAACTGGCTGCTCCCCAGGCGCTCGGTCACCGTGATGACATAGTAGCCGGAATCCCTCACGCCCACACTGAATAGCTGGATGGAACCATTGTCAAAGGTGCAGACTCTATCCTTGTGGCTCTGGGAGATGTTGGCCTGAGTCCCTGGCTTCCACTCCACGATCCTCTGCACCCCCCAGGTGGATGTATACTTCCATTCGATGGTGGGGATGCCATGGCAGGAGTACTCCACGGAGAGCAGGATGTCTTCCTCCACCGTGGCATTGATGGCAGACTGGGGAATGTACAGTGACACGCCCTGACCTGCAGGATGGAGTGCTAGATGTGGGGCAACTTATATGGACTTACAGTGGCGTGAACTTCTATAATTCATTGATTTATTTATCAAATATTCATTGAGTGCCTATTACATGCCAAGCTCTCTCTTAAGTTCTGGTGTTAATGCTACAATGGTGAATGTTATAGACTGAATGTTTATATCCCCCCCAAATATCTATACTGAAACACTCATCCCCAATTTGGTTGTATTTGGAGTTGGGGCCTCAAAGGCAGTAATTAAGGTTAAATGAGGTCATAAGGGTATGGCTCTAACCCAATAGGATTAAGGTCTTTATAAAAGGAGACACTAGAGCAGTGGTTCTCAACCTTCCTAATGCCGCGACACTTTAATACAGTTCCTCATGTTGTGGTGACCCCCAATTTCATTGTTACAAATTGAACATAATTAAAGCATAGTGATTAATCACAAAAACAATATGTAATTATATATGTGTTTTCCGATGGTCTTAGGCGACCCCTGTGAAAGGGTCGTTCGACCCCCAAAGGGGTCGCGACCCACAGGTTGAGAACCGCTGCACTAGAGAGTTCATACCCTCTCCCTGCAGGGGCACACATGGAGGAAAGGCCATGTGAAAACACGGCGGCAGGCAGCTGTCTATATGCCAGGAAGAGAGGTCTTACCAGGAACCAAACCCTGCCAGCACCTTGATCTTTCCAGCTTCCAGAATTGTGAGGAAATAAATTTCTGTTGTGTAAACCCTCCAGTTTGTGTATTTTGTTCTGGCAGCCTGAACTGACAGACAGTGAACAAGATGCAAGGTTACTGTCTACTGCTCCCTGCAGCTTTCATTCCGTAAGGGGGATGTACAAGGGCTGAATGAACCAACGAGATCATCTTAGAGAATGACAAGTGCTTTAAGGATGGTGAAACAGGGCATAGTGGCCAGTGGAGATGGCGTGGTACACACCCTTATATAGAGTGGTCATGGAGGTTCTCGCTGAGCAAAGAGCTTTTGATTGAGACCTAATGGAGGAAAAGGAGGCAGCCAGATAAAGGCACGGGGGAAGCACATTTCAGGCAGAGGGAACAACCACAAAGGCTATGAGGTGAGAGTGGGCATTGCTGTGTTTGAGGGACAGGCATAGGCCAGTAGGCTAGAACACAGAAAGCCCTGGGTAGAGCTTACGAGACAAGGTTGGAGAGACGGGCAGGACCCATGAGGTCAAGGTCAGGGGTAAAGTTTTTTACTCATGGGCGATGGGAGGCCATAGAAGAATTCATTGGGAGGGTGACATTCTCCATTAATCTTAAGAATGTCTGCTGTGGAAAATGATCTGGGGGTGAAGGGACCAGAACAGAAGCAGGAAGAGCAGTCAGGTGGCTGAGCACAGGACTGGATAAGAGATGGAGATGTCGCCTTGGAGAGTGAAGAGTGGTCTGATTTAGGGAATTTGGAAGATGGGGGGACATGCTGGTGAACTAGATGTGGGGGTGGGTGAGGCAAAGAAGCACCAAGCCAAGATTTCTGCATGAGATGGGCCTATTGATAGTAGTGTCACTGGCTAAGGTTACGTATATGTTGTCATACTGTATCAAGTAGGTACCTATGCTAACTGCTTTACCCACATTCTCTCAGCCTCATGCAACCTACTGCGATTCCATCAAGGATTTGCATGCAGGAAACCTCAGGCTCCACAGGACTAGCTTGTCCAAGTTCACTCTGCAAGGCTGAGATTCACACAAGGGCTGCTGACTCCAAAACCGACATATTTATCTTGTATGCTCAAATCAAAGGTCAGTGGTTGGAGGGAGATGGCCCAGAATGTGACCAATGTCCCCAGGCTGAGAGGAGAGGTCAGGGCTGGCTGGAGACCACAGAATGAATAGGGCAGGATTCAAGCTTGGAGGCCATCCCTTGGTTTCCACCTCCACTTTCTGTTTAGACCTCTCACTCTTTGGGTGCCCAGTTGCCCTGGGGCCCCTGCTGTGGCTCTAGGTCACCACTCCTGTTACTTTTCCAGGCCTTTCTCATTGCCGTCTCCCATTCCCAACATATCACATTTGTGCTGCTCTCCTAAGACCTGGCTAGGTGACTGATAATCTGATAAATTCCATGCTGAAAAATTGGGAATAATGGCTTTCAAATGTTATAGCTGTCAAGTTACAGAAATGTATTTTCTCTCCAACTCTATTTTAAAAAATGCTAAGCTCACAGAAAGGTTGAAAGACAAGTGCAATCCATATCTATATACCTTCTCCCGAGTCACCAATTATTAACATTTTGCTACATTTGCTTTCTCTCTCTTTTTCTTGGGAAGAAAAAAGGGGCCAAATTCCAGGGCAGCCTGTGGAGGGCAGGAATTATGTGTTTTCGTCATCTCTGTTGGCCCCCTGAACCCAGCATAACATCTCACATAGTTATTGATCAATAAATGTTTGCTGAGGAAATGAGTACGTGAATGACCAAATATTTATAGAAGCAAGAAGAAGGATGAGCCATTGCTGATAGGACTGTTGCTGCTTCAGTAGTTTAAAAATTAGGCACATCTGGCCCTGGCCAGGTAACTCAGTTGGTTAGAGTGTCGTCCTGATATGCCAAGATTGCTGGTTTGATCTCAGGTCGGGGCACATAAAAGAATCAACCAATGAATGCATAAATAAGTGGATTAACAAATTGATGTCTGCCTGTCTGTCTCTCTCCTCTCTCTCTCCATCTCTCTCTCTCTAAAGTCAATCAATCAATCAATAAATAAAAAATTAGGTACATCTAAAAGCTAACAAACATAAGAAAGAACTACAGTCAAGGGTTTTCTATGCCAGTTACTATCTTATTTACTTACTAGTGGCCCAGTGCACGAATTCATGCACATTGAAAGGAAATTAATTAGAAGAAATATTTTAATATTGCTATTCGCCCTTTCTCTATAATAGAAGTGCCAACCACATTCACAGTTGACAATGACAGATTGAAACACACATGTGCGATGGGCACCAGTGAGAGCTTTATATGTATCATGCATACGCAAGTCAACTTAGCCTTTTATAGATATAGAACAAACTTGCTTAATTAGACCTGATTTCTGATGTGGCTAAACTTTTTCAAGCCTAGTGAAGCACCCCAACATCTCTTTCAGGTAATTGTCAGCAACACAGCAGTAAATATCAACACGAAGCAAATTATTATTGTAGATCACACAGGGAGAACAAAGGGTAATATATTTAACTGTGTTTGACTATATTCTGCACAGTGAGAAAACCTGAAGTCATTTTCAAGGTCCACCATTTCTTCTTTTCAGTTGGGTCAAGTTTTTAAGCTTTCTAAATCTCCATTTTCTGGCTAATGAAAAGAAAATAGGATTCCACCAAGTCTCCTATCTACCTACTCCAGGACTTCTGTGAGGATCAAATGAGATGAGGCATGGGAAAATGCTTCACGGACATTTGGTTAAAGTGTGAAATGTTTGCACCTGGCTATAAAGCAAGTGGTGTTCCTGGGCTGAAGAAACTGCAAGGAGGCTAGTCGTCGCTAGGGAGAGGAAGCCAGTCGTTGCTACGTGACGTCATTACCCAGCACCCACAGCCACCATTTCAGGGCTGGGCTGGGCTGTGGGCCGCATTTTGTGCCATGGGGTCTTGGCAGCGTTTTGGTGGGGTGTCACTCCGGGGTGGTGGCAGGGCCTGTGCCCCACTTGGGGGAAGCCGAGTGTTGGTTTGTCGGTGCCAGGTCCGTGGTGCCAGCCAGTGTGTGTCACAGCAGCTCCTGTGTTGAGCACCTGCCCCCTGCTGGTCAGTGCACGTCATAGCAACCGGTCAGATGGTCAGACACTTAGCATATTAGCCTTTTACATATATAGATTATGTGCTTTACTATCTCTTTTATTTTTTACATGCAAGTCAGCAACATGCCCACATAGCTAGGAAATGGCAAAGGTGAGATTTGAATGCAGTTTCTGTATGATCCAAAACCCATCTTTTTCCCACTCTACTTGGTGACTGAAAAGATTTATCTATGATTTATAAAAGATTTTTAAATCATTTATCTATCTATATTTTCTTATTTCTCTGACCACAAATAGGAGCATTTGGAACAGTGATTACTGTAAGATCTGAAGAACCATATTTAGAACTAGTGACAATCTGCATCATCACGTATATGTATTCCATATAAGTCCTAGGTCAGTGATGGCGAACCTTTTGAGCTCGGCATGTCAGCATTTTGAAAAACCCTAACTTAACTCTGGTGCCGTGTCCATATAGAAATTTTTTGATATTTGCAACCATAGTAAAACAAAGATTTATATTTTTGATATTTATTTGATATATTTAAATGCCATTTAACAAAGAAAAATCAGCCAAAAAAATGAGTTCGGGTGTCACCTCTGACACGCATGTCATAGGTTCGCCATCACTATCCTAGGTTAACCATGTTGACCATTATTTGAGCCTTTCAATTACTTTGGCTTAAGAAACAGCAACACTGAAAAACAAACAAGAATAGAACAAGCCCAAGTTTCTTAGATGTTGATATAAAAAGAAAAGAATACAAAAACATTCACTTTAAAATGGAGCGGAGAGGCCATGACTGAGTAACTTAAGCCTCAAGCCTTTGGGGTGTTAAAACAGGGCAAAATAACATTTGGGCAGGGCCTAAAGCGACATTGTGCCTAAAGAACTGTTTGCAAAGATAACAAGAAAGCAGATATTGTGACTACCAGACTGACAGAAGACTACAGACTGAAAATGAAAAGCATTCTTTAGAATTAACATCACTATGTTAGCCTTCCTACACCAATAGAAATGCCTTCCTTCTATTGATATAATTGGCCCCTTCCCTTTCTCGTACCCCTTACTTTTGTCCCCTAAGCAGAACACTATTTGGATTTTTGCCTGAATCAGTGTGTCCTGAATAGCTACTCTTTTTTGATCTCAAATAAGCGCTTGCTGCTTTTCACTTTGGCCTTTTAGTTTTAGGTTAACACTGATACAGGTGTAAACTGACCAACTAGTTCACGTTGATTTCTGTCTTTTCCCTTGATCAGAAATACCTCCTCCTAATGAGACAACCTAACCAGGTATTTAAACCGGTTTTAGGAACAACGAGTTTCTCCTCCTGCCAATCTACCACATCATTAGAAATAAATGATCCATAGCAAAGATGGGAAACTAGCAGTTCCAAGAGTTTAAAGGCAAACTGCGTGTCAACTGTTTAAATGTTGAATTAATGAGTTACCACCTCTGCACCTCATGCTAAAATTGTTCCAGAACAAGCCCAGAGAAACTTAGTGACTAGATCAACATTCAGAGCTGGCTCAAAAGTTCTACTCAAGGAGGTGAGTTCGATAAATCAGGCTCTACTTATACAATGGATGCCAGGCAGCCACAGATAGGAGAAGCTTTGTAAGAAAGGAAAGATGTCTATGACACGTCACTAAGTTACAAAATAAATTTATAGCCCAGGCAGTGTGACTCTGTTGGTTGAGTGTCATCCCATGCACCAAGAGGTCGCCAGTTCAATTCCCGGTCGGGGCACATAGCCAGGATGTGCACTAGATCCCCAGGTGGGGGTTTGCAGGAGGCAGCCAATCAATGTCTCTCTCCCTCTCCCTTCCTCTCTCTCTCCCCCCCAAAAAATCAATAAAAGCATATTAAAACATAAATTTATAAAACAGCATAATAGATCTTACTTTTATTTGTGTAAATATGTGCTAATATGTAGAAAAATGTTGTAGTAATATATGCTAAACTGTTAACAGGAATTTCTCCTTAGAGACTGGATGGCAACAAGATTTTATTTTGTTTTACATTTATATAATTTTTAACTTTTCACAGTTACTCATTGAATAAATAAAAAAACTAGTGTATTATGCTAAGTGAAATAAGCCAGTCAGAGAAAGGTAAGTATCACAGGATCTCACTCATATGTGGAATCTAATGAACAAAATAAACTGATGAACAAAATAGATCCAGAGACATAGAAGCATAGAACAGACTGTCCAACCTCAGAGGGAAGGCGGGGAAGGGCAGGTGGGTCGGAGGAGATCAACCAAAGACCTTGCATGCAAATATATATAACCCATGGACACAGACAATAGGGTGGCGAAGGCCTGGGGTCGGAGGTGGAGGGTTGAGCCAGAAGAGTTCAGTGAGGGGGAGAGGGGGCGCGGAAGGGACATAAGTAATACTTTCAACAATAAAGATTAAAAAAAATATTTTTTAAGTTCTCCTGGTTAGAACAAACAATCTCCCTGGCAAAGTTTAAAGAAAAGTTCAGTGTAAAAGTTTACCTTGCTTCTCATTATTTAGAAGTTTTGGGATGTTTTTGTCAGAAATATACTGAAGGAACCTAAACTCTTATTTGTATCAATTAGCCTAGGGTTAATTTGGTTTCATCATAACATTGTTTTGTCATTGTTTTGTTTTAAAGTCTCAGTTTCCAAGAATCTATCAACATGGTGAGAACTTATACTCAGAATGGTTCCTTCTTTTCTTACAAATAAATTACAGAGCTTTGCCGCTTTTAAAAACATATTATTGGACCCAGCAATCCCTCTCCTGGGCATCTACCCGAAAAACTCGAAATCATGTATCCGCAAAGATATATACACCCCTATGTTCACTGCTGCATTATTCACAGCCAAGACATGGAAACAACCTACGTGTCCCACAATAGAGGACTGGATCAAGACGTGCTACATGTACACAGTGGAGTACTACTCAGCCAAAAGAAGGGATGAAATAGCACCATGTGCCACAGCATGGATAGACCTTGAGAACGTTGTGCTGAGTGAACTATGTCAGTTAGGGAAAACCTAAGAACTATATGATTTCACTCATATGTGGGATAGAAAACTGAAACTGGTGAACACAAACAGCAGTGTGGTGACTGCCAGAGGGAAGGCGTTGGGGGAAGCAGGGGTCCTGATGTAAGGTGACAGGAGAAGATCTGACTTGGGGTGGTGGGCACACTTTGGTGCAAGATACAGATCTTGTAACACAGAAACCCACACCTGAAACCTATTTGTTCATGTTGACCAGTGTCACCCCAACCAGTTTAATAAATAAATATTACAAATAAGTAAATAAAAATGTATTCTTTAAAAAGGATCTATTTCCTGAAATCACAACAAAGGTCGATACTGTTCAGAACACAGTTCCTGTGGACCAGAGTATCAGCTAACGGTGAGAGGTACATTGCCCGCGTGGCCTCTGAGTTTAAGGAGTCGTGGAGGAGACCCCTTAATCCTTTCACCCTCATCCGGAAAGCCATCGACCCAGCCTTGCGATTATCAGAGGCAGCTGGGAACCAGGAAATAAGTATCTCCTCATTGTTGTCTTCATCCTTATCAAGCCTGGAAGCAGCTAAATCAGGAATCAGAAAGCCAGGGCTCAGGAGTGGGGGTGGAGTGATGAATCACCCTCCAAAAGCGTTATTTCCGTTGGCATCGAGGTGTGGTGGAGACACCTGAGGCAGGCGGGACCCACAGGGGTTCAGCCATGCTGTCTCCTTGCAGTGAGGCCTGCCGAAAGCGCCTTCGCTTCCCAGAGCCTCAGCGTCTTCCACTTAGAACGAGGCCTGGAAAACCTCCGGGAGGAAGGCTGTGAGGATGGGGACACGTGGAAGGCCCAGCAAGGACGAGCACTGAGGGCTGATCCAGGACCTGCAGCCCCACCACCTGCCCTTCCCACAGTAGTTCTGTGTCGCTGGCCAGTGTGACCAACCTTTCTGGTTTGCCTGGGTGAGGGGTTTCCTAGAAGGTGACGAGTGTCAGTGCTAAAATCAGGAGAGTCACAGGCAAACCAGAACAATTGGCCACCCTACCTGAGACTCAAAGGAAATGTCAAAGAGCAAAGAGTAAACTCCAAGGTGTACAAGAGCTGATTTCTAAGGCGCCCCAGGCTCTCGGCATGGGTGTAGGACAGCCAGCTCTGGGTAAGCTGAGGGTGGACAAAGCCATTCCTCCCCTAACGCTGCTCTGAACACACCTCCCAGGGTCAGCGCTCCCACTGCCAGCCCATCTTGGTGGGGGCCTCCCACTCGTTAGGGAACCTCGCCTGCACTCGCCACACTTCCTCCACCGCCTGCTGAGTATTATTACCCTGTTTTACTGAGGACAACTCCAGTCCGCAGGAGTTTGGGAAGAGGCGAGACCCTCATTTAAGCGGAGGCTGGAAGAATAAGATGTGAAAAGCATGGGGAAAGGGAGGGAGCCCAATCCCAGCGGGGAGAACAGTGTACCCGCCCCAGGGAGCCATGGCAGAGCCTCAGGTTTGGGGCCTGGTGACTAAGAAGTGCAGGTTGGCTGTCGTGTGAGGAACTGAAGGGCTTGGGATCACCGGCAGGAGTTCTCCCTGGGGCAGGGAGGACGCAGTGATGTTTGAATAGAGGAATGTAGGATCTGAACTTGGCTCCCAGAAGGGCAAGCTGGCAGCAGAGTTCGTTATCACGTACACACATCACCCTCATTGCACCGCATGTGCTTGTCCTTGCACCTTCAGGAGAACCCCTGGCTGGAGCCCAAACCGTTGGGAACAGCCGGGTGTGGCCCTACCTGGGCCTGCCCTGGGGAGCAGATAGGGAGCAGCAGGAAGCGCACCTGTGCACGGGAGGCCGTGAGATTTTGCTTGGAGAACTCGTTTCCCATCCAGCTCAGAAACCCAGCGCCTAGCACAGGGCCTGGCACTGTGAGGCGTTCACAATATACGCGTATGAATCCTTATGGGACATTTGGCCTCGAGCAAAATGTCCACAGAGAGACTTGGTCCGCACCAAAAGCTGCTTGATATTTGATCCTGTACCAAAAGGTCCACGGGGACATTTGGTCTGTAGTTAATATGAATATAAATCCTGCTCTTCTGCAAGATTGGAACCCTGACTCATATATCTAACCCCAGGTACCATGACCAGCTAGGCTACCGAGGTGAGAAGGGTAATGATTGGCAACACAGCCACAACAGAATTATTGGAGCAATAAAACATAATAGTATTTTTCACTATAAATCTTATAAACCAAACGTAGAAATAAACATTATGGGTCTTTTGAACCCAGGGACATTTTCTAAATGTGGATATTCTTGACAGGACCAAATGCTGGATAATTGAATGAATGAATGAATGAATGAATGAGTGAATGAATATTATGTATGTCCTGCCTGTCAAGCTGCTGCCTATTTGGAGAGATCAGGATCTATTTTGAGCTGAAGGAGTGAGTAATGGTTCTGGCTGAGGGAGGTGCTGGCAAGACCCCTCTCCCAGCCTCAAGTCTGCTGAGAGTTAAATAGCTAGGAGTGGAATTGGCAGTTTTACATTACTAAAATACCCATGTCCCTGCCTCATTCCTGGCGTTCTTAAACGAGCTTGGAATTCTGGAAACACAGCTGTGTGTAGGAGGCCTGCACAGCAACCCCAAATAATGGCTCTTGGGTTTAAATGCCATGAATAGAGCTGATGACTGACACTTGCAGCACATATTTTACAGGGTACCTATCCCTCCAATTAGCTCAGGTATTTAATTCCCCACCCCCACCAGTGCCTGATTACCCAGAGACCAGAGCTCAGCTCATCTTCAAGGGAGCTCCCCCACGATCTTGCTGTTTAATGGCCTTGGAAAGTCACACAAATGTCAGCCAAACCCAAACAACATGGACAGAGGCAGTTTTTGACAGAGGCTGGCAGGCTGCTCCCCTCATCAGGTTCCTATATTTGTAGCCCAACTAGAAAAATCACTCCACAGTAGCAACAGCCATCATTCCCATTTGTAGCACCTGCTGGGTACCAGATGTCACACACTATTATCACAGCCCAGTGAAACCTGGCCGGGGAAGTTGAATGACTTGCTATCAGACTGGTAAAGATGAAGCAGTTGGATAACATTGTGTGGTCAGGAGTGTGCAGAAGTTATACTTCAAACATGACTGTGGGGATTGTAAATGGGTGTGACCTAATTAGAGGGCAATATGATGAAATCTAGAGAATTATTTAAATAGCACTTACCTCTTGACCCAGAGGAACTTATCCTACTAGTAATAAGGGCATAGATGCAGAGATAGAAGTGAGTATTGTCACTGAAGCATGGTAGTCGATTATAGTAAAAGCCTGGGACAATCCATGTGTTCACTGAAGGAAAACTGTTGGACACTAGCTACCTGGAGTCAGCACAGACCCCACAGGGTAAGGGCTCTGTCAATCACAAGTCCTGGTCTCTCCTACTTCTGACCAACCGGCTACACATCAGGGATTCCCACGACCCCCTCCTCAGGTTTGATAATTTGCTAGAACAGCTCACAGAACTCAGGACAGCACTTTACTTACTGTCACCAATTTCCTATAAAGGATACAACTCAGGAATAGGCACATGGAAGAGATGCATGGGAAGCGGGTGGAGCCTCCATGCCTTCTTTGGGTGCATCTCCCTCCCAGGACCTTGATGTGTTCACCAACCCAGAAGCTCTCTAAACCCCTTCAATTTTTTTTGGGGGGGGGCAGGGAGACAGAGTAGGGGATTGGGGGGGTTCCATTACATAGGCATGGTTGAATAACATCACTGGCCATTGGTGACTAACTCAATTCCCAACCCTTCTCCCTTCGGGGGCCCTGCAGGTCAGGGGGGTGCGGCTGAAAGTTCCAACCCTCTAATCACACGGTCAGTTCCTCTGCCAACCAGACCTCATCTTCCGATGTCTCCTCATTAACAAACAAAAACACACTCTTACCACTGCTGGTGATTCCAAGGGTTTTAAAAGCTTTGTGAAGGGAGCTGGGCACTCACACCAAATATTATAACCAAAGATGTTCCTGTCACTCAGGAAATTCTAGGGTTTCCGGTGCTCTGTCTCAAGAACCAGGAGCAGGGACCATCTACTTCTTTTAACTGGTCACAACCAGTTAAATAAATTATCCATGTTCATACTTCGAATTATCGACATTCACACTTTAGTTCATACTACAGAGACATTAAAAAATGAGGCAGGCCTATATGCATTGGTATTAGATAGTCTCAAAGATAATAAAAAGGCACAGGGCAAAATGTTTCCATTTGAGTAAAGTAGTGAATGTAAACACGCACACCTATCCGTGGAAACACACAGAACGCCTCTGCGAGGAGACACTCAAAACCAGGAGCTGTGGTTGTCTTTGGGGAGGAGACTGGGTGACTGGGGTGGAGGAAAGCCTTGTATTTTCTCTAGACCCTTTTATACCGTTGGCATATTTTAGGAAGTTTGTGAAAGACTTAAAAAACAAAAACAGTGAAATCCTAAAAATAAATGCATGCCAACATTGGGTCTGAGCCCCGGATTCTTCTTGTTTGAAAATGCTAGTGATTCACATTTACACCATAAAGCACCTACCAAACATTACCTCAACCTGTGAAGCAGGCAGGAGACGTGGGTTAAGAAATTATGCTTGTTGCTTCACAGGTACGTGCTTATTTGATCACTGAGAAAACTATTACCAGTTTATTATAAAGAAAACAACTCAGAAGCAGCCCATGGAAGAGATGCATAGAGCAAGTGAGGAGACAGACTCAGAGGCACAACGCAAGAGCCCAAGTCCTTGCCCAGTAGAAAATCAGAACTGAGACTGGAACTCAACTCTTTGCTGCTCCTCAGTTGCCTCCAATAAGGTAAGTACTTGGATTATAGAGGTGAAGTTTTTCACTCATTTTGTTTCCCCAACGCGCACATTGCACCATGTTGGTGAAGACTTGGGAGACAGGTGGGATAAGAAGCTAGTCTCGACCTGGGCTTTCCAATACAATACAGTAGCTGCTAGGCACGCAGAGCTGATGAGCACGTGAAATTGCCTAGTGACTCGGCAAACTGCGGCTCGGCAAACCGCGGCTCGCGAGCCACATGCGGCTCTTTGGCCCCTTGAGTGTGGCTCTTCCACAAAATACCAGCTTCTGTGCATGGGCCACGAAGTTTCAATCGCATTGTATGTGTGCGCCCGCACGTGGTATTTTGTGGAAGACCCACACTGAAGGGGCCAAAGAGCCGCATGTGGCTCGCGAGCCGTGGTTTGCTGACCACGGGCCTAGTCCAAACTGATGTGCTCTACGTGTAAAATACATGTCATAGTTTGAAGGCTAGTACTTAGTATGTTAGGATGTAAAATAGCTCATTAAGAATCTTCACATCGATTATACATTGAAATGGTAATTTTTGGATATGTTGGGTTAAACAAAATACATTATTAAAATGAGAATGTCCCTGACCGGTTTGGCTCAGTGGATAGAGCGTCGGCCTGCAGACCAAAGGGTCCCAGGTTCGATTCCAGTCAGGGGCATGTACCTTGGTTGCGGGCACATCCCCAGTAGGGAGTGTGCAGGAGGCAGCTGAATCGATGTTTCTAACTATCCCTCTCCCTTCTTCTCTGTAAAAAATAAATAAAATATATTAAAAAAAATAAAATGAGAATATAAAAAGAAACAGGTGAATTTAATGTGGCCACTAGAAAATTTGAAATTACATATGTGGCTTGCAGGTGTAGCTTGCACTATAGTGCTATTGGGTAACACCTGTTTAGACTTTCACGCCACCCTTTTGTGGGGGAAATATATATATATATCTCCTGTTACCTTGAGGGTATTCCACTTTCTCCCCTTCTCAACAATGTGCGCGGTCTGCCCTCCAGTCCCAGCGTCCCCATGGACAATCCATCTAGCACCCTCTTCTACAAGAACATTCTGGCTCCATCTACCTTGGCCTCCAGTAAAGCAGCCTGCTCTGGCCACAGCCTTCTCTCTTTCCTGTTAACTGTTCAGCCTCTCCCACTGGCCTCCTCCATCCTTCTACCCGATGATTCCCTCTGCTTTTCCCAACCCTCACCCCTCCCTATCCAGCCTTGGTTCCATCGTCTTAAGCAGTCCTTCCAATTCTCTAATCTCCATTGACCTCTGTCTTTTCATCAGATTTGCCAGGTAAATTCCCAGCCCTGGATCGACCACTCTCTTCTTCCTCTCTGCCCAAACCCGAGCAGTCAGCGCTGCGGAAGCATGCCCCACGGCAGACACTCTCCAGAACGACAAAGCCCACTGTTTCCAGTGCACCTTCACGTCACCAAAATTCAAGAGGGCCCTCCATACTGCCAGTCTTACTATGTTTGTTCACATAAATTTACTCGTATTTTTTCCACAATTACTAAGACAAGATCCCTCCCATTTCTTTGGACCTACAAATGCCTCCTCATTCTCAGTAGATGACCTTCACCTCCTGGGACACTGCTGACGAATCTCACCTGCTGGAAACACCCTGTGGCTTCTGGGTCACCACACTCACCCGGTGTTCTTCCCAGCTCCTCTCTGACGGTAGAGCGGACACTTAGCAGGCGTTGTGAGAAGTCTGCTCCACCCTTCTCCCCAGATGCCAGGAAGGCAGGCCTACCTGCCTGTGGGAGCAAAGGGTGGCAGGGGAGGGCAAGATGCTGTCCGGGGAAGCCCTGGGAGGGCCATCCGTGCACACTCCGTGGAACCAAAAGACCCAGGTTCTATTTTGGCTGCACACACCCTAGTGGTGTGAATGGGCAAATCCCTTGACCTCTCTGGCCCACCATTGTCTCATTTGCAATTAGGGATTATCATGGTTTGCTGTCAATGATAGTAAAAACACAAACCAAAACAACACGTGGATGAGAGAGCATGACAGGAGCAATTCCAGGGGACTCCCCCGATTTCTCACCCAGAAGAAGCCCCGATTCCAGGCCATGAGATTTGAATCCAGCCTCATTCCATTCAATGAGCATTTGGGAATGGAAGCGAGGGGGACTGACATCTGCGGGGCACCAACTCAGAGTCACCTGCTCCATGTGGAAGTCCATTAGTTATTTGGCGCCCAACCAGCTCAGCCCAATCTTTTCTCAGAGCCCCTGCAGAGTGGGCCTTCGGAACCAAGGAACAGGTGAGCTAAGTAATCCATTTGCCCCCTCCGTCCTCTATAATGCTAGCACACAGCATTTCTCAACATTTAGCTGCATCAGAATCACCTGGAGCCCTTGTGCAAACACCGTCGCTGGGCCTCAGCCTCAGTTTCTAATTCAGTGGGTCTGAGATCAGGCCCCTGCTGGAAAGAGCAGGCGAGCAGGCATCATGCCCCTAGGTCTGACTCACCAGCCTCCAGCAGCGTGTGACATGACAGATAGCTCACTCAAACTGAGCTGGCAGATTGAACTGTCAGTCTACCTGACATACAGAAATAATTGTGCTTCAAGATCACTGGACACCCATCCCAAGAATGCGGAAGGTTTGGTTCATGGTGGGAGGAAGAGCAGGTCTGGTGTTCTGCTTCTGGGCGTGGCTCCTAAGAAGTGTGACCCTGCCCCACAGTGAGCCTGGGGCAGGGATGATACATTCGTACACCAGGGCAAACAGTCCACGGAGCCTCACGTTGGGTCCCCTGGCCCGGGCCTGGGGCCGAGGGACCCACTTCTCCTTCCTGATTCTTTGGCACCAGTGTAACTATTCCACACCTTCCACCTATGATCCAAGACCTTCCCAAGCCGCATTCCTTTAACTGTTAGATGACTTACTAGATTGAATATGAAGAAATTGGCATGAGCTGAAAAACCTGGTATTACTAGAGAATTGTCACCCTGCTACTGGCGCAAAGGGAGAGAAGATGGCCACACTAAGTGCTCATTATTTCCTGCTGTCAGAACTCTCTCTTTCCCTGCTCACCCGGCCACCTCCTACTTTGCCTTCAAGACTTCTTCTTGCCCTGACCTGTTTGGCTCAGTGGATGGAGCGTCGGCCTGCGGACTGGAGGGTCCCGGGTTCGGTTCTGGTCAGGGGCATGTACCTTGGTTGCGGGCACATCCCCAGTGGGGAGTGTGCAGGAGGCGGCTGGTCGATGTTTCTCTCTCATCGATGTTTCTAACTCTCTATCCCTCTCCCTTCTTCTCTGTAAAATAATCAATAAAATATATATATTTTAAAAAAAAAAAAAAAAAGACTTCTTCTTCAAGAAGCTTCTTCCCAACTCCAAACTGAGCTAAATGCCTTTCTCAGTGCTCCCAGGGCATCTGACCTCCCTCTGTGCCATGTGACACCCATTGCAGGGACCATGCTGAGCATCGCTGGCAACTAATTATTGAACCAAACCAAACTTCAAAGCAAAGCAACCTTGTCTCCTGTCCTGATCCTGGTGGGAAGGTATCTATAGCAGGGGTAGGAAACACCTGGCCCACAGGCTGTATAAGGCCCACCAAATCATTTGGTTTGGCCCTGCCAAGGCGTTAGGAGTGAGTTCATTAAATATGTGAGCAAATACAGCAGGCTAATTTTTAAGTAGATAATTTTGCATGGCCCGCGAATGATGTTATAAATCTCCAAATGGCCCTTGGTAGAAAAAGGGTCCCCCACCCCTGATCTATAGGTTTGTCGGGGTGAAACCACAAATAAGACACAGACAGGCGAGACTACTACACACAGTGGTGGCGGTCTGAGAACAGAAGGGGGAGAAACAAGCTGTTTCCATATGATGAGCCTAAAAGAGGGACATGGAAATGGCCCCGTCTGGGAGCTCTCTGCCTGTGGCCACACATTAGAAACACCTGAGGACTTAAATGAGCAACAAAAGAGTGCTGGGTCCTGCCCTCAGAGATAGCGATTTAACTGTCTTGGTAGAACATGGGCATCTGTAGGTCTTACAAACCCCCCCACCCCCACCACCCAGGTGGATCTAACATGCAGCCTTCGCTGAGAAGCACTGAGCCAGCCCACCCTCCTTGTCCTGTGTGCTAGGGGAAGGGAGGTGTCCTCACATACAGGGCTTACCCCAGGCCCTTCCCCTTCTGCCGGCTGAGGTTCCCCAGGAAGCCCCAGAGCAGCCGAGCTGTCCCCACCCCTGGGATACACCCCAGCAGGAGGAAGACCAATGTGCTTCCTGGACCCCACGTGAGCAAGGAATGTCCTGTGCTCTCTCTACAGTCCAGTGTGTCAATTCCCCTTTGCCCACAGGGCTGACGGGTGCCTTCCCAGCCCAGCAAACCAGTTATGGGAGAAAATCCTTCTCCAACTTTAAACCTGCCAATCCTGCCTCTCTCCTACTCCCATTTCTGCTGGGTAAGTAAATAATTTCCTGGCCCAAGCCCATTTTCCAGGAAAAAGCCATATATGGCCAGACCAGGGCCTGAGAGCACTGGACTATAAAAGGTGCAGTGTCAGTGGGGTACCAGTTAGATCCCAGGTAATGCCTGCTAAGGCAGCACCCCACTTGCCCTTATTTTCTTTAGCATGTCCAGGCCCAGCCAGGCCGCAAGATAAATAGTACACCTTGCAGTATGCCTAGAATGCGCTTCTCCACCCAGTCCTGCTGAATACACTTCTCATCCTTCAAGACTCAGCCTACCTTCTTCATGGAGCTTTTCCTACTCCCCAGTTGGCTGCCTCCTGGTGAAAGACAGAAGCTACACACATTCTCTCGGGAGGAACTCAACCAACAGAGATTAGTCCCAGCCAACAGAGATTACAGCAAAGCCGTTGATTTGTAACATGCATCCCGACTTTAGACATAAAAAATGTATAAGTCTTACAGCGAATGAGATGTATGGGTGTCCTTAGGTCCGGGGGATAATGGAGAAAGGAGGGCCTCCTGCCTAAAGCCCCTTCCCAGATGAGCAGGGAGTATATCAGGACTCCTTTGAGATCAGGAAAGAAGACATTTGGGTGACTCTTTGGTTGAAGCCACCACTCCCTCAATAGCTTCAATTTAATCCTCCAGGCATTTGTGTGTGTGTGTGTGGGGGGGGTGTGCAGCAGGCGCCCATCAGCCTGGAAGTGGCGCTGGCCTTCCATGTCCTCCATATGAATCACTAGCACTATACTTGTCACCCCGTAAGAGGGGTCTGCTCTCCCTCAAGTGAGGGCTAAACACTTAAAGCTTAAACATCTATTAGGAGGAGGCTGACGAAGTAAAAATTAGCACATTTGCCCTAATCGGTTTGGCTCAGTGGATAGAGCGTTGGCCTGTGGACTGAAGGGTCCTAGGTTCGATTCCAGTCAAGGGCATGTACCTTGGTTGCGGGCACATCCCCAGTAGGGAGCATGCAGGAGGCAGCTGATCGATGTTTCTCTCTCATCGATGTTTCTAACTCTCTATCTCTCTCCCTTCCTCTCTGTAAAAAATCAATAAAACATATTTTAAAAAATTAGCACATTTATGTAATGACATAGGTATAGAGGTTGAGAGGAATGAGTGAGATCTCTTCCTATCAACGCAGATAGAGCTAAAAACAATTGGTGTAAAAACTAAATTGCTGAATAACCAGTTCGGCATGATTGCATTATTGGAAAGCATCCCCCCAAACCACTTTGTTTGGTGGGTACATTTACAAGTTAATCTGCAAGTTCAGTGCAGAGCGAGACCACACTTCATCTGTCTGTGTGTCATCCAGGTCCAGTGGAGAGCCTGGTGCACAGTAGGTGCGCAGTAAACATGTGCCACATTGGGCAGCAACACTGGTGACCACTGGGGCCTTTTTCTGGATCTATGAATCTGGGCATCTCCCCAGGGGCTTCAAGGGAATTCCTCCTACACTGAGCCTCCCCTTCCCAGCCATCCTACTCCCAGCTAAATCCAGGACCCATAGCTCCATTCAGAACCTGCAGCTCCCAGCCTGTTCCCTTCCTCCCCAGACCCAGTCTGAGCCCCCACTCTGTTCCTCTGCTGGCTTGGGCACTGGGCTGGGAGCAACTCAGTTGGGTCAGCTCCCCCGGGTAAAGTGGGGATGCTAAAGGACACTCATGTGTGTATTCATATATGTCTATGAGTATGTGTGTGTGTTGGGGCAGCAGGCTGCTTCTCAGAAGCTGGGGTTGGAACACAAGAAGCAAGCTGACAAGGACCCAGGCCATTAACGAAACTTCCCTGCTTTAGTCTCTGATCATCTGCTTCTAAACGAGAGGGAGCACCAGATACTCACAGCCCTGATGGCTAACTTACCATGTTGAGAGGTGAGAAAGGAAATGAACAAGGGTCCTAGAAAGGCACTCAGCTTGGCCTGCTGCAGGAGGCCTGCCAGCTTTCTGAGTGGACAAGCTTTTAAATCAGCCTTAGTCAGCTCAGGCTGCTATGACAAAATACCAAAGAAGGGGGAGCTTAAACAGCAGATATCTATTTCTCACAGTTCTGGAGGCCGGGAAGTCAAGATTAATGTACCCACAGACTCAGTTCTTAGTGAGGGCTCTCTTCCTAGCTTGCAGACAGCCACGTTCCTAACGTATCACATGACGGAGGGGCAAACTCTGGCATCTCCCTCTTTTTACAAGGACACTAAATCCTATCATGGAAGTTCCACCCCCATAATCTCATCTAAACCTCATTGTCTTCCAGAGGCCCCACCTCCAAAAACAGCACATCCTGGGGGTTAGGACTTCAACATATGAATTTCGGGGGGGGGGCCCACAAACACTCAGTCCATGGCAGTCCATGTATAGAGAAAACGCTTCAGATGCAGGCTGTCTGTGAGTTCGTGTTTGTGGGGTGAGCTTTATCAGAACTTCAGTGTAAGGGGTGAACATCAGACTTTCTGGGTGGCAGCTTTTGACAGAGGCTGAAAAGGCAGAAAATGGAGGGAGCTGGTGAGAGGGAGCCCACTACATCATCGAGGCTGGCCCTGAAGCACGGGCCTCTTTCAGGCAGGTGTACTTCCACTCAATGACTTTTCAGGTCGAGAGCCTAGCTGGCACTGGGTTCGTGCTGGGAACCAGAGCTGGAAAGAGTGCCTGCCGCCTGGAGCGCGCAGCTGTGCAGGAGCCAGATACTGAGTGGAGAATTGCAAAACTTGTACCTGTCCTCCAGGTTTCGCACGTGCTTCCTCTTTGTCTAGGACACCCTGGTGCTCCCGTCCACCTGTCATGTCTCAGCAGGTGTAGCTCCCTTTGGGGGGCTTTTTGCCGCTCCCCTAGTCTGCTTTTGAGTCTCCTAGGACTCGCCACCCCAAGCTGGCTCTCCTGATTCCTTGTCTGTGGACAAGACTGTGATCCGTGCTAACTCCAGTACCCACTGTGGCCTGCTTCTTGCAGGCAGGCAGTGCTCTGAGTGAGTGAGTGAATAAGTGAATTAGACACTGTGGTGAACGGCAGGCCCTTGGAAGTCAGGGAGAGCTGCGCAGATGTGGCCTGAGAATGGTGGTTGGAAATATGTGGTGGAGGGTTGAAAAACAATGGAAGAGGTCACTGCAACTCCAAACACACCTACCCACCTGATGGGCTCCCAGCAGCGATTTCTTGCCCCACAGACAGCTAGATGCACATGCCTCACGCCAATTTTCCTGGGTTTCTGAGATCTGCAGCTTCCAAAGCTGATCACTAGCCAGAGAGGCATTACCGTCAGAAGTGCTGGATTGCCCAGGTTTGAATCCTAGCTGCTCCACTGGCTAGCTGGGGACTTTGTGCAAGTAACCACCACCTCTCGGTGCCTCAGTGTCCTCCCTGGTGCAGCAGGGATAAGAGTAGCACTTATTTCTTAGGGTGCCCAGGGGGCTAAATGACAGGAGTCAGTCTTATCAAGTCTGAGGGATGGCAAATGCCTCTGGGCTTAACAAGTGCTGGCTCCTCCTACTGGTCCTCCCCGCTCCAGTGGCCCTGCACTGGTCACTCTTTAAACCTCAGCTGACTAATCCGTAAAATGGAAATGATAATAATTCTAATGATTAAACCGGAAAGCAAGACTGCCTCACAGTCTGTTGTTTGTGTCTATAGGCGAGTTTGTGGGGCTGTGCGTTGCCTCCAGTCAGGGGGTTTCCAGTGCCCACGCTCCGCTCAGCGCAGAGGCTACACCAGCCTGCACTCAGGCCCAGCACCCAACCCTTGCAAGAGTCTGTCTGAGTGAGCCCGGAGGATGGCGGAGGGGGGGTGGGGGGGGAGTGGGGAAGGGAAGCGGGGAGGGGGAGGGGTCCCAGCAGTAGGGGCAGGGCCCGTGCGCCCTATGGTCTCCGGCAGCTCAGGCGCAGGCTGGTTATTCCAGGAAAAAGAAATGAAGCCGGACGGCTTCCGGCTCTGATAACGCCCGGCCGGCCGGCGCGGCGCTCCCCAGAATTGTCCCGGGGGCTGGCCGGGGGGCTCCGCTCTGCCCGGGTCCCTCTGGCCCCGGTCGGCGCCAGCTCCAGGCCGCGCCCAGCCCCCGGGAGGGCCAGCCGAGGTGGCGCGGGCCGGCGGCTGGGCAGCCCAGGCACCCCAACCCTCCCTCGCCCCGCCCAGCCCCGAGCTTACTCTGCAGACAGCAGGCTGCGGCCAGGCGG
The DNA here is from genome assembly GCF_963259705.1 of Myotis daubentonii. NCBI lineage: Eukaryota > Metazoa > Chordata > Mammalia > Chiroptera > Vespertilionidae > Myotis > Myotis daubentonii. The sequence goes on along the minus strand of NC_081848.1, from coordinate 24,909,154 downwards.
AGGGCGAGCAGCCCCAGGGAGATGCCGCGGCGCTCCCTCCTCCGGCTCGGTAGAGGCCTCATGAGCAAGCCCGGAGGCGCGCCGGCACGGGCTGCCCCGCGCGGCCGGCTGTGCGCCGCCGCCGCCCCTGCCTGCCCGGCCGCCTCCCGTCTCCTCCTCTGCTCCTGCGCGTCCTTCGGGCCAGATGCGGGTGAGCTAGCTGGTTGTGCTCTGGTTGAACCAGTTCCCAAGGATCTGGAAAGAGAGAGGAGAGGTAGAGAGAATGGGAGGGGAGGGGAGGGGAGGGGAGGGGAAGGGAGAGAGAGAGAGAGAGAGAGAGAGAGAGAGAGAGAGAGAGAGAGAGAGAGAGAATGCACACGCTTAGAAGTAAATACTGGCAAACATGGAGCAGTCTCCTTCCGTTCACACCCAGTTGATTGGTATCGATTCAAGATTCGCTGGATGCTGGGTGGCGGGAAGGAGGGAAAGTACTAGCTGTTGCCTCGGGACCAAGAGGGACCATCTAATCATGGCTCCACGGGAAAGGAGAAGGCTTTTAGGAAACTGAAACGACAACCTGAGGGGAGAGGAGGGAGAAGAGGGGAGCCAGGGAGCCCACAGGCTGGCTGCTCTGGGTGGACCCTTTGGACAGTGATGATATACTCATCCGAACCCATCTATCCACCTAACCATCCACCCATTTATCCATCCATCATTCACCCACCATCTGCCACTCAAATTTCCACTACCCACCCACCATCCATTTATCTACCACCGTCATTCATTCATTCATTCATTCATTCTCCATCCATCCATCCATCCATCCAAGAAGAGTTCACTGAGAGTCTCCTCCTTATTTGCACAGGGCCTGACACCTGGTAGATAGAGTACACTGGTGGAATGAAGTACTGGGCTGGCACAGTGTTGGGATACAAATATGAACAAGATAGGAATGGCCTGTAGTGGGTTTGGTTCAGTGGATAGAACGTTTGCCTGTTAACTGAAGGGTCCCGGGTTCGATTCAGGCCAAGGATATGTATCTCCGTTGCAGGCTCCTCCCTGGCCGGGCCCTGGTCGGGGCTCGAGCAGAAGGCAACCAATGGATGTGTTTCTCTCACATTGATATTTCTCTCTGTCTTTCCCTTTCCCACTCCATCTAAAAAATCAATGGAAAAATATCCTTGGGTGAGGATTAAAACAAAACCAAACCACAAGATAGGTATGGACACCTCTTTAGAAATCCTAGCAAAGGGTGGGGCTGGAAAAATGAGCAGCTGCTGTACAGTGCATATATCACTTTGATAAGGGAGACCAGAATGCTATGGGGACTCAGAGCAAGAGTACCTAACCCTAGGGGAGGGGGAAGGAGCACAGGGTGGGAGAGGAATTAGTATTGGTCCCAGCTAGTCATGAAATTCTGTGTGTGTGTGTGTGTGTGTGTGTCATGAAAGTCTATTCCAGTTTGATAAAACTAGATTTCCTAGCCTCCCTTGCAGCAGGGGGCAGCAGTGTGATCTAATGCTGGCCAGTGATGTTTAAGGGAAGCCTCCTTGGGGTGTTTCTAGGTAGGTTTTTGCTTTCCTGATAATAGTGACGGATAAGGATAGGGCTGCTCCTCCCCTTTCTTCCTGCCTTGAACACAATGATAATGTTTAGATCTGTGGTTCCTATCTTGCATCCGTGAATTTGCATGGATGAGGACAAAAGCCATCATGCCAAGTAAGGTGGTGGAGCAGAAAGGTGGAAAGATCGAAGAGCATGGAAGTCCAGAACACTTCCCTAGCTCCTTCTTCTGGTTCCTAAGGGGGACTCTGCCAATTCTGTGAATTCGCAGTGAGGCTGACAGTGGTGGTACCCTGCTGACAGCCGCAGGGTGGATGGTGAGTCAGGTTGACCAATCAGAGTACACTCTTCACCAGCCAAAGTGTTTGGTTCAAGGATGGGCTGGTCTTCCCTGGGAATTACATGAGGCCATTGTTGGGACTTCTAAAATCAGAGGATAGGAGGAACCATCTTGACTGTCACGTGCAGAGGCCCTAAATTAAGAATGAAGCTGAGATGACACAAATGGCTGGGAACTGAGAAGAGAGATGGAGCCCCAATGACATTGTGTGTCTGCGATTCTACGCTTGCCTTTTCCAGTTGTGATCAAATAAGTACCCCTTTTTGTCTCAGAAAATTTAAGTTGTATTTCTATGACATAAAATTGAGAAATTCCTGATTAATACAGGTGATCTTCCTGACATTTTTCTGTTGTTTTTTAAAAAATATATTTTTTATTGATTTCAGAGAGGAAGGGAGAGGGAGAGATAGAAACATCAATGATGAGAGAGAATCATTGATTGGCTGCCTCCTGCATGCCCAACACTGGGGATTGAGCCTGAAACCTGGGCATGTGCCCTGACCGGGAATCAAATTGTGATCTCCTGGTTCATAGGTCAATGCTCAATGAGACGAAGGGAGAGAGAGAGAGAGAGAGAGAGAGAGAGAGAGAGAGAGAGAGAACCATCAATCAGTTGCCTTCTATAGGATCGAACCCACAACCCAGGTATGTGCCCTGACTGAGAATTGAACCGGCAACCTTTCGGTGCAACCAACTGAACTACCCTGGCTGGGCGACATTTTTCTGTTTTCTTTATTCCATGTAAGGGGATTCAGGAATCACTTGTATCCATTTGTTTATTCATCAGATTTTTATTAAATCTGCCCCTGTACCAGGCCTGCAGCTCCAAAGATGAATCACTCATGGCTCCTAGTCCCAAGAAGCTCACAAATGAATGGAGACAGAATGATCCAAATTGAGAAAGGCCTTCAGGTATACGGCTCTTCCCGCTGAGGCCAAGGAACAGGAAATGGGCTGTATTGCTCACTCTCATATACCTGGCACCTGGCACCTGGTGGGTGCTTAGTAACTATTTGTTAAAGAAATAAATGAATGAGATAATCAGCCTGAGAGATTTAAGAGAGAAGAAAGAACTTCATGAGATAAAGAGCTACTGAAGGCCAGCTAGACTGACTCAGTGATGCTATGAGTTCTTTTCTTTTCTTTTTCTTTTGATGTTGTGAGTTCTTATCCTACTTCTGTCACCTACCAACTCTCTGGACCTCTGAGGGGGTTGGACTGTGCCAGAAATGGTTAACCCTGTCTGTCTGCACATTAGGAAAAAAGCACCATGCTTTGGGCCTCGCTCCCAGTTCAATTGAATCAGATTATCGGGGGGGAGGGAGGGCATTAGAGTTTTTCAAAATCTCTCTAAATGATCTCATGTGCAACCATGATGGAAAACCACCACTCTAGATGAGTTAGAAGCTTCTTGTGGTCATGCCGCTGACATTTAGATCTGAGTTTATCAGATCCTCTCTTTAGAGTAGGATTCCATAGAGGGGAGTGTTAGACCCCCAGAGCAAGGACGATGGGCCAGGGACAGAAACTTACCAGGAAGAAAACCCCAGATGCATAGCAAGGGGCAAAACTGGGAAAACAAGAACCTTGCCCCCAGGGTGACCTATCCTCCCCTAGCATATCACTGGCCATGCAGTTTGGACCCCTGATCTTTGATATTGCTGGTCAGGTGACTTAGCTTCCCTGACCTTTCCCTCTCTAAAAATAACATCGAGGCCTCAGTTGTATTTCAGCTCCTGGCCCCAAAAAGCAGCAAAATCAGACAAGTAGCGCCAGGAGCTACGTTGACTAATGACCCCTTGCCCTGGCACCGACCAATCAGTGGAGACCACGATCCTGAAAGAGCATTCCTGGAAAGCTAATGAATATTCTGTTAAGACCCTCCCCTGAGACCTCTCCTAAAATTTCCACCTGGAAGAGAGGTAAATACGCTCAGGACAAAGGACTAGTTGGAGCTCTTTCTCCAAGGAGCACACCCGTGCCATTCTCCCAGTCATGTATCCCACAACCTCTACGGGACCCCATGAGACTTGCAGCCAGGGGAGCAATGGGCAGTGTCAGCTCCTCACGGGCTTAACTCCTGAACCTATCTCCAAGGCCCCCCTTTCTGTGTGTAGCCCTTCCTTTGGAGAGCCCCACCTCCCATCCCCTTTTCCTTAAACCAATTCAATTTTCTTTAATCACCGTCTGAGATGGCTATTTAGCCTGCCTGTACACCACCAACTTTAACCTCTCAGGGAGAATTTACAGTTTTAGTTGTCCTTCCCTTCCTCCACCCTCACTTCCTTTCTTCCTTCTTCCCCCTCCTTTCTTCCTTCTTTTCCTTCCTCCCTTCCTCCATCCTTCACTTCCTTTTCTTTCCCTTTCAACAGCTATTAATTACCTGCAAAATCCCAGGCATGGCACTAGTCTGATTGAAGCAGAGAGGAGGGAGTAGGAGGGAAGACTAGAAAAGTAGATTGGGGCTAAGATTTGAGGAATTTATGTACAAAGTACTGAGGATGCTTGTGTTTGCTAAAAGGATGTAATTCCAGATTCACACTTGATCTGAAATGTTGGCTTCTCCTCTGCAATCTTTGGCATATATTATAGCCCTCTGTTCTTCGGTACAGTGGAACCTCAGTTCTCAAACTTAATTCATTCTAGAAGGTTGCTTGAGAAGTGATTAGTTTGAAAACCAAATAATTTTTTCCCCATTAGAAATAATGTAAATAGAATCCCAAATGATTCCCTGCTTAACCTTTCTTGTATACAGTACATGTCTAATGGACTGTTTAATCTATAAAGAAACACTTCTTTTCTTACATTTATCAAACCACCCCCTACTAGCCTTAAAGGAATCACTTCAGCACTGGTTCCAGGGGTATCTTCCAGATAAGTATGTAGCATCTTTGCTTTTTCACATATGAAATGCTGTCACTGGCTAATTGCTTTTTATTTACCCAAATCAACAACAGTTTTTCTACCTCTTCAGTTGTCCCATTGCTTATTTATCACCCTTAGCAACATTAGCTCTCTTGATGAGCACTCTTGATAGCCTCTTTATGTTTTAAAATTGTGCTAATGTGGATTTCGCCAGCATTCTCTCTTTTGTTTGTTGCCTGAGAGATGCTTATTGTCAAGCTGAGGTATCAGCCTGAAAGGGTTATCAGGTCAAAAACCAAAGTTTGGTTGGACAACTGAAACATATTTTCTGGAATAACTTGGCCAAGAACCAAATTGTTTGATGGCAGACATTCGAGAAATGAGGTTTGACTATAACTCTTCTCACTAATCAACCATTCTGGAAAAAAAAGAAAAGAAAAGATAAAAGAAGCCCTGGCCGGTTTGGCTCAATGGATAGAGCGTCGGCCTGTGGAATGAAGGGTCCCAAGTTTGATTCTGGTCAAGGGCACATACCTTGATTGCAGGCTCCTCCCCAACCCGGGCCCTGGCTGGGGTGCATGCAGGAGGCAACCAATGGGCGTGTTTCTCTCACACTGATGTTTCTCTCTGTCTTTCCCTCTCTCTAAAAGATCAATGGAAAAATATCCTAGGGTGAGGATTAACAAAAATAACCCACCACCCACCAGTATTTATTTTCTCAAGACCTCAGGAGCTACTCTTCACTCCCAAGATAAGCAAATGATGTGTTTATAGAGTCCTGACTTTATGACTGCCGTCATCTTCATACAGTTCTCATTTTTGAGGACAGTCCTAACTTTAAATATGCTAGTCCATTGTTCTTGTAAGTACATACGAATCTGTGAGACCAGATATGCTGGTGTTTGGTTCTGCAAAATTGGTCACCACCTTTAGTTGACATATAGTAGTATTTTTTGTGGATTATGTAATTATGGGTAATAAAAAAAATAAGTATAAGTTACATACAATAGAATGCACCGATTCTAAGTGGTAAAGTGAGAGAGTAGAAGAAGTATGTGTAGGGGGAGGGGAGAAAAAAGAAAGTGAAGTGGGGACAAGGAAGGGAAGATAGGATGGAGATGGGAGAAGAAGGTCATGAGGAGAGGAACCACCCAGCCAGCAGGCAGCCTAGGAATGGCTCAGGACTGGAGGGAAATGCATTTGCCATGAGATCCGTGCCTGCTCTTGGTAGGCTGATGTCCAGGAAGTAAAGCTGAGTTGTGCTGAGAGCCTCCCTCATTAATATCACAGGCTCCAGCAGCCCTAATGGCCATTGAGCCTTGTGCACTGCAAAGGGACTGGCAAGGGAACATGTTGGTTGGGCAGGTGCTAGGCTGTGCTTACAGAGATGGCACTTCCCTGGGCCAATTTGGGGTCAGATGCCAGGCCAGGGCCTAGAGACTGCTGAGACATCTGGAGGGTAAGGAGTATTTTGGGGGGGATGATGAAAACATGATCAGTCCAGTTCCCTCACCAAGCCTGGGTGACAAGCAGCCCCTGTGAGTATAGTTGACGGTCAGAGAGAAGCAGCTTCTGGCAGCTGTGTTACTTGACAAGTGGTCAGTTTGGGTTCCTTTGTCCAGTCAACAGACACTGAGCCTTGCCTGGATCCCATCTGTCCTCAAAAAGCTCAGTCTAGTCCAGTGATGGCGAACCTTTTGAGCTCAGCGTGTCAGCATTTTGAAAAACCTTAACTTAACTCTAGTGCCGTGTCACATATAGAAATTTTTTGATATTTGCAACCATAGTAAAACAAAGACTTATATTTTTGATATTTATTTTATATATTTAAATGCCATTTAACAAAGAAAAATCAACCAAAATAATGAGTTCACGTGTCACCTCTGACACGCGTGTCATAGATTCGCCATCACTGGTCTAGTCAGTAGGAGGTGAATTACTGATCAGACTGAAATATGTCCTATAAGGGATGAATCCTATAGCTCCTTTCAAATGTGAGGGGCTCAATAAAGATTTTTTTTTAATTAAATCTTTATTGTTCAGATTATTACATTTGTTCCTCTTTTTCCCCCCCATAACTCCCCTCCTCCCAGTTCCCGCCCCACCCTCCACCCTCTCTCCCCACCCACTGTCCTCATCCATAGGTGCACAATTTTTGTCCAGTCTCTTCCCGCATCTCCCACACCCCTTTCCCCCCCAAGAATAGTCAGTCCATTCCCTTTTTATGTCTCTGATTCTATTATGATCACCAGACTATTTATTCACTTGATTCTTAGATTCACTTGTTGATAGATGCATGTTTGTTGTTCATAATTTGTATCTTTACCTTTTTCTTCTTCTTCCTCTTCTTAAAGGATACCTTTCAGCATTTCATATAATCCTGGTTTGGTGGTGATGAACTCCTTTAGCTTTTCCTTATCTGTGAAGCTCTTTATCTGACCTTCAGTTCTGAATGATAGCTTTGCTGGATAGAGTAATCTTGGTTGTAGGTTCTTGGTATTCATCACTTTGAATATTTCTTGCCATTCCCTTCTGGCCTGCAAAGTTTCTGTTGAGAAATCAGCTGACAGTCGTATGGGTATTCCCTTGTAGGTAACTGAGTTTCTTTCTCTTGCTGCTTTTAAGATTCTCTTTGTCTTTTGCTCTTGGCATTTTAATTATGATATGTCTCGGTGTGGTCCTCTTTGGATTCCTTTTGTTTGGGGTTCTCTGTGCTTCCTGGACCTGAAAGTCTATTTCTTTCACCAGGTGGGGGAAGTTTTTTGTCATTATTTCTTCAAATAGGTTTTCAATATCTTGCTCTCTCTCATCTTCTGGCACCCCTATAATTCTGATGTTGGTACGCTTGAAGCTGTCCCAGAGGCTCCTTACACTATCTTCGTATTTTCGGATTCTTTTTTCATTTTGCTTTTCTGGTTGGGTGTTTTTTGCTTCTTCCCATTTCAAATCTTTGCCTTGATTCTTGTGCTCCTCTGGTCTGCTGTTGGGAGTCTGTATAGTATTCGTTATTTCAGTCTGTGTATGCTTAATTTCTAGTTGGTTCTTTATCATAACATCGAGGGTCTCATTAGATTTCTTGAGGATCTCACTACATTTATCGGCGGCTTCTAGACAGTTCTTAAGAGACCTTAAAAGTGTGGTTCTGGACTCAATACCCTCCATTGACAGTTTTGTCCTGTTTCTTTGTCTCCGCATTTTTTATGCTTTCTTGGTGCACCCCCTAGTGGTCTTTGTGCGCAGTCTTGTTGTAGTTAAGCCTTGATTGTTGTCGGCAATACCGGGGGTGATTTGACCTCCAGGCTAACTGGCTAAGAGAGTCCGCTGTGTCTGCAGTGGGAGAGCTTCTGTGCTGGATCTCTAGGGCGGTGCTAATCTAGCGTTTGCCTGAGGCTATCTGGCAAATGGCTCTGCGTAGGGCTTGGGCGGGTCGGGTCCCCGGGGAACTACAGGGCGGGCCAGAGCGAGCAGTTATGGCTGCTCTCAGTTCCACCCCTAGGGGCTCTGCCTCACAGAGTCCCAGCAACCGCTGCAAACCTAGGAGAGAAAGCTGCCTTCGAGTTCTGACCGAAGCCAGACAGTCCCGCTTCTCCTGTTTGAGTCTGGGTCCCTAGAGACTCGCCCGGATCTGGAGCTCAGAGTCTGAAACTCCCTCCCGATTGAAAACAACAACTGCGCCCTCCGCCTCCAGCCCGCTCCACGTGCACTCCACACCTTAGCATTTCACTTCAGCACTGCGCCTCCTCTGAGTCTGGGTATGATATTCTCTTTCCTCCTAGTTGTAGAATTTCCACTCAGCCAGCCTTCCTGTGGTTCTGGATGATGTCCGTTCCGTCTTTTAGTTGTTTTTTGAAGTGGTTGTTCGAGGCAGCAATCTCCTGCGTTAACCTATGCCGCCATCTTGGTTTGCCCTTTTTTCAATAAAGATTTTTTGAATGAATGAATGAATGAACGAACAAATAAATGTTCAACCCATGTATCTAGTAGTAGCACAGAGGAAGATTTTATGGAAAATCCTTTGCACAGGATTGGATACATGATCTTCGCCCAATTCAGTTTTATTAAATTGGGCTGGTTACATTTCACTGCAGAGAAAAATGCAATACTCTCTAGGGAAGTAGACCTCTAAGCTGCTGTCACTCACTGGTACTTTAATATGAACTTATTCATGTTGTCCATTTTTGCTGATATTTATAAATCACATTAACTCCCTTAAAACTTGTATTCATCCTGTGAGGTGGGCAGGGCTGGCACCATCCTCTGCATTTAGAGATAAAGACACGAGGGCCAGTCCTAACCAGTTTGGCTCAGAGGATAGAGCATTGGCCTTCGGACTCAAGGGTCCCAGGTTCGATTCCAGTCAAGGGAATGTACCTTGGTTGCGGGCACATCCCCAGTAGGGAGTGTGCAGGAGGCAGCTGATCGATGTTTCTCTCTCATCGATGTTTCTAACTCTCTATCCCTCTCCCTTCCTCTCTGTAAAAATTCAATAAAATATATTAAAAAAAAAAAAAAGACACGAGGGCCAGCCAGGCTGGGTGCTTTGCTTGAGTGAAGTACTAAAGTCACATTGGGAAGCAAGGCTCCTGCCCCCAATCCAGCTCTCATTGCACACTTCCTGTGGCCATCCTCATGCCCAGTAAGGCTCATGGAGGGGCCTCTGGGGACTGGGATTTTAGGGGGAAGAATTAATGGTGGAAACCACGTGCTGGCAGGAATGTGGCTTTATATAAATTACTTCATTTAACTGTCACACGACCTTATGCGATGGGAGTTATTATCCCCATTTTGAATTAAGGAACTATAGGCTTAGAAAAATCATGGAATTTATCCGTGGTCAGAGCTGGGATTCAAACCAGGTTGGTTGCACTTTGAATCTCACATTTTTTCCCCATTGCATCATGGTTCCGGGAGGTAATTTTGGAGAGAAAAGAGCAAAGTGATGACCTGGAAGTTTCTTAGATTCTTCCAGCAAGGCACAATTGCTCTGGGGCAGGGCGGGAGTGGAAGGGTGGAGACTGTGTATTTCCAGGTCCCAGGATTTCTTCCTTGTGGAGTGAAATCTGGAGTTTATCTGGCATTCTTCCTAGAGAGGGAAAACGTGAAAAGTCTTCATTAGTTGGGGTAGCTGGGCTTCCAGGTGAATTCAGGGGCAAACCAACCAATCAAGCGTAAGTGGGGTAAAATAGGGGAGGTTCTGAGGAAAAAGAAAGCATTTTTCCGGCCCTGGCCGGGTAGCCCAGTTGGTTAGAACGTCGTCCTGGTTGTAACCAAGGTTGTGGTTACTAGTTTGATCCCCACTCAGGGCACATACAAGAAGCAACCAATGAGCGCATAAATAAGTGGAACAACAAATCTCTCTCTCTCAAATCTGTAAATAAAACATTTTACAGAAGAATGCAATTTCCCCACAGTTCTCTGAAGTGGATTTCTACCTCATACCTGCAACCAGCGGGGTGATTGCCATGTAAATGGGGTTGGCCCAGCCTGTCACGCCAACCTTCTCCCTTTCACTCCATGGGCTTCAGCCTCCATTCCCGTGGCCCATCACATGACCCTGCTGTTACCAAGAACAACTCTGCCTCTGACGTCTTAAAAAGCTTCTCGCAGCCTCCTTCCCACTGCCGTTCTAATACGCATGGAAGCCTCCAGAGCTCGATCCAGGCCCTGATCTCTGTTAGCCTTTATTCTGTTGGCCAGTTTGTATTATTCGTCAGGGCTCTCTTCCTGTGGCCAGTGACGGAGCCACTTTAAACTTGAGTAAAGATGAGAAGGGTCCCTGAACATGGCAGAGCGCACAGCCACCTCTGTTCCTGTTTTCAAGCCTGATGACTTATGGTTTTTCAGGTTGTACAGTGCTATGTGGACAAAGAGTCCTTTCAAGTTGAGGAGAGGTGCTTTTTCCTAATCCACACAATGGTGCTATGTGGGCGAGGATGACCCTGGCCAGTCTTTTACTCTTCATCTCTCAGTTCTGTTTTTATTATTCTGAAGTGTTGTAGAGGGGTTCCTCTACCTACAGGTGTCAGTGATGGCTTCACAAGGAGAAAGAGGTGCTAACCCTTCTCTGGACTAATAACAGTATTAACCAAAATTTGATCAGCACCTTGAAAGTGTTTTCCACTTTATTATCTTATTTAATCCTTATAACCAGCTTGAAAGATGGGCATTTTGATTTCTGTTTTACTGCTCAGGAAACAGACACAAAAAGACCCGCTCAAGTTCACCTGGCTTTATTTAGCTCAAGTTCAGGACTGTTGACTTCAGCCTGGTGCTCTCTCCCTGCCCATAGTTGCCCTCGCTGTTGGCACTTTGAAGAAGTGGGTTTGTGTAGTGTTTGGTGTAGCGTTCTGTAGTGTCTCGTCAGATTAACATTTGGGGAGCTAGAGAAGATGAGAGTGGGCCAGAAGAAAAGCAATTTCCATGGCCTGGATTTTCTATTTTTTATTTAACACTAGGGGCCCGGTGCACGAAATTCGTGCACTGGGTGTGTGTGTGGGGGGGGGGGGAGTGTCCCTCAGCCCAGCCTGCCCCCTCTCACATACTGGGAGCCCTCAGGCGTTGACCCCCATCACCCTCCAATCGCAGGATCGGCCCCTTGCCCAGGCCTGACGCCTCTGGCCTAGGTGTCCGGCCCGGGCAGCGGGGACCCGCAGTGGCAGCGGGTGGCGCTGCGATCGTGCGGGCTCCGCCCCTGCCCCTGCAGGACGCCTCTAACTGAGGCGTCCGGCCCGGGCAGCGGGGACCCACAGCTGCAGCGCCCCGCGATCGTGGGCTTCGCTTTAGGCCCAGGCAAGGGACCCCTAGCTCCCGGGACTGCCAGCTTCGACCGTGCACAGCTCCCATCGCTGGCTCCACCCCTACTTCCTGCTATCACTGGCCAGGGCGGAAAAGGCACCTGATTCTCTGATCATGGCTGGGCCTGCCCCCCAGCTCTTAGCTCCCCCCTGGGTTTCAGATCACTGTCAGTGGCAGGGGACTTCTTCCTGCTTTCCTTTTCACCTCCCTGCATTGTGCCTACATATGCAAATTAACCGCCATCTTGTTGGCAGTTAACTGTCAATCTTAGTTGGCAGTTAATTTGCATATAGCCCTGATTAGCCAATGAAAAGGGTAGCTCGTACGCCAATTACCATTTTTCTCTTTATTAGTGTTGATGTTCTCTTATCTGAGGAACCATAATTCAGTCAGCAGATCCCAGTTCTCACTTAATTTGCTTTTATATGAGCTTTCAATTCAGAAATTAGTATGTCCTAATAAACCATCAACTTTTTTCTTATTAGATTGAAAGAAACTTGACAGCACATATTTGTATTTTTTTCTTTTAAAAAATATATATTTTATTGATTTTTTACAGCGAGGAAGGGACAGGGATAGAGAGTTAGAAACATGGATGAGAGAGGAACATCGATCAGCTGCCTCCTGCATACCCCCTACTGGGGATATGCCCACAACCAAGGTACATGCCCTTGGCTGGAATCGAACCCGGGACCCTTTGGTCCGCAGACCGATGCTCTATCCACTGAGCCAAACTGGTCAGAGCCATATTTGTATTTTTGGTGCCTGTTACAATGTTTTGGAAATAAATATTGCTGAGGGAACGCATTTTTCTTTTATTAACAAGCCAGAGCCCTTTCCTCTGAAGTTAAATATTTAATACCTTAAAGTTCCACCAGATGGCGTTCCAAGACTGCCTCGTTTAGGTAACACTGGCTGAAAAAGAATTCTGGGCACAGGGACAAGGCACTGAAATGCTATTTTTGGTTTAAAAGAAAGAAAAGGGAGACAGAAGAGAAAACACCTTTGGTCTTGGCATTCTTGGCATCAACAGTTGAGCCGTAGCATGAGACCTCCTGTGGTTTTACTTAGGCATTTATGACTCCCTCTTTTTCTAGCATTTTCTAGCTGCTCTAGGCCAGGGGCTCTCCTATTTTCCCTTGTACTCAATACAAGGTCCAGTGCATAATAGGAACCTGATATATTCTTGTTGATCTGAGATGGCTAGCTCTGTCTGGAAGCTGACCTCTACAACATTTCCCTGAATTAGGCTTCTTCCCCTACTGATCACTTCTTGGTTGATGGCATTGGCTGTCCTGGCATCATGGTTGAATCCTCAGAGCCACCCTGCTGCCCAGCAATCCCTCCACGAGTCTCTGGTGGGCATCCAGTCCCATTTTATACAGTAACTGTGTCAAATCTGCAGTTCTCTCCTCATTCCTCCCTCCCCTCCCTTTCAGGAGATGCCCCCCCCCCCCCAACTCATAGATAAAGTAAAACATCTGTGGAGACTCTCTCAGCTTCCTAACTCTGCACCTCTGAACTTCCTCCTATTCCCGTCTATCCTCTTCAGCTCGCCTTCCGTGATGCTAGAGGAGGCACCTTTTATTTTAATCAAGGTAAATTCTATCTACCTACACTGTTTTAGTCTTTCATTTGTTCATTTATTGACTCATTCTTCAAACATGTATTAATTATTACTGTGTGCTAGATTCTGGGAATACAATGGTGAGTAAAATGGATAAGATCTCATAGGAGAGACAGCTGGTTATTCATTGAGTAACCAAACCTCTAGATCAGTGGTTCTCAACCTTTCTTATGCTGCGACCCTTTAATACAGTTCCTCATGTTGTGGTGACCCCCAGTTTCATTGTTACAAATTGAACATAATTAAAGCATAGTGATTAATCACAAAAACAATATGTAATTATATATGTGTTTTCCAATGGTCTTAGGCGACCCCTGTGAAAGGGTCGTTCGACCCCCAAAGGGGTCACGACCCACTGGTTGAGAACCGCTGCTCTAGATGAAGTGGGGTCAACATTTTCATTCTACACTGAGATATGCTAAGAAAATATGGCTTTTAGTTTCCTATAACTGATATGTCTTCCTCACAACCAGTTATGGTGCCTCAAGTGTAGACTAAAGAATCAGAATAAACATACCGGGGCAGGCCATTCCCTCTAATAGAGTCGCCTGCACCTCCTGGGGGAGGGCCCTGCTTGACTCCCAAAGAAGGGTTCTGCTGGGCACGGTGGCAGGAAGGCCACCAACACGCCATTGATGCTGATTTCTCATATTATGCTGCCCTGGTGTCTGTGGTTCAGCTCTCCCATTGCCTGGTGGGGGACATGGGAAGGCCTGAGTGAGGACAGCATAAATGTGTGGCACCTATGGCTAGACTCAAAGAGAAGGATTCTGGGAACTAGTGGAAGCAGGTCCAGTGAATGTTCAGGCCAAGTTCATGTCCAGGATTAATTATCTGAAGAGGCCAAAGAAGAGCGTAGAGACACAGTTGAGGCAGGGCTACCATATGGAAAATGGGGGGATAAAATTATATGAGGCCCTGGCTGGGTGGCACAGTTGGTTAGAGTATCATCCCAATACACCAAGGTTGTGGGTTCAATCTGCAGTCAGGGCAGATACAAGCAACAACCAACAAATGCTTGTGGGACAACAAATCAATGTTTCTCTCTCTTTTTCTCTCTCCTTTCCCCTCTCTCTCTCTCTAAAATCAATAATTAAGCTTGGCTGATGTGGCTCAGTGATTGAGCATCAACCTATGAACCAGGAAGTCATGGTTTGATTCCCGGTCAGGGCACATGCCTGGGTTGTGGGCTTGGTCCCCATATGGGGCATGCAGGAGGCAGCCCATTGATGATTCTCTCTCATCATTGATGTTTCTCTCTCTCTCCCTCCCCCTTCTGCTCAGAAATCAATAAAAAATATATTTAAAAAATCAATAATTTAAAAAAAGTGGTATGAAAACAAGATGGACACCATGCCTGGTAAGAGTAAATGTACCTGTTTTGACTATGGGAGAGAATATTTGAAATTGGGAAGAATTAAGAAAATTCTGGTTTTATAGCCTTTTCTCAATAAACGGGTCACCCTAAGACTATTTAACGGTGTGTGGAGTCCTCAGTTTTCTTTCTTTTTCAAAATATTGCCTTTTTCCAGTTTCACAATATTTTCTATTACCCTCTATGTTTCATTCATGTGCCTCTTGACTTTAGGTCTCTAAGGTGTTCTATTTGGAGTATAGCAAAACCTTAGACACCTGGCGTCATTGCAGAATGAGCCCGTTGAAGTTTCTCATCATCGTATACCTCTTCAGACACACTCGGGCTCTCTGCGCTGTAGTAGTAATCCTCCTAATAATAATTCTCAGACTTCCTGCGGTTAGGGTTCTGCCTGTGACGTAGGTGTGCTTTCTGAGACTTGGATGTCAGAGGGGCATTCCTCACAATGTAGGGTAGCTATAAGGCGGTGGCGATGCAGAGACACTGGGTCTTTCTGGATGCTGAAGTGGAGCATCTATTCTGGCTCCGGAGATGCCAAGTGGCAGGCAACAGCAGGAGTGGGGTTCTACTAGGATTGTCTCATGGTGCAGTTGCCCTAAATTTATAGCAGCCAAACTTAATTCCATGTCTCCAATGAATCCTGTAAGTCATACTGTAACAAATCCTTGTAGGTTTAAACTAGCAGGAACGGGGATCTGAGTTAATCTCTCTCTGTCTTTAGCCCAGACTCTGACTTCTAGACCCCTGTACCCAGTGCCCACTGGGCATCCGAACTTGGGTGCTGTGCATGCACCTCAAAGTTAACATGTCCCCACTGAACTCAGCATCTCTCCATCCATACCTGGACCTCTACCCAGGCTTCCGAAATAAAAACTATTTCAAAAATACAAACTTGATTGTGCTTTGCCACAACTCACCATCCCCTAATGACATTCTTTGGTAAAATTTCTTATTTTGGCGCTTACTATTCACTCCTCCTTTACACACACACTGCATATCATCCATACAGAGCTCCTTGCATTCCTTACAGTCATGCTGTCTTTCACCTCTGGACCCCATACCTCTGTCACTTCCTGTCCCCATCTCTCTGTTGGGGTTCTCATGCTCTTCTTTTGGGCTCTCCCTGAGTCCCCAAGACTAGGTTAGATATCCTTGCTATGTGCTCTTGTGGTGTGAGCAATGGGGAACGGAAGGCAAGAGGCAAAGACACACTTTGAGAAGATGAAGCTTTGATCATCCGAATGAGCTGCTATGCAGAGCATTGTTCAGATACACTTTATTTATTTATTCTTTATTGATTAAGGTATTACATATGTGTCCTTATCCCCCCATACCCCCCCCACCCCCCATGCCCTCACCCTCCTGGTGTCTGTGTCCATTGGTTAGGCTTATATGCATGCATACAAGTTCTTTGGTTGATCTCTCCCCCTTACCCGCCCCCTCCCCTACCTTCCCTCTGAGGTTTGCCGGTCTGATCGATGCTTCTCTGTCTCTTCTCTGTCACTTTAAAACCCAATTCTGTGACTGTATTGAAAGGAGAATCTTGTTCAGGGCCCAGGGCAGCCAAGTCATAGCCTAGGGTGTGTCCTGAACATCCCTTCGATTACTGGCCACACCAATCTAAGGGACGATGCACAAAGCCTGCACTTTATTCATGCCTTCCATACACAGGCCACGTTTCTCTTTGTAAGAGCCTGGGCTAAGAGAGGTCAGTTCCATTGGTCCTTAGAGGTGGCATCCCCGTGGCCTCTTTGATGCTGCCCCAGAGTCCAGTCCGTTGGGAAGAAGTGCTGACAAGCTCAGGGCAGCCTCAGCCCTGACCTGGGGGGCTGGGATTGGTTGGTCTGCTGCTGACTTACGTGTGGCCTCAGATTATTTACTCCTCCCTCCTGGTAGTCCTTTATTCACCTATAAAATGGCTATAATAGTTTTAACCTACCTCAGAGGTGCATTGGGAGGTATAATTAATGGTGGTTAAAATATTTTGAGAGGCATAGATGAAAGGCTCTATATAAGTTCACATCCTTATTATGATTAATGATATTTTTCTTCCTCGAACACACTGGGAGACAGCCCTCTTAATTTCAGTCATTTAACTGCATCTCAGCTCCCAGTTCAGACAAGAGGCAGTACAGCCTCCAGGCTGACCACACAAGAAACCTTTAATACTTTGGAAATCTATAGACATCCCCAAAGTGACTTAAGTCTTTTACTCACTCTCTTTTGAGATGCCTCCCAAATGATGTGATCATGAATAACCTATTTAATTCAAAGCATTTCAGCAAGTGTGAAGGGAGAAAAAAATATACTCGTCATTGTTAATTAATATGCATGGATTAACGTGGCACCAGCCCAGCCTTCCCCCAGATCACAGAGATAACCCAGGCATTAGTGAGCCAGCGAGGGACCCATTTCCCAAGGTAGGAACCCAAGTGACTCATTAGGGGGCAATGCTAAGACCCTGTTGGGTGTTTGGGTTCCTGGGACTTGGGATCCCTGCTCCTGAAAAGGGAACTGCTTTGTGATTCCCACCCAGACCCCTCCAGCCCCATCCCGTGGAGCACATGTTACGTGTAGGTTGTGAGTAGAAAGCGATGGCTTCTCTGGTGGCCTGACAGAGGGGCACACCGGCCTGGGCAGCCAGGCCAGGATTCTCGTTCCTACCTGCTTGTAATTAGCTGGGTGACCTTGGGCAGGTTACACAAACATTCTGTGTTCCCTGAGGACAACACGTGTCCTTCTCCTTCATAAGGTGATCAGGGAATGGAGAGAGAGAAGTTACCGTATGTGAAACACCATAGAGCTGGGGAGGGGTGAGGATTAGCCATGTGTTTTTAAATTATTTAAAAATTTGTTTGAGTATTTAAAAATGCCTCTTATTGTTTAACAGACTTGTAAACGTCTAACACTTATTCACATGCATGTATTCGGACCTGGACTCCCTATGTGTGGGCTTATGAGGACATGGCAAGGTGGCTTTAGTTATATTTGTATCCCAACTCATTGCTCCTCTTTTTCTTGATCGGAACATGCCCTGGAGCAGGGGGCTCAGTTCTGAACAGCACACTTGAAGAGGGACATAGACAAAAATGGAGGGAGTTTGGAGGTGATGCTCAATTGGTAAAAGGAATCACAGAGCTGAGAGCTGGAGGGGAGGATGGCTCAGGGAAGACGTGATCACTGTCTTCAAGTGTCTGAAGGTGAAATGAAAGACAGGAGAAACCCAGGGGCCAAAGGCTACAGAGGGAGAGCTCTCGGCTCACTAGAAGGAAGATCTTCCTAACTGTCTGGCTGTCCAACATGGACCAGACCGCCTTGGGGGTGGGTTCTCATCAATTAATGTCTCAGTAGATAATGGACAGGCCTTGATCAGAGGATTTAGGCGCTGGGGAGGTGCACTGACTTAAATCAGGTCTCTTTCAAATGTCCAAAATGTATGCCTTATGATTCTAAAATTTGCCTAAATTAACAATCCATGTATAGAACATATGGCAGCTTTCTATTTACCAGAATAGTTGCTTAGTGGGAGTGTCTGTCCTCGGCAATGCTTTGTAGTATAAGGTTTGCTGTAATTTTTTAAGTTATGGGAACATAGCCTTCGCTATGTACTAAATACTACTAAAAATATGAGCATACGCTTTAGTATGAAGCTACTTTGCCAGGCCCTCCAAAGTTGGGGAGTGGAGCCACAATGTAAACTCCTTTTAGCATCCACAGTCCCTGTGACCCCTTTGGTCAGTGTAGGTGGGAGATGCTGAAATAGTTTGACCAATTACTTGGCTTAGTGATGCTGGCAACATCTCTGATGGCTCCCAGGCCCTTGGGGGAAATGCCCTGGAAGTGCACTCAGCAAGCTGCAAGCCAGCAGAGCCCGGACTTAGAGGTGGACACTGGACGATACCTTGGTCCACCGTAGGGTCCAGTCCTGCTTTAAGACTAAGGTGTAAAGAGCTCGGAAGGTAAGAGAGGGTCCCACACAGGCAATAGGCTAACTGGGGATGTGACTCTGGAGCCAGCAAAAGACTTCACTTCCTTGAGTCTGTATCTTGATGTGTGGGATGGAGGCGATAATTACAGCACTTGGCTTACGGGATTGTTAGGATGAAAGGAGCTGATGGGGATGTTCCAAATGTCTTAATTCGGTTTTAAATCTTATTGTCTTTAGAAGGATAAATGACCCAAACTTAGAAAAAACCCCATAATTTTATTTAAAATATGTTTTTTTTAAATTTTGTTTTATTGCTTAAGATATTACAAAGAGTATTATATATGTCTCCTCCCCCCCTCTTCTTGACATCCCCCCAGCTTCCCCTATCCCCCAGTGTCTTATGTCCATTGGTTATGCTTATATGCATGCATACAAGTCCTTCGGTTGATCTCTTACCCGCCCCCCACTTGCCCCCCAACCCTCCCCAGCCTTCCCTCCGTAGAAAATATGTTTTTATTGATTCCAGAGAGAGAAAGGTAAGAGAGAGAAAAACATGGATTGGCTGCCTCCTGTAAGCTCCCTACTGGGGATCGAGCCTGCAACCCAGGCATGTGCCCTGAACACAGGAATCGAAGAGGCAACCTCCTGGTTCATGGGACGACGTCCAATCAACTGAGCCACACCGGCCAGGCAGAAAAAAGCATCATTCGTCATTTTAAATGAACTCAAATGAATGCCATTAAAGCACTTTAGAAGAGTGCCTGACGTATAACAAGTGGAATTCATACTTTGGAAAACTCTGGCTTTCTGGGAAGCCACTCCTGAAATCTCACAGATGGAAGGCATTCACTAGACTAGATGTTTTCAGGGTATATGAGGAAGAAGAAAAGGAAACGGGGATCCAGGAGCCAGTGGTCCCCAAACTTGAATGCTTGTCAGAATCACTGAAGAACTTATTAAAACTAGATCGCCGGGCCCCACCCCAGGGCGTCTGATTCAGTAGGGCTAGGGTGGGGCCCCTGAATTTGCTTTTCTAACAAATGACAGGTGACGTGGTGCTGCTGGCCTGGGGAGCACACTTTGAGAATCACTGCTGTGGGGGAACGGGTGAAGGAAGCTGATCTGGTCTTCAGGTCACCTCACCTTCCTGGAAGGGAGGAGCCCAGGAGGCCGGGTCCGGGCAGGCTCTTCTCCACACACCAGTCTATGAGTGGATGGGTGATACGAGAAGGAGAAACTCCCAAAGTCATAAAATGGTGGCTGAGGTTAGAGCAAGCACCCCAGAGGCCCACGGGTGGATGTAGAAGGGAAAATGGTGACCATCTGAGGCAAGTCCTGGTAACAAATCCGAGAAACACTCCTGTGAATGTTACATTTATGTGTCAACTTGGCCAGGCAATGGTACCCAGATATTCGGTCAAAGATCATTCTAGATGTTCCTGTGAAGGTCTTTTTTTGAGATGGGTTCTGGGAGTGGGATGTGGAGGGATTGAGCAAAAAAAGAAAAAAAAAAAGAGAGAGAACTCATGGACATGGACAATAGTGTGGTGAATGCGGTGGATGGGAGAGGGATGGACGGAGGGGGGGGGCAGGGCATGGGAGGATAAATGGCGATGGAAAAAACAAAACAAAGGAGATAACACTGAAATCAGTAGAGAAGATTACTGTCCATACTGTGGGTGAGCCTCATCCAATCAGTTGAAGGCCTTTGGCCTCGACCTGTAACTCTTCTCTGGGTCTCCAGTCTGCCAGCCTACTCTGCAGAGTTTGGACTTGACCAAGCCTCCATGATCGTGTGAGCCAATTCTCTCCCTATATACCCTGTGGGTTCTGTTTCTCTGAGAGCCTGACTTAATGCAGCACACATGGGGATGTGCCCACTGGCATCTTAAGAATACACATATAATCCTTGTTATTGTCAAAACTTTGAAGGCACATTTTGTCAACACAGTTTGAAATGTCCATTCCCACCCTGGGCTGGAGGTGGGTGGCGGGTGGCAGTGTGTATCTGTTGTGGTGTTATTTGGACTGAGTCAGAGGAAGAAAGTTGGTCCTGTGGGAGGCGGGCACATCCCTGATGACAAAAGGGTAGGCACTAATTTGGTGTTTTTCTTCTAACAAATGATGTACCTCTTTATTTTCCATTTTGGGAGACTCAGCACTTTCAGCTTCAAAGGTGCCTGCAAAAAGTAATTAATATCCTTACAACAGCCCTGGGAAGCAGAGGGTGTTATTTCCATTTTATGTCTGTTAAGACTGAGGTAGTAAGAATGTGACACATCTGAAGATGTGAATAGAGACCTAACTTGGGACTCCCTGGCACCTGGGTCTGTGTTTTCTACCAGGCCTTGCTTCCTTCTAAAGAGATTCATAATTGGAGGATCAAAAATACTTTCATCCTATATAATAAAACCCTAATATGCAAATTGACCGAATGGCAGAACGACCAGTCGCTATGACACGCACTGACCACCAGGAGGCAGGTGCTCAATGCAGGAGCTTCCCCCTGGTGGTCAGTGCGCTCCCACAGGGGGAATGCTGCTCAGCCAGAAGCCGGTATCATGGCTGGTGAGCAGCGGCAGTGGCGGGAGCCTCTCCTGCCTCCACGGCAGTGCTAAGGAGCAGCAAGCCGAATGGTAAGGAGTGAGCAGGTGGGCAGTAAGGAGTAAAGGGTCCTGGACTGCGAGAAGGATGTCTGTCTGCTGGCTTAGGCCCAATTCCCAGCCAGACATCGCCCAAAGGGTCCCGGACTACGAGAGGGCGCAGGCCAGGCTGCAGGACCCCCCACAGTGCACGCATGTCGTGCACCAGGCCTCTAGTTAATAATAGCTACCATGTATTGACAGCTACCATGTGGCAAGTGCTGTATAAAATACTCTGCATACATACATTACCTCATTCAGTTCCCCATTACCGCATGTAGCTGATGAGATTACCATCCATACTTCACAGATGAGAAATTAAGATTTAGGAAAGTTAAGATATCTGTTCAAGGTCGCTCAGTTGGGTAATGGGAGTGAAAGGGTTTAAACTCAGTCTCATTTTCTCCACATCCCACACCTGCACCACCACATCCTAAGGCCTTGTATGAATCCTGAGGAGCCACTGGAAAACAAGAGCTTGGAGGCCAGAGAGTCTGAGCATCAGAGATTCTGAGCACCACTGATTGTAAACAACACGAGGGCAAGGACCCCAGGCTGGTTTGCTCACTACTGCAGCCCCGTGTTTAGCACAGACCTGACACCCAGTAGGTGCTTAGTAAATACTTGTGGGAGAAAACAGAGAATAGTAGAATGCTTTGGGAACTTCCTGCAGAAATGCCTTGAAAATAAATAAGGCAGCTTATTTATTTATTTATTCTAGCTCTGTAAGATATTGCAAAGAGTATTTTGGTGCCCCAAAAAAGAGGGCAACCCCAGAGACATCTGTAAGGTGTAATGTGGGAAGCAGTATGGTACTCGAGGACCTGCAGACGTGGTTTATGGTGCTAGTGGCTTCTTCTGGTTGGTGTTCTGTTTGGATGAGTTACCATATTCTATCTCTCAGCAAAGCTGGAGAAATAGTATTGGGATTCAAGATGTCATGCCAGCCCGGCCAGCATGGCTCAGTGGTTGAGCATTGACCTATGAACCAGGATGCCATAGTTCAATTCCCTGTCAGGGCACACGTCCAAATTTCAGGCTCGATCTCCAGTAGGGGGCGTGCAGGAGGCAGCCAATCAATGATTCTCTCATCATTGATGTTTCTATTTCTCTCTCCCTCTCCCTTCCTCTCTCTCTAAAAGTCAATAAAAAAACAAAAAAAGAGATGTCATGCCAGCAGGATGAGATGATGTCCACTCCAGCAGCAATCTGTGACAAGGGCTTGACTCTTTCTACAATGCTTCTCCTCAATTTCTGTCCATTAGAGCAAATCTGGGTTGCGCTTGTCCCTCCGTCAGCTTAGAATCCAGAAGCTTCTCTCTCATTACATTATTTCTTTCTAAAACCCAGGTGGTAGAGAAAAGGTCTACCTGTTACTGGCTCAACCATATTATCTTTCAAGGTAGGGCTGAGTTGAAAACAATTATTTTAAAATTAGTGATGTGTTATAATTAATGATATATTTAAATTAATGCATGTTTTTTTATTGTGGTAAAATATACGTAACGAAAATTTACCATTTTAACCATTTTAAGTGTACGATTCAGTGACATTAAGTATATTCACATCGTTGCGCAACTGTCATAACCATCTCCCTCCAGAACTTTTTCGTGTTTTTATAATGAAAGGCTGTTAGATTTTGCTAAATGATGACAAAAATCTACCTATTGAGATATCATGTGGCTTTCCCCCCTTTATTTCATTTTATTTAAAAAAACATTTTTAAATAAGGGTGTTTCCTTTTATTACATTTTTGTTAATCATCACCTGAGGATATTTTCTCTATTGATTTTTAGAGAGAGTGGAAAAGAGGAGGAGAGACAGAGAGAAACATTGATGTGACAGAGACACATTGATTGGTTGCCTTCCACTTGCACCTGACCAGGGCTGGGGATCAAGCCTTCAACTGAGGTATATGACCTTGACCAGGATTGAACCCAGGACCCTCGAGTTCTTGGACTGATACTCTATCCACTGAGCTAGGGCTCCCATTTATTTTATTACTAGAGGCCCATTGCAGGAAGATTCCTGCAAGAATTGGGCTTCCTCGGGCCTATTCCTGCAAGAACAGGGCTTCCTGAGACCAGAGCGAAGCTCACTGAAGTGGGCTTTGCTCCCTTCTCTGCTGCCTCGCTCTCTTCCTTCGCCGCTTTGCCCACGGCTCCCTCCCGTCTCCACTGCCTTGGCTCCCTCCCTTCCCCGCCGCCTCACTCCCTCCCTTCTCCGCCACTTCACTCCCTCCCTTGTCCCCTGCCTCAGCTCCACTCCCGTCTCTGCTACCTCTGATCCATTCCCTTCTCCGCCGCTTCGCTCCCTTCTGCAGTGCTTGGCTTCCTTCTACACTGTCTTCAGTCTTTGCTGGGTGCCTGTGTATGCAAATTAACCGCCATCTTTGTTGGGTTAATTTGTATACTCTTCTGATTGGCTGGTGGGTGTATCGAAGGCATGGTCAATTAGCATCTTTGTCTTTTTAAAAAAATATATATTTTATTGATTTTTTTTACAGAGAGAAAGGGAGAAGGATAGAGAGTTAGAAACATCGATCAGCTGCCTCCTGCACACCGCCCATTGGGGATGTGCCCACAACCAAGGTACGTGCCCTTGACTGGAATCGAACCTGGGACCCTTCAGTCCACAGGCCAACGCTCTATCCACTGAGCCAAACCGGTTAGGGCTGCATCTTTGTCTTTTATTAGTGTAGATGGTCTATTACATAGATTGATTTTTAGAAGTGAGCCCAGCCTTGCACTTGTGGGACAAGTCCTTCTTGGTGATGGTGTATTGTGCTTTTCCATGTTTCTGGAGTCGGCCAGTGCTCTTTCATCAGCTACAGTTACACCTCACAGGCTCCTTCTCTTCCTCAAAGCAAAGGTCTAGATCTCCCCTCTGACCTTAAACACTGCTGACTGTTAAATGCTAATCTGTAAGCCAAACACCATTCAGTACGTCATCTTGAAGCAAACTTATAGATGTAGTCATAGGAGAAAAATAGCTGCTTCCTCAAGGGACCGTCGGGACTTGGTGAGGCCGGCCACAAGGCCAGCTCGGAGGAAGCTCTGGGATACTGCTGCTATTCGTCTGGTGTGTGGAGAGACAGTCTGTGAATTGCAAGTGAGCTCAGTGAGTTGATGGACCAGGTGTCCCACCACCATCCTATTTTCAAATATTTTTTCTGTCGGGCATCAGACCGCATGTCCAGATTTTCAGCCTAGAAAACACAGCTTCTCTTGTCATTAGAGCCAAGCCATCCAGATCTCAACCCCAGATGACAGCACCGTCTGGAATGTGGACCATCACCTATGGCTACAACTCGGGGAGAGGTTTGGCTCAAAGCAGATGTTCCTCCACCTCAGACTCTCGATTTTCTCACTTGGTCCCAATTTTTAGTTTTGTTTGCATTTTAAACACTACAAAAAAATGCAAGAAAAAAGACTCTGGAACCGGAGGGATGAAAATTTATTATAGCCAGTAGCTGGCGGCATACTAAGCACCCTAATTATAGCACATGGCCCAAAATGTATCCGCAGTAAAGGAAAAATAGTCAGTAAATCATGTTGAAGCAAACTTATAGATGTAATCACAGGAGAAAAATAGCTTTAGGTTTGGAATTAAATCAAATTGAGCCCTCGGACTTTATGGCTCTCTGCACTAAGCACCATTATTATGTATTATTGTTATAGATCAAGGCAGGAGGATATAAATCCTGAGTCCTCCGTGGAATTTATGGGCCTTAAGGCTGTCATGCCATTCCTGGCGCCTCTTCATGCCTCTTGGAGCGTCCACGAGGCTGGTTCCAGCGGCAGGTTTTATCTATCTCCCCGATGAACTTTGAAGGAGGGCTTCACATCCAGGCCTAACATGGTATTTTGAATACATTTCTCCACTCAATAGTCTGAGCTGATCCTGCCCCAGTTCTTGAAGAAAAAATCCAAATGGCTACAGGAGGTCCAAGACTTGCCATGCCCAGGGGTAGTGCGATGTGAGACGTGGGCAAAGCTCGAGTTTCAGGTTTCCTGCCTCTTACTACGTAGGAAGCTTGGGACTTGTATCTTAATTAGAGACAGAACTTCTGTCTTTTTCTCCAGGAAATTGAACTTGCCTCTCTGAGTTGTCGTGATGATTATTAAATGAATGTATGTAAGGGATTTAGCAAGACGCTGGGCATACAGGCGGTGCCCAGTAAATGTTGATTCATTTTTCTCCTTCAGTTGAGGCAAGAACATATTCTGCAGCTAAAGACCCAGAAAAGAGTCAATAGCACATGGTGGCTATGGGGTTGTAGCCATGAAGCCAGGCATGGCCATATCAAGAAGATGTTAAGAGCGAGAGGGCCTGGGGTCAGTGCTGGCTCTGTTACTTACTAGTCATGTGGCTTAATCCAGGTCACCTAAACCCTCTGAGCCTCAATACCCTCATTTTATTTTATTTATTTTATTTTTTTAAATATATTTTATTGATTTTTCACAGAGAGGAAGGGAGAGAGATAGAGAGTCAGAAACATCGATGAGAGAGAAACATCGATCAGCTGCCTCCTGCACATTTCCCATTGGAGATGTGCCCACAACCCAGGTACATGCTCTTAACCGGAATCGAACCTGGGACCTTTCAGTCCGCAGGCCGACGCTCTATCCATTGAGCCAAACCGGTTTCGGCAATACCCTCATTTTAATAAAAGAAGTGACTTTTATTAATAAGATAGTGTCTGAGACGGAGGCATTTCTTTGCTAGCTACTGTTTCAATACTTACATATGAGAGTTTGAGCTTCATGCTTGGACCAACCAAGTCCTCCAATCTTTTGCTTTTCCCATCTCTGCTCTCCCCAGGGTACTCCTTGCACCTCTCTTGCCTGGATGACTACGGCACGGCCAGATTGGGATGCTGACCACAAGTCCCTTGGCTGTGGCACGGTGACCCATTCTTTATGCTATGGTGGCTACCAGCATGGGATCTTGGTCAGTCATACAGTATGGGCCCTGTCAGTTACAGTTGGTGACTTTGATACATGACTTTATCTGTGGCTCTTTGTTTCCTCATATATAAAAAGGGACTAATGATATCTAACACTTGCTTCAGAGAGTTGTGGTGAACTTTAATATTATTGGTTAATATTTATTAAGCATTTAATCTCAGTAAGTTAGTGCTAAGCATTATGTTAAATACTTTGCACAAGGTTCCTCATCTAATTCTCACGATTATGAAATGAATAATATTATTAAGCTGTCCAATGAACAGATGAGGAAACTAAAGCTCCAAGAATAATCAATCTTCTTTAAGGTCACATAGTTATTATATGACAAAGTTGGATCAAGGCCCATATTTTTCTGACTTCAGAGGCAACCTCTTAGTCAGGTAATAAGACATGTCTAAAGCACTGATAACACAATCGGTGCTCAAAACAAGCTACTTGCTCTGATAAATAGAATATGTGAAGTGTGGTGAGATTGATACTTCTTTAGCTTTTGAGGATGACCAAATGCCCTGAAGACAGAAGTCAGAGGCCCACCTCAATCCCTGTACTCCCTCTTGCTGTATCTGCTATTCTCCTAGGGATCCCCCGTACTCCTGGGACAGGGAGACGGCCACTCTGCGTCAACACAGCTGCTTCCTCATAAAGATGGCACCTGGCTCACTCCTGGAGGGATGAGTGAAAGAATGAGTAAAGCAAGACGGTTAATGAGTCAGACTCTACTAGAGAGAGGTGATCGTGTGAGGTTGGGCTGGAAGAGATAGAGTTAAAGTTTATGGCTAATGCTGGGTTTTCCACCCACTGCCTATGGAATGGGGTTGAGCCTAATGAATGTTTGCAAAGGGTCTTTGAAATTTCTGAGATGAAAGGCTGTGCCCCATTTTTTAAGGAGCTTTTCTAGCTCTCATTGATCTATTTGTCTGTTATTGGGGATGGAGAGCAATTAAATAATTTTGAACATCAAAGATGTATTACATCACTTTGTATCCTCACTGCTTAACTGAGTGTCCCCTGTGGATAATGGGAGCTCTATAAACATCTAATTTCATGAGAAAAGATGTGGGCCACCTGGCTTTTCTTATGGCTCGGGTTGTCTTCATTTAGCCATCCCCTCTTCTGTTAAATGTGTATGAGGTGCCATGCATGTTAATGGGGATTGCTGGAGGAATAGAGGTGGTAAAAGGGAGAGAGAGAAATGGAGCATTCTTCTTTTCTCTCTTTTGCATGTCAATTAGAGTATATAATGGTCAACACATGGGAGTTCCTGGCACTAGGGCAGCGGTTCTCAACCTGTGGGTCGAGACCCCTTTGGGGGTCGAACGACCCTTTCACAGGGGTCGCCTAAGAGTATTGGAAAGCACATATATAATTACATATTGTTTTTGTGATTAATCACTATGCTTTAATTATGTTCAATTTGTATCAATGAAATTGGGGGTCACCACAACATGAGGAACTGTATTAAAGGGTCGCGGCATTAGGAAGGTTGAGAACCACTGCACTAGGGGAATGTGTGTGTGTGTTGGTGTTGGGGTGTATAATGAAAACCAAATGCAGAGCAAAAATACTATTCTCAACTCTAAAGGAATCAGAACTTGTTGCTATAGGGAAAGCCCTCCTGAAGGGCCTGTGAAACTGAGCTGTGCATTTGGGCCAAAGTTGTATTCTCTGGAAACCAGGCCTGGGAACACCTCTCAGGCAACGCCTTTCAGAAGCTGTGACATTTATTCCCCCAAGATAGACCTCAGGTTAGAGTAATTATGACTTTTAATTAATTAACTAACGAATTAATTAATTTTTTACTGTTTCCACTGGCTAAGCAATGCCATTATTGATAGAATTCTGGATGTCCTATGCCTTAATTTCTGGAACTTCTCAGATTTTCTTTATCACAAACATTCATGAGGCTCTCCATTACCCTCAGTTTGCCGTTTGGGTTTGTCAAGCTACCTAGCATTTCCTCCTTGCGGGATTTCAAATGAGATGCTACCTGTGTTCAGGCAAGTGAGGGGACTGGGCTGGTTGGGTGTAATGGCGTGGGGCTACAGGTGAGCTGTCCCTGCTTGGGATGAGTATGGAGCAGTTTCTAAATTTTCCCCCAGAAGGTCTACACCACCGGCCAATCTGATAAACTAATTCATGCAGGGACATCTGGTGCGGTAGGCAGAGCCCTGCATTTTAAATCAGAAGACTTGGGTATAAATAATAGCTCAACTACCTATAAAGTTGTGTGTTAACTGACCAGCTCTCTGAGCCTTGCTTTCTTCATTGAGTGACATGAGTATATTCATATCTCTCTCTGTTACCGCTGTTTTGGGATCAATGGGATGATGAATGTGAAAGGTAAGGGGCTATATGGAGGAACAGATTTGGTAGAGAACTAACCAACATGGCAGGGCACGTGCCTATTTTAATTATATTTTCTAGAGAAAATAATCTTTCCTTCATTGTCAAACTCTGAGGTACTTGGTTTCAGTTGACTCTCAAGTCACATAGCTAAGAATCCAATGCCCAGAATAACAGGTGACATTTGATAGGCACCCAAACATTGTTCACTGGGTGACAGAATAACTGGGTGCGCCATGGAATGTGCTTGTGTAGACACCTTCTGAGTATTGTGGGGAGCATTTGTTTAGTGGGCTTAAAAGCATAGTTTTAAATATAGGAACTCAGATATCATAAAAAATGAAGGAAGCTCTAGAGTTCTCAGTAAAGAATCAACAAAATATTGCATTATGTATTACAGGTTACAAACCCAGAATTGTTTCTAGTAATTTCAAAATACATAACTGAGTATGTCTCGCAGCTTCAAATCTACTCTTCCATACTGGGCTCTAGGGCAGGGACTCAGCAAATCACCTTTCTCCTTTGCCAGTTGCTCCCCGGTAGCGCCAGGAGGGGGCGCTGGAGGAAGGCTGGAGGAGGAAAAAGGGCATGGACTTGGCCTATCTGTGAGACTTAGGTGCCTCTCAGCATCACCCAGCAAGGTTCCTCTTCACCTTGGCACAGCCAGTTTGTTCCAACAGCAGCAGGTGAATCCAATCCACTATTTTCTCATGTTCCCAGAATCAGCCTTGTGACAGCACTCCTCCCTGCCTGACCTGGGCCATCAGCTCCAGCTGGCCGGTGTCTCCTCCTCACAGGTCTGGATCCCAGTCCCATTGGACTCTTCCTCCAAGCTTCTAGGTTTTCATCATTCCACCCTCTTCCCTTTGTTTCCCAGCCCTCCAGATGGGAGCTGTGTCCTGCCCCTGTTCCCTCTTTTTGCCTTTGCAGTTCTTCCAGATCGAGCCAACCCTTCTTTATATTAAATTGCCCCTGTTCAAATCACAGGTGTGGCAGCTGGTATGGTGGACTCCACTCTGACCCATACTCTGAGTCTTGGAAACCCTGAGAGCTCTAATGAGAAGTTGTTCCATTCATGGGGGTTAGTGGGTCCTGAGGGACCACCTTTCTAGCCAGAAGGCACAGGGCGATGTTTGAAGAGGCACTGCCTGTTCCAGAACATCTGGAGAGGTCGCATTATTGGGAGTTAGGGGCAGATCCTTTAGTGGATATCTTACAAATATCTCTGTCTCATTGTTTAGAACTTTTTCTCCTGGCTTTTCAAAATAAGAGGCTGGAAGAGACTTCAAGGACCACTTAATTTAAGCTCTTAATTTTATCGGTGAAGAAACCAGGTCCAGAGAGGTTGATAGCTGCTTGAATCCAGTTAATTAAAGCTATCGCCTGGGCTGGACCGCATGTCTCTGGATGCTCATTCCTGTGCATTTGTCACATCACGTTGGTCTTAGTTATCGGCTCACCTTGGCCTTGAATGGGCTGATTCCTGATCAGATGGTCTCCCACCCATGTGGGCGTGGGGGATGGTTGCACTTTCTGGAGTTATTAGGCATAGGATATGGCTCTTCGGGGCTGTGTTGTGACATGTGTGTTGTATTTTTTTCTGGAAACTTCACATCATAGATGCCACTGAGAAATGACATTTTGACTGTGGGGAAGGTATATACGCTTGCTTTGCTGGCTTCTTGCCTTCTAAATGTCCAAGTCCCCCAAGCCTTAGGCTTTGAACCTTTTCCGTAGCTACACTCACTCTCTAGGTGACCTTATCTAGTTTGACTTTCAGTTCATTCTGTTTTCCAGATTCATATCTTCAATTTTGCCCTACTTTTCAGACACATACAGCCAACTGCCTATGTATCATCTCCCCAGGGACACCAGTAGGAAACTCAGACTTGACATGCCCGAAACCAGACTTTACCTTGCCGCAGTCCCTAAGCCTGCTTCTCCCGCAGTGTTCTCCATCTCTGTAAGTGGTACCACAATTCACCTTGCTGTTCGGGTCAAAAAGCCCAAGAATCATCCTTGATTTTTCTTTCCTTCATCTCCACATATAATTAATCTGCAAGCCCCATGGGTTCTACCTCCAAAATATACCCAGAATCTAACTTCTCCTCACTTCCTCCACTGCTCTACCCTGCTTTAACCAGACTACTGCAGTTCTCTTTTAAACGGTGTCCTGTTTCCACTCTTGCCGTCTTTCAATCTGTTCTCCACATTGCAACCAGACTTTTACCACTTTTACCCTGCAGGTCAGAGAACTGGAAACAAACAATGTGAGCCCAATGGTCACTCCAGGCTTGCCATCTGGAAGTGCTCTCCAGACTGTCGTGCAAGGAGGGAGAAGCTAAGCAGAACATGGCGGCCTTGCTGAGCTGAGGAGAGATTGGAGTTTGGGGGTGGGGGGGGTGGAGTTTAGTTGCTGAGGCAGCTAAAATTTGCAAAGCAGAGTAATGAAGAGGAGGAGGGGGCACACAGAGAAAGAAATCCTCTTGAGTCATCTAACTCATCTCTTGCCTCTGGTCTTGCTTCTTACAATAAGTTATCTACAGTCCAGTTAGTGTGTGCAAAACTGATCACTTCGCTCTTCTTTCTGACAACTATTCTCTCTTCTGAATAAAGCCCGAAGCCGTATTCTCACCAAGCAGAAGATAGCATCGTGCAGTGTGTAGTCTCTGCATTGCTAGCTGGCCGACTTGCTAGAAAACCAGAGTAAAAGAACTACTTGCCATTCTCTGTGGTCCCTGAACCTGACCTCACTTCTGGGCTCTGGCTAACCAATGTCCAGAAGGGAAGAAGGGCAAACAATGACAGTAAAATGGAGCAAGTACCATCACAGAAGCCAGCACTGAATGTTCTGTAGGAAGCAAAGAGAAAAGTGCTTGGGAGTGGCAGGAGGCAGTTGGAGGAAGTGATGCTTAAGTTGCATCTTAAGGGATGAGTAGGAATTTTGCAGGGTCAAGGTGAGAACACGAATTCTGGGCTGCGCACACACTGTGACACAGGTGCAGACGTGTCAGATGGTAAAGGGTGTGTTATGTCATGCACATGATTCTGCATATGTACTGGAGGGTGTTAGAATCAGATTTGTGTGTTGAAAGACGACTTTGGCAACAATGTATGAGATGGATTTAGTGGGGAACTGGAAGCCAGAAACCAGTTAAGAGCCACTGCGATAGTCCAGGCAAGAGATAAGGAGGGGCAGAAATACCACCACTCGCTAACATCCCTTCAGAGCTTAGTATGTTCCAGGAACATAGTAGGTTCCCATTTTATTCTAACAACTTTTCTATGAGGTCAGGAAACTGAGGCAGTTTTCCCAGGGTCTTACAGCCAGTTGCAAAGCTGATGTAGAAGCCCCAGTGGTGCCAGGCTGGGTGGCTCAATGGTTGAGCGTTGACTTATGATTCCTGGTCAGGGCACATGCCCGGGTTGTGGGCTCGATCCCCAGTAAGGAGTGTAAAGGAGGCAACTGATCAATGAGTCTCTCTCATCATTGATGTTTCTATCTCTCCCTCTCCATTCCTCTCTGACATCAATAAAAACATATTTTAAGAAAAAGGAAAGAAAAAGGAACCATCGTGGTGGCTCCAGAGCTCATGCTGTACACAGGGGTTGGACTCCAGTCTTCTAGAATATTAAGTAATTAAGGGACAAGTTCCCATTTTCCTCCCAGAATAGTTGAACTCAGAGTGCCTGACTTGGCTTGTGGGAGGGTCACCAGAAGCCAACCAATCTCCCCTGAGCATGGAGGACATGAGTCAGGCCTTCTGGGCTGGCAGCTGGGCTGGTTTGTGTTTCCTCTGAACTTTGCTTGCTTTGTTTCTGCCTCGTCACACATGCCACTGGATTAGAATGATGAGAATTACTGCGGTAGGTGGGTGCAGCGTGGTGCGTGACAATCTCCAAATTGGAAGGAATGTTCCCTATGGGCTAAGTTTAGGGCTCATCAGGAGGCC
Source organism: Myotis daubentonii (assembly GCF_963259705.1). Lineage (NCBI taxonomy): Eukaryota > Metazoa > Chordata > Mammalia > Chiroptera > Vespertilionidae > Myotis > Myotis daubentonii. The sequence continues at coordinate 24,876,774 of NC_081848.1, read as the reverse complement.
CAGAAAATGCCAGTATGCAGAGATTTAGCAGCAGCCTCTCCGTAAGGCAAAGCAGATGGCTCTGTTTTCTGGGAGGGACTAATAAGAAGAAAATGACTTCCCAGCATGTACCACTCACCAACAAGGTAGATTTTGAAGACCAAAGTGATAAAAAGTGTTTGTTTGTATTTCCTAGATCATTTCTACCTAATAGGAATGCAAATTTATTTTTATTTTTTTGAATATATATTTTTTTATTATTAGTTAAGGTATTACAAATGTGTCCTTATCCCCCCCATTAACCCCCAACCTCCCCCCCACACACAAACTCATGTTCCCATCCCCCTGTTGTCCATGTCCATTGGTTTGGCTTATATACATGTATACAAGTCTACGCCATACCACCCTGAACGCGCCTGATCTCGTAAGCGAATTTATTTTAAGCTTTAAAACAGCTGTGGTGCATTAGTAACCGGACAAGCAATGGATCCGTGCTGCCTGTCACTACTTGAGCCAATGAAGCAGAGACAGGGTTCAATCATATATGAGCGTTTATTCCAATACTCCCTGCAGGATGGGAGAGCAGTAGGTCAGCCACAGAAATCTGCTCTGCAGCTCCCCATAAGCCAACTCTTTATATAGATAGAACTACAAAGGAAGAGTAGGCAAAAGGGCAGTTTACAGATATGCAAAAGGACTAGGGGTCCTTTCAAAGGGCTTAGTGATGCAAGGGCTGGGAAATGGCCAAAGGGAGTGCCAGATGGACAATTAACAGGTGAGTAGGCTGGAGGTTTGCAAAGGCCTGCAGGTGTGCAAAAAGGACTGGGGATCTTCAAAGGGCTGGCAATTCTGGTTTCTGCAGCAAAGTTGTTCATCTTTCCATGATAATAGTTAGCTCCAAATGGGGAGGGAGGAAGGGCTGCATGACCAGGTCAGCTCCAGCCAGGGTAGAATGTACCTTCTTTAATTAGAACAAAGCAATCATAGTTAACAGAGCAGGATTACTATTCTTACAATACTTTCTCCCCCTTTAACATTTACACAAAGAAATACTACGTGGCTGTGAAAACCTCCCTGACATCTTACCTTTTGTGACAGCATGGATGGGCCTGGGATTATTGTGCTAAGTGAAATAAGCCAGTCAGAGAAAGACAAGTACCATATGATCTCATTTATATGTGGAATCTAATGAACAAAATAAACGGATGAACAAAATAGGACCAGAGCATAAATACATGGAACAAACTGACAGATCTCAGAGGGAAGGGGTTTGGGGGTGAACGGATTAAGCAAACACACACACACACACAACATAGATATAGACAAAAGTGTGGTGATAGTCAGAGGGTGGAGGTGGAGGTGGGCAAAGGGGGGATAAATGGTGTTAACATAAAAAACCATTGAAGCCTGTAAAGAATTTTTGTGAATTTATTTGAGCCAAACTGTGGACATATGCCAGGAAGTAGAACCTCAACGAATTGAGATAATGCTCCGGAGAATGGAGGGTTACATCTGTATTTATACTTTGCTATCAAAGGAAAGGGATGTAGGTGGGTTACATGAAATTCATTGGTGATAGATTAAGGAGGTGGGATTAAGCAAAGTCGGGAAACCTCTGGGATAGGATAAAAAGTGAAATGATGGACATGTGCTTCTCTTACACAGATGGGTACAGGATAGCTTAACATAATTAACAGTTGACAATTAACTTGATAATAATAACAATGAGGGAATGTCCTGGTGCCTTTTGTTGTGCCCTGAGGGGTCCGGGGGTAAAAGAAAGTTACAAGTTACCCTGACATATGGAGGATATGTTATCTTAGAGGCCAAAAGGAGAATGGGCTCAGTAAGGATCAAAGTTGATCTTTGTCAGGGAAAATATCGGCTTAGGACATGACTACCCACTATAACCTGTTTGTAGTTAATATTTAATTTTCAGACCTTCTTTTGTGGTTATTTTAGGTCTCTGAGTTTGCAAGACTGCCACGCAGGCCTCCCCTGAGCTTGTCAGGTTAGCATGTGGCTCCTTTCATCCACAATGGGAACAGGAAGAGACTTTACTTTGGGTGATGGGCACACGATTCTGTGTGCAGGTGATGTTTTGTTGAGTTGTACACTTGAAACCCGTATGGTTTTGTGAACCAATGTCATCCCAGTAAATTCAATTAAAAATTAATCAAACACGCTATTAGTGATCTACTAGTGATGGCTGTATTATCATGCTTCTTTTGCCAAAATAGACTTTTTGAGCTCCACTGGCAGTTGGATAAAGCAGAAGCAGAGCAAGCAGGACCCCCTGCTCCTTGAGAACCTCTGTAAGTGCCTGAGAAACCCCGGCAGCTCCAGTGTCCACACAACTGGCCTGCAGGTCACTCTGATGTGACAACCTTCACAGTGCCCTTGAGCCTACTGGACTTCTGTATCCTGCCGCAATCATCTACAATGCACACGAAATAAACAAAGCCTTAAAAAAATGTAAAGAAAAAATAAGTAGTTGAAGTATAAATGTTTTATTGGCAGCATTTTTATTGTGTTTAAACCTGTGGATCTCAAAGAATCACTTCACTTCCTTTAGCTCTCTGTTCAAGACCATCCTATCTGAGAGGCCTTCCAGACCCCTGAATATAAATACCAAGGTTCCTTTTTTTTTTAAAAAAAATATATTTCTTTATTGACTTCAGAGAGGAAGGGAGAAGGAGAGAGAGATAGAAACATCAATGATGAGAGAGAATCATTGATTGGCTGACTCCTGCACACCCCCTACTGGGGATCGAGCCCGCAACCCAGGCATGTGCCCTTGGCTGGAATCAAACCTAGGACCCCAAGTTTCCTTTATTAAAAAAAAAATATTTTATTGATTTTTTACAGAGAAGAAGGGAGAGGGATAGAGAGTTAAAAACATCGATGAGAGAGAAACATTGATCAGCTGCCTCCTGCACACTCCCTACTGGGTATGTGCCTGCAACCAAGGTACATGCCCTTGACTGGAATCGAACCTGGGACCCTTCAGTCCGCAGGCCGACGCTCTATCCACTGAGCCAAACCGGTTAGGGCCCAAGATTCCTTTGTCCTGCCCACTGTTACCCCCTAACCCTGTTGTCCTGATTTAGTTTTCCCCATAACACTTAGTAGCACCCAATAAATATATTGTTTGTCCTCCATTTCTCCCTACGAATTAAAATTTCATGAGGGCAGGGACTGTATTTTGCTCACTGCTCTATCCCCAGTACTTAGAACAGTTCTTGGCACACTGTAGATGCTTGACAAATATTCATGGAATACTAATTTAAAAACTCCTACCTCCTTCTAATTACATTAGTATAAGGTGTATTCGAAGTTCATGCTGATCTTCAAGCTGCATACTCAAAAGCCTTCTATTTCATTCATCCCTTTTCTGCATTTCTTTTTTTTTTTTAAATTAATCCTCACCCGAGGATATTTTCCCATTGGTGTTTAGGGACAGTGTAAGAGAGAGGGAAAGACAGAGAAAAATATTGATGTGAGAGAAACACATCGATTGGTTGTCTCCTGCACGAGCCCCAACCAGGGCCCGGCCCAGGGAGAAGCCTGCAACCAAGGTGCGTGCCCTTGACCAGAATGGAACCTGGGACCCTTTGGTTCTCAGGCCTACGCTCTATCCACTGAGCCAAGTCTGCTAGGGCTCTGCATTTCCTGCTGGTGGCGATCCTTTTGCAGTTATAACGCTCCTCACATGTGGCAGAATTGTCTTTGTTTTTGAGAATCATTCCTGTTGTCAAAGACCTCAAAGCAGGATGTGCAATCTGCTTCTCATCATTTTAAACATTTATTTATTTGTTTGTTTATTTATTTATTTTACTATTGACAGTGTTACAGATGTCCCCCATTTCCCCCCGTGTCCCCCTCCACCCGGCCCCCGCCCACCCCAGGCCTTCACCACACTATTGCCTGTGTCCATGGGCTATGCATATAAGCATATAAATTCTTTGGTTAGTCTCTTCCTGTCACCGCCCCAACACCTCCTCACCCCTGCCTGAGATCTGTCAGTCTGTTCCTTGCTTCTGTGACTCTGGACCTATTTTGTTCCTCAGTTTATTTTGTTCATTAGATTCCACATGTAAGTGAGTTCATGTGATGTTTGTCTTTCTCTGACTGGCTAATTTCGCTTAACATAATAATCTCCTGGTCCATCCTTGCTGTTTTAGAGTCAGAGATCCTTCTTTTTGACAGCTGCACAGTGTACTTTTGTTTCCATTGCCCCTCTTAATAATCTCAGTAAATTCCTAAAACTATGTGAGCGTAGCCATGTGCCCCAACAATATACCAGAGGGCAAATGACTGCTAACACCAAGTGCTGGTCAAGGACATTTTGGCTCCAGAGTTCAGCTTTGTTTTTGTGTGAAGGCTCATGCATCTCAAGTTCACGAATAGAAGAGCTTCTCTATTCCCAGGCATGGTGTTATGCCACTGCCCCATCACCAGGCTCTGTAGAGTGTCCCCTGGAGGCCCTGAGAAGTCCTGCTTCCCCCCGCTTCTCCCTCTGCCTGGAATGGTCTCCCCTTTCCACTCGTCCAGCTCAAGCCCCTGTCCTCCTGAGGCCTCCCTCACTGCCCCAGCCTGCAGCCCTGTGGTTCTTTCCTCTAAACCAGTGGTTCTCAACCTTGGCTGCACATTAGAATCGCCTGGGAATCTTTTTAAAATCCTGATTTCTGGGCCTCATCCTCCGGAAATTCTGTTTCTTTGTTACTAATGTTGTGGCCTCACTCCATAACAAAGAGAATCAGTCTTTTCACTTAGGAAATTTCAAGATATTCAGAGCTCTGTGCCAGAAAGGAAGGAAGGCCGGATATATCCATTTCTTATTATAAACTAGAGGCCTGTTGCATGAAAAGATTCATGCAATAGGCTTTCCCTTCCTCTGGCTGCTGACACCAGTTTTCCTCTGGCACCCGGGACCCAGACCTTCACTCTGGTCACCGCCTTCCATCTTTGCTCTGGACACAGTCTTCGCTGTGGCTGGAGCCTTCAGTCTTTGCTCCTCATTCTGGCGGAAGCCTTCAGTCTCTGGCCAGAGCTGCTCCTGTAGCTCCTTCCGCCCCCCACCCTTCCCCTCATAGCTTGATCACTGCTTCGCCTGCAGACCTCGCCGATGGGCTCCTGGGTCCCAGGGGTGCCGCCTTGCCTGTGGCCTGGCTTTCCGATCACAATCACTGTCTGGGGCCCGGTTCTCTGATCCAGGGCCACCTTTGCCCTGCCACCTGGCTCTTGCCTGCCTCCTGGGTTTCCGATCACCGTTCTGTCCTTCCCCTTTCGCCTCCCATCTTTGTGCCTACGTATACAAATTAACCGCCATCTTTGTTGGCAGTTAATTTGCATATCGCCCTGATTAGCCAATGGGAAGCGTAGCAAAGGTATGGTCAATTACCCTGTTTATCTTTTATTAGATAGGATTGCAGTATCACCATGCTGCATCTAGAGCAGCCTGGCTCATACTAAGAACTTCATGTAACCCATAGCTGATGGGTGGTGGCCGGCGACAGAGTACATTTTAACTACAGTTGCAAAATGAAATGACTCTGACTTGGCTTTGTTTCCTTCTGGGAACTTCCAGGTCTGGGCCAGGGTGGTGAAAGAGAGGAAGAGAAAAAGAAGGAAGCTGAGCTTTTTGTTTTTATTTTAAATATAATTTTATTGATTTCAGAGAGGAAGGGAGAGGGAGAGAGAGATAGAAACATCAATGATGACAGAATCATTGATTGGCTGCCTCCTGTATGCCCCACACTGGGGATCAAGCCCGCACCCCAGGCATGTGTGCTTGATTGGAATCGAACCCCGGGACCCTTCAATCTGTAGGCTGACGCTCTATTCACTGAGCCAAACTGGCTAGGGCCGGTTCATAGTTCTTAACTCATATCACTGTGTGAACCAACTTTAGAGTACAGTATTTATGTACATCCAATTCCATTTTTCTTTATTAAAGGCTAGTTTATTGATTTTTAGAGAGAGGAAGGGAGAAGAAGGAAACATCAACATGGGAGCCCTAACATCCATCAGCTGCCTCCTGCACCCCCTTCCCACCCCCCGACCCCCAAACTGGGAAGCCAGCAACCTGGGCATGTACCCTGACTGGGAATCAAACCAGCAACCTCTCGGTGCATGGGGTGGTGTCCAACCAACTGAGCTACAATTCGGCTTAATGCCGAATACATTAAGCATCTATCATTATATTATAGATGCTCACATGGTCTCCTCTCTGTGTGTGTTACTTCTCTTTTTGTAAAGACACTGGTCACACTGGACGTAGGGTCCACCCTAATCCCAGTAGGACCTCATTTTAACTAACGATGGGCCAGGGCAATTCTCTTTTTCTTTAGCCTTATAGTTTCTAGTCAAAACAACTTTCTCCAATTTTTTTTTTCAGTTACTTAGTTTATCTTCTTTCTCTTCCCCCTACTCCTTTTAATGTATCCCCCTTTTAAAATTATATTCTGCCCATCTGGCTCAGGAATAATGCCAGATGTTGGTTTGTCAATGAGCCTTTGAGCCATGAAGTTTGTCTCAAGTCAGTGTAGACCTGCAAGAGCATTTTGCCAAATAAATGAGTTCTCTAGATGGTTTTCGTAAAATGGTAAAATCAATTTTTCACACATATTTACAATTATATGAGTCATCCTTGCTTTTTCTGGAAAACGGGGAAATCGTTGCACTATAGCGAAGTGTAAGGAGCCAAATGGGAAGGCTTTCTAAGCTCACTCAGGAGAGCTACTTCCTCCACATTTCCAATAACGCGTACCACATTATGTAACCTGTACCCTGCAGTTAAAAATAGTTTTTAACCCCTAGAATGAGTCTGGGGGAGGGGGAGGAATGTCAACTGTGGTCTGCAAAACACGTAGTTTCCCTTGAGAGAGTAAGGGATTGAAAAGATGAGATGTGCTGGAAGCAGAGATGGAAGTGAAAATCATCACCTTCCTGTTTCTGCCTTACATCTGGGTGGTTGCGCGCTGCGATTTCCCCTTTGCTTAAACCCTTTCTCCCAGAACATTTGACCCCCTTTCTCCAGGCACTTTTCGCTTTGCACGCTGTAGGAACTCAAGACATACTGGTCATGCAGTTGAAAAGTAGACCTAGCCCTAACCGGTTTGGCTCGGTGGATAGAGCGTTGGCCTGCGGACTCAAGGGTCCCAGGTTCGATTCCGGTCAAGGGCATGTGCCTTGGCTGCGGGCACATCCCCAGTGGGGGGTGTGCAGGAGGCAGCTGATCGATGTTTCTCACTCATCGATGTTTCTGACTCTCTATCCCTCTCCCTTTCTCTCTGTAAAAAATCAATAAAATATATTTTAAAAAAAAGAAAAAAAGAAAAGTAGACCTAAGCCAGCCTTGAAAAGAATTCGTTTCTCCTTAATTTCAGAGAGCTATTTTTTATTTGGCAATAAACACTTTCTTCAGTGTGTTCGTCATGGATCACTTTATGGTTTGCCCACATTTCACATGTTGATGGTGCTCTTCCCGCCTCCAGAGCCCTTGATGGGGTGAGTTAGCTGAGCCCCGTGTGGCCTGCAGGCATCCATGAGGTGGGGCTCCACCAAGGGCAGCTCGGTGCCTCCTCCACCCACTTTATTGGCCACAGAATGTACTTTGGTGTCTTTAACAGCAAATTCCTTTTAAAGGAAGAACCACAAGAGGGACTTTTTGCCAGAGGCAGAAAACCTTTCTCCTCCCTTTCTTCAAATCCACCACTTTACACAAAGGGTGTTTTAATGGGGAATAGCTAATAAAACTTTTTGCTTTAGATTTGTTTTTCTTCCCAGGGGAACAGTAATTGGGCCATATACAGCCATTCTGTCTGGTGGACTGACTGGTCCTAAAGACTTCGCCTCCCTAAGCCCAGTTTCCTCTCAGGATGACCCCCTCACAGCATTGTCAGGGCTGGGCTGGTGCAGTGCTGGGCTCCGTGCTTGGGGCTTAGTACATCTCTCGTCTGGGCTGTATGTCTGGCTTCGTGTCAGTGGGAGAGCTACAGGGAAGCTGAAGAAACAGCCTGGTTAGCAGGGCACTCAGGCATTGGTGACACCGGCAGGGCCACCCTGTTCATGAGTAGCTTGTTTCTGCACAAGGCAGATGACTTTGTGCATGTGTGTATGTGTGTATGTGTGGGGGAGGGGGGGAGGGGGGGAGGGTGTGGGGGTCTGCTTCCTCGCACCCTGGGCTGGGACTGTGTATTATATGAATTTCCTAAGGCTGCTGTAACAAGCTACTACCAACTGGGTGACTTAAACCAATAGGAACCTATTCTCTCAGAGTTCTGGAAGCTAGCAGTCCACATTCAAGATGTCGACCTGGTTCCAGAGGCTCAGAGAGAGAATCTGGCTCATGACTCTCTCCCAGCTCCCCCTGGTTGCCTGGAATCCTTGGCTTGTGGCAGCTTCAGTCTCTGCCTTGATCCTCACATGGTCTCCTCTCTGTGTGTGTTACTTCTCTTTTTATAAAGACACTGGTCACACTGGACATAGGGTCCATCCTAATCCCAGTAGGACCTCATTTTAACTAACTACAGCTTCAAAGAGCTTATTTCCAAGTTAGGTCACATTCTGAGGTTCCTGTTAAATATAAAAGTTGAAGGGATATTAGTCAATCCAGTACAGGCTGCACCAACCTGGAGGATAAGACACCTTTTCAAAATTTGCCATTGGTCCTGTCTGCTTGCCACGCTGTATCCTCTGCTTTTTCTCTCATTTGTACAAAGGCACAATACGGGTTAGCCGGGGCTCGGATACCATGGAAGCAGTCAGCTATGCAGGATCCATTAGTTTGCAAGCTTCCTCAACCAGAGACCCTGTCTGATGCCTTTTTGGGAACTGTCAGAGCTTGTATGGTAGATATCGAATTCTCAAAAAATATATATTGCAATGACAGTAAAGGAACTTTAAAATAAAACTTCTGGTTCCTGCTATTACACCAAACTTAAAAAACAAAAGCCAAAACAAAAAACAAGTGAGTAGTTCTTAACCTATTTCATTCCATATTTTTCTGCTTCTCTGGTGGTTTGGAAAACTTTCTGGGACTCTCATGGGTTAAGTGAAGTAGGTTCTACCTCATCACTGAGTCATAGAGTGTTTCTCAAAGTGTGCGCCATGGGATATTAGCCCCATAAAAATTGTTCCAGGAGAAAAGGGCTTTGTGGTCAGATAAGACCAGGAAATTGTGCATTTGCTATTCTCTTCCTGGAGATAAACAATGCATACTGGTTTTGTAAAGGTCTGACAAGTCCTGCAGCAGAGAAGCCTATTATACTTTGTTTAATCCAGTGTATCTCAAATTAATTTGACCACAGAACCCCTACCATCCTTTTTTTTTTTTTTTTTGTAAATGAATACCAACTAGTTAGTGTCTAAGCAATAATCTCTGAGATCCACAAGAAAGTGGTCTAGACTAGTGGTTGGCAAACTCATTAGTCAACAGAGCCAAATATCAACAGTACAACGATTGAAATTTCTTTTGAGAGCCAAATTTTTTAAACTTAAACTATATAGGTAGGTACATTGTTATTAACTTAATTAGGGTACTCCTAAGGCTTAGGAAGAGCCACACTCAAGGGGCCAAAGAGCCGCATGTGGCTCACGAGCCGCAGTTTGCCGACCATGACTCTAGACTATAAATATTGGAATCAGGCTCAAATTCAAAACTTAGATTCACTGACTTCAGACAAACAACTGATCCTCTCTGAGCCTGAGTTTCCTCATCTGCAATATGGCATTGCTTTATAGGACTAACTAAAATTATGTAGATAAAGGCCTTAGCCAGGGCCTGGATACAATAACCACCGAATACATTAAGCATCTATCATTATATTATTTTTTATTTCTATCAGTGTACATCCCTATGACTGCTTATGTCATTTCTAGAGATCGTTTGGAGGAAATGTCAATCTTTATTCTAGCAAAGTGGATGAAGTTCGCAACACTGCTGTCCTTTATACAAACCTACTCTGGTAAGAAAGTCGGGTATTTTTTTTCTCAGCTTCTCGGAACTCTGGAGATTAACATTCGCCAAATCCAGTCCTCCTGAAACCCAGGGATTTTTCCTTCACCTGTCCATCAGTTGTGATTTCTTAGGCTGCTCATAAACCAGTTATGTTCACCTGAAAGAAAAATTAAACCCAAGGTGGCAAATGAAGTTCTACATTTCAAAGGGCATTTCCTAGTTGCTGGCTTACCTCTGGGCAGGAGAGAGACAGTGTGGAACCGATCAGGGGGAAGTGACTGAAAAATTCCCGGGTTCTAGGAGCACTCACCTGTCCTTTTCCGATGCAGGTACCACAGTAGACGTCACAGAGTCCACTGATGACTTGGCTAAGGCAAAGCACTGCTTCGACCACGCCGATCCCTAGGAGGATGGAGAACAAGACCACGTTCCACAGGACGATATGCTCAGGCTCCTGGCACGTGGCCCAGGTGGGCTGGTTGAACAGGTAGTTGTCCCTGCCAGGATAGACGAGAATATGAGCCTGGCTTTGAGAGACAGTAAAGGGAGGGAGGTGTTATTGACGAGCACGGGAGAGGCACTAGTCCAAACACAGGAGATTACAAAGCCTTAGGGTCTTCATTGTTCTCATTTTCACGAAGATAGAAGCTTTATTGTTGCCCCTTGGTGGAAAGGCTGAGCAGACCCTTTCCCTCCGATAGCACAGTTTCTCAGCAAGGCGTTGTGGATGTAGACATAGCTGCACAAGACAGCATATGAAGAAGCGGGAAACCCTGGGCTACAAGATTTTAACGGCTGCTATGAGGTCTCAGAGGCAGTGGAAGTGGTTAAGAGCTTGGGTGTGAAAGTCCCGCAGAACCAGGTCCTAACTCCAGCCTCCTCATTAAAAAGTTCTACATAAGTTTCCTAAATGTCTTTGTACATAGGATTCCTTATGTATAAAGTGGTGTTAAAAATGATGACAAGGCCCTGGCCGAATAGCTCAGTTGGTTAGAGCATCGTCCCAATTTGCCAAGGTTGTGGGTTCAATCCCCGGTCAAGGCACATCCAGGAATCAACCAGTGAATGCATAAATAATTGAAACAATAAATTGATGTACACCCTCCCTTCCTCGCTTTAAAAAAATCAAATTTAAAAAATGGCATCAACACCATAGAGCGATCGGGAGGATTAGATACGGTGTTAGCACATCGCCTGCCATGCAGTAGGCAGTATAGTTTAGTTATATCCTCGAAAGGGGAAGACTGGAGGGGTAGAGTAGCTGGAGAAGGCTTCATAGGGAAAGCTGGAGTCACCTGGCCTTGAAGGAGACAGCAGCAGAGAGGAGAGCAATGAATTATAAAAAGAAATAGCATGTGAGCAAAAACTGTAAGGGAACTTTGGACTCACAGTGTACTAGTTGGATAAAGGGAAAATGGAATAGGTTTTCAGGCCATATTTCATAGAGCTGTATATTCCTTGACATTTCTGTCTTTATTTCTACCTTTACCCATATTCATATACGTATCTATTGGGTTTCCAAACTTAAACTTACATTTAAATTTCTTTAAATGTAAACATTTCTTGGCCTTATCAGCATCTTTACATTTGACAAAAACCCTTTTGGCAAAAGGATTGAAGGACAAAATGGAACCGGGATACTGTTGCTTCCTAAACCTGGTCAGGAGCCTCCCGGGTGTGACCTGAAACCAGCCCCCACAGAGGGTGGGTAGGGAGAAGCTGAAGAAAAAGACAAACCACACCAGACTGGGAGGCGGCACGTTTAATAAGCAAGGGAATTTACTTACAATACTTACATGGCTACAAGATGAGTGGTTTTCCATACCCACCCACCTGCCAGCATCTTAAGTTTTTATAGAGAGGCCCTCACTGGATTCAGTCCCGTAGAGTCTCACTGTCACATTGCTCTCTCCAGGCTGTATCCTTGGAACAGCTTCTGGGAGGGGGGAAGGCTAGTGAATGCACATTTCAAGGACGGGGGAGGGGCTGAGGAGCCTCCAATTGCCCCGGTCCAGCTTGACTGTCTCTTCTTCTTCTTTTTTTTTTTAAATATATTTTTATTGATTTCAGAGAGGAAGGGAGAGGGATAGAGAGAGAGACAGAAACATCAATGATGACAGAGAATCATTGATTGGCTGCCTCTTGCATGCCCCCAACTGGGGACCAAGCCCACAACCCTGGCATGTGCCCTTGACCAGAATTGAACCGGGACCCTTCAGTCTCCAGGCCAACGTTCTATCCACTGAGCCAAACCAGCCAGGGCAGTGATCACGTCTTCTTGATGAGCTCCCCCAGCAGGTACTTGTTGGAGGTAGATGGTGTTGGAGATTGGGTGCAGGGTGATACAGACTAGGTGAAAAGCAATGTATATTCAAGATATTGTCAGGAGAGAATTGACAAGATCTGGTAATGGATCGAACATGGGAAGGAAGAGGAAGAAGAATCAAAGATAACTCACAGCTTTTAGGTGACATTTACTAGGGTGAGGATGACCAATAGGAGATTTGTGGACATAGAGTTTAGGACATATTAATATTGAAATACTATGTGTTCGAGAGGAAATTTCAAGGAGGTAATTAGATATTTGGGTCAAGAACTCAGAAGATTTAAGCTTGAGATAGATACTTTGGGATTATTTACATGGATAGATGGATGGTTGTGAAAGCCATGGGGATGGATGAGGCCTGCCAGGGAGAGAACATGAAATGAAAAGAGAAACAGGGTCTTTCTCAATCAGTTGGTGTTGGGTTTTTTCTGTGTCCCTTCAGGAAAATAAATGTGCATCATAATCACAGGGTCCAGACACTTCAGGTAATTTGTGTAATTCCAAACTTGGTAATTATCTTCCCAGTATGACTATAAACTACTTGCAAACAGGCAAGTTGTCTCATCCTTCCTTTGCACTCCCTTCTCTTATCACAGTGCCTAGCAAGTACTAAGCAGACCCTCAGCACATACTCAGTTGAGTTTAATAACTGGGGCTAATGAAATCAGGTATTAATTATATTGAATACCTTGGGCGGACTGCTTAATTCATGAGCACTTCTCCCCTTGGCCAATCACCTCCTAGAGATTTTAGATTTGGAAGCAGGTGTGGAGAGAGGAACAAGACACTAGGTCTGAATGAAAGTACCTGATCCCTTGGTCAATACTGAGAGCACATACTCTTTGTGGTCATCAGCTGTATCGTCATTAGATCTTAGACACTGACCCAAGACCGTGAATGCTACTCACTCCAGGCTGTCATTCCTGAAAGGATAGGTGTAGTTTCCACTGCCTGTGTCACAGAAGGGGCCACTGAGCAAACCCAGTGAAGAAATGACCACACAGTACACAGCCCCCATTGTGCCCTGTGTGGCCAGAAGCACAGGGAACAGCATCTGCAATGGAACAGAGTCAGACATTCAGTGCAGCAATGGGAAGGACGGTGGTGGGAAGCCAGCTTTTTACAGATGCAGCCCCTGAGTTCCCTGGCAAATTGAAAAGGATCCAAGTCTTTTCTTGCAGATGCCAGACCTGGTAGGTGTCCTTGTTTTGCTTCCCACATGTACAAAATGAGTGCTGGAGGCAAGACGCCCTCTGTCCATCGATCTACCCCAGTTACAATTCTAAAGAATGAAATGATCCACTACTATTTGCCATCCTGGTGCTCGGTGTTCAGTACGTGTTTGCTGTATGGCTGGGTGAGTAAATGAATAATTACTTGTCGCAGGGAGGCAAATGTCGAGGAAAGGTGGCATATTAGCACATTAATGAACTGGGGCGAAGCTGGTGAACTTGTTTGCTTCAAAGCATGAGGTTTTATTCCTGACACATCCATGTTGTGTCCCTCTGACCGCAGGGAGTGAGGCAGGGGGACAGCTGGGGCAGAAAGGAATGACTCAGGGAGCTCCTTGAAGATGGTCCTCAGGCGACATGGGGCTAAGACCTCTGCGATGCGGTCTGATTGGAAGCTGCAAGGGTTGGGGCAGGGACTTTTGAAGCAGAAAAGAGAAATGAGACGGTGTGTGAACTAGGAACCTAAAACCAATGGACAACTTGCTGTGATCAGGGACAAGATCAGGAACAAGAAATAAATCCGTAATGGAAGAACTTACAGGGTGGCAGCTTTTGTTCTTCACAGGACATTTTGAGAGAATTCCTGTGAAAGTGTTTTTGAGACTACAATCTTCAATGTCCCCTCTTGCTTGGGGACGTTCTGTGACGTGTTACCCCATTGGCTACCAGGGAATAGGAAAGTCAAAGGATGTGGGGGTCCTAGACCTCCCCACAGACAGACAGGCAGACAGATAGAAGTGCAAACAGCCAAATGCTAGCAGGCTAGCCTACCAGAGCTTTGTGTCCAATGCAAGTGACTCTCCTCACATCTTCTCCAGGTTCGTTTTTCCCGGATCTCTTTTAGCTAGAGCCCTGCATAATATCACTATGTTCCAAAGGAGCACTGGTCTAAAAGCACATGGCCTAGGCCCGGGGTCAGCAAACTGCGGCTCGCGAGCCACATGTGGCTCTTTGGCCCCTGGAGTGTGGCTCTTCCACAAAATACCACGTGCAGGCGCACGTACAGTGCGATCGAAACTTCGTGGCCCATGCGCAGAAGTAGGTTTTCGGCCAGGGCGAGTCTATTCTGAAGAAGTGCTGTTGCTATTTGGCTCTGTTGACTAATGAGTTTGCCGACCACTGGCCTACGGAATAAGCCCTTTGGGGGAGGGGAAGGTAGGTAGGAGGTTAAACGTTCTGTAGAATCCACAGAACTTACCCCACATCTGTGGACACAGCAGCCTCCTCCACCTCCTCTCAACAGCATTAGTGCTGGCACCATGACCTGTGGCAAAAATATAAATAAAAATGAAAACTCTTGTAATGAAGAGAAGATTACCTTTTTGGAACAAGGTTTTGATTGTGTCTGATGGCGAACCTTTTGAGCTCGGCGTGTCAGCATTTTGAAAAACCCTAACTTAACTCTGGTGCCATGTCACATATAGAAATTTTTTGATATTTGCAACCATAGTAAAACAAAGACTTATATTTTTGATATTTATTTTATACATTTATATGCCATTTAACAAAGAAAAATCAACCAAAAAAATGAGTTCACGTGTCAGAGGTGTCATAGGTTCGCCATTACTGCTCTAGCTATTAAAAGGGTCCAATGATTCCTCATTGCCTGTAGAATACGACATAGGCCCTACTTGGTGTACATGAGCCTTCGTGGCTTCACCCCCCCTCCATCATTCAGACCTCCCGACACACCAGTTTATGGCCTCCCGGGATGGACCCAGGACTTTCCCTGCCTTGGGCCTTGAACAGGCCTTTCACCCGTGGCTATCAGGTAAACTCCTTTTCACCCTCAAAGGGTCCGTTTAGAAGCTATCTCCTACGGTAGGCTGAAAAATGCCCCTCTCCAAACCCTAAAGATATATTCACTTCCTAATCCTGGGACCTATGAAGAGTACCTTCGATGACTAAGGATGTGGTTAAAGTGGGGTTTTACTAGGCGTTTATCCTGGGTGGGCCCTAAACATGATCACATGCAGAGGGAGTTTTGAGAGACCAACACACAGAGGAGAAGGCAGAGGCTGTGAAGATGGAGTGATGGAGCCACAAGTCAAGGAATGCCAACAGCCACCAGAAAAGGCAGGGAATGGATTTTCCCCTTGAGCACAGAACATGGGGCTGTGCCAACACACTTCATTAGAACTCTGGCTTTAAGAACTGTGAGGGAATACATTTCTGATGTTTCAAGCCACCAGGTTTGTGGTAGTTGATTATAGCAGCCGTGAGACACCCCATGCCCTCTTTGTAGTTTTCAGTGACCTCTCCTCTCCCCCTACCTCCCACAGCTAAAGTGAATAGCTCCTTCCTTCCCACCACTCTGTCCTGTTGCCCTGAGCTCACTGCATTCTCCTCCTCCCTCTGGGCTCTGGGCTCTGAGCTCTGAGCTCTGGAGGGCAGCAGCTCTTGCCCCAGTGCCGGACACAGAACCAGACCCAAGGACATGGTGGTGAAATTTGTGATGATGTTTCCCCCGGTTTCTTCTGGCAGTGTGGGATAGGAGAGAGGGCACTGGCCTGCTGAGACCATGAGCCAGGAACAGGAAATAAATACACAATGGATGAACTCAACTTTATGAAAAAAAATCACCTCACCGAGAAAGGGTTGGTAATGTGTCGCTGATGCAAGCATCTGAGAGACCCCCAGTCCCCTGTCCTCATCAAGGTGACTAAGACATACCTTAGGGAAAATACGATTGGTGTGTGGTTGATGCTAATGATGAGAGCCTGAGGCTGGGTGTGGGGGGATTGGGGCGCAAACTCACATGATTTTAGAGGCTCTGCATGTAATATTAAGTAGAAAGTATCTCCTGGTATAAGGTATTAGGGAGTGGTGGGGACTGTGGAGAACTGGAGGGCACATTCTCCTCCCCAGAGTATCCAAGTCACTGTAAAGCAAAACATGCAGACACTGCACCAAACTCCCAGCTGGTGTGCAAGATTTGACATCTTGATGAGAGCTGGGACAGTTCCGTGGCACCCAGTAAAAGGAGAGCCACAGGATTTGGCAGTGTGTATCCACAATGCTGGAGAAGAGTGCACTGAGTTTGCCTGATTATCAGCTCTCTCTTTATAGTGGAAGTGGGTGGATCCAACTCCATAACCCTAGATACAAGGGTGGTTTGACCTCCCTTGCTCCGATTCTCTTATGGCTGATGCTGAATGAGCCCTAGCTACAAGCCAGACTTGACTCTCTACATGATCTCATACAGTGCTCACCATAACCGTGGGAGATGGCTGTTATTGATAGCCCCATTTTACGGAGACTTCAGAGAGGTGCTGCGCTGTGCCTAACATCTCACAGCTCAAATACCCCCTCTTCTCTCCAACCCCATGGCCACTACCTTCGTTTACCCTAGAGCTGGGCACCTGGGAAGACATAGAGCGGCACTAAAGACCGACTGAACAAAAGAGAAGGAAAAGAAAAGGGAAGGGGGGGGGGGAGAAAGAGGGACTGGCTTTCTGTTTTTTACTTTATGCAACCATTTTCCCAGGAGATCCGGGAGGTTTTGTTGGGAAGCTGGAGCCAGGGTTGGACAGCCGCTGGTGTTAAGGGGTGCAGTGGAGACAGGGTGTCGGGTCCCTGCTTGAGCTGGGCTCCCTCTGTTTTCCTCCTGATCAGAGAACGCTTTCCCTCCGAGTCATTCTCTTCAAATACAGGTTCTGAGATTCTGCTTTTAGGAAAACCTGGTCTCAAGCTGCTTGATTCCTTTCAATAGTCACTGTGCCTGCTCATTTCTATTTTGAGAGAGGTTGGGTGCTGATGTTCCTGTGTTCTACAGCTGGAGAGAGTGAGTTTAGGAATTTGCCTGGTGGCGGCGCTGAGAAATGCAAACCTGTCCTGCAGAAAGAAGCAGCGAAGGTCAGAGGCAGGAGTCAGGCTCTGGGTGGACCCACAGAGAGGGTGGAGGAGATGGGAATCCATCCGCGCCAGGAAAGGGGGCAGCTCGCATTTCACTGGCTGCCGGGGGCTGGGGGCACTCTGCATACATGGTCTCATTTAGCGTCTCCACCTCGTTGTGAGATGGTCCTTTCACTGCCGCTCAGGGAGGAAGCACAGCAGGCGCAGGGCAGACTCATCATCTGAGCAAAGTCTGTTAGACTCCTGGGTCTGTGCTGCCCATAAAGAAGGGCTCTGCGCCGAGAAACAGACAACCTTGGCCCAGGAATTGCTGGTTTAGATGTTCTCTTGTGCAGGGAGGGGCGGGTGGTCAATGGATGCAACTTGAGACATCACTGAATCTAATATGTGGGGGGCGGAGGGGGGGGGCGGAGGGGGGGGGCGGAAGGGGGGAGAAGCAGGAAGGGGGACAGTCTACTTTTTCTGAGGCTTCCTTAGGCCCCATGCATTCATCCATTTATTGAACACTTACTCAGTGTCTGGCACTTGGGTCTCCCATAATCAAATGATCTTTTCAAAAGGGACTATTGGGAGAGGAGGAGCCAAATGAAAACAAAGGCGGGAAGGAAGGAAAACACACAATGTCTACTTCACGGGGTAACAAACTACAACCTGTAGGCTAATCCAGCATGTTGCCTGCTTAATAAATCAAGTTTTATTGTAATATAGCCACACCCATTTGCTTACATATTGCCTATGGCTGCGTTTGCCCTGTGATGACAGAGCTGAGGGCTGAAACAAGAGACCACATTGCTTGCAAAGCTGGAAATTTTTACCATCTGGCCTTTTACGAAAAAGGTTTGCTAATCCCATAATTTTTCTAGGGAAGCCTGGATGGGAGTGACATAATTTATATTTCAAGGTGATCATCTTGAAACCAGATGAACTTGACAAGTACTCAGTTACTGTGCTTTTTATAAAGTGTATCTTTCACGCAATGAGCAGCCACATATTAAGCTCTAGTCTCAGCCAGCACTTTGCTAGGTAGGCTCTTAGTGGGCAAAGGTTAACAAGATTTGGACTCTGTTCTGGAGAAGCTCACAGCCCAATGGGGGAAGCAGGGACATAAAAAGATGCTTGCAGCATGATATGTTGGGCACAATGTGGAACCTGTTTGTGTATCATGTGTTGTGGGTCCAGAGGAGAAGCAGTCAGCCAGGCTCCGGGGCCTAGGGAAGGCAGCTTGAAGATGAGACAATTGCTCTGTGACTTGCCGGGTGTTAAGAGGAACCCTTCACCTGGAGGAGGTAAGCTAGCTGAGCCTCATTCTTTTTGTTGTTGTTAATCCTCACCCGGGGATATATTCCCATTGATTTTTAGAGAGAGTGGAAGTGAGGGGGAGAGACAGAGAGAGAGAAACATCGACGTGAGAGACATATCGATTGGTTGCCTCCCACATGTGTCCCGACCAGGGCTGGGGATCGAGCCTGCAACTGAGGTATGTGCCCTTGACCAGAATCAAACCCAGACCGGCAGTCTATCCACTGAGCAAACTGGCTAGAGCTAAACTTCATTCTTACCAAGAGACCAGCTCCAAGAAAGCCGTGGAAAAACCAGACCAAGTCTGTGATCTTGGCAGGCTCCAGCACCTGCCCATTGGGAAAGTACAGCAGGAGGTTGGCAATGATGGCAGCAATGGCCAAGGGCAACAGCAGCATGCCGGTGTACCTGGAGCCCGTCTCAGAGCACATGGTGGCTCCTCCCTGGAAGAGAGAGAGAAAGCAACCAGGAACCTGCGCTCCAGCCAGTGCACCCGGAGAGAGTGCAGCACTGCAGAGCCCCAAGAGCAGGTGCCACGCCCACCTCCCCACCCTCTCCACTGGTAGGTGGTGTGACCTGGGAAGGCACGTCATCTCTCTGAGTCTCAGTTTCCTCTGCAAAGCAGAGAAAAATATCGACCTCCTCGATCAGTGGTTCTCAACCTTCTGGCCCTTTAAATACAGTTCCTCATGTTGTGACCCAACCATAAAATTATTTTCTTTGCTACTTCATAACTGAAATGTTGCTACTGTTATGAATCATAATGTAAATATCTGATATGCAGGATGGCCTTAGGCCACCCCTGTGAAAGGGTCATTCGACCGCCAAAGGGGTTGCGACCCATAGGTTGAGAACCACTGTCCTAGATGGTGGTATATGGACCAAAGGAAGTAAAGTCAATGTGAAGACTGCTGGCTCATACTAGATATCCCATAGGTTGCCTTAAAGGACTGGGGGGACTGAGGTCGTATTTAGGAAATTACTGGTATCCTGTTCTGGTTCTTTCATCGACTCCAGGAGTAATTCCCATAGTGATTATGAACTAGATCCTGGGTCTGAACCCTGGCTCCACTACACAGCAGCTGTGTGACCTTGGGCAAGGTATTTAACCTCTCTCGCCTCAATTTCCTCATCTGTCAAATGGGTTTGACATTAGTCCTCCCCTTGTGGGATTGGTGACAGGATGAAAATAAGGTAACATATTCAAATCTTCTCATACAAGGTCCTCAATGCATGGTAGCTGGAGAGTAAAACACCAGGGGACTTGGAATCATCTCATTTTATTTATGTAGAAAACATCTTTTCTCACGTTCTTTGTCAGTCAAGTTTATTGAGCCTGGAGGTTACAGAGAAGCCAGGATGGAGGCACATAGAGAGAGGGAAAAGTTCTACATTTTATTTTCCCTACACTCACTGCTACCAAACATACAGGAGATTAAAGTCAGGGATTCATTCGTTGGGCGAGGGCTGCGGGAGAAGCCTGTGGAATGTGACTGCGACCCGGGAGGTGTTCCAGTTTCGTGTTAGGGGGCGCTCTCCTGGCACCTCTTTGTGGCATTCTCGACTCAGATTCCAGCTGAGATTGTTGACCGGCTCTTGAGTAGCGGCTCATTCACTACCCGGCTCCTCAGACATGGAGGCCAGGTGCCCGGACTGGCCAGTCCCAAGGGGAGACCTGCAGGGATTTGCACAGCCAGGGGCCGCAGCTGAGAAATGTCTGGCATTAGCTCTCTGCTCCTTGGAAGGTTCAAATAGTTATTAATGAACAACGGCTTACGCAGGAAGATAAAGCTCGGAGTCTTATTTCTAACTGTTATCTACGTCCAGGCTGCAGAAAGCTGATGCCTGAATGGGGTGCTGCCCCTGGCTCCTTTGCTGGGATGGAGGAGATTGAAACTGTCGACCTCACTCCCCATTGTGACCACTAACAGCTGTGATCATGAAAATGTAACACTTAGCGGGGCATTATACTGGATGAGGTGCAACAACACGCAACTACTTGCTGTTTGCTCAGGCGCAGTATAGACATTATTTCATTTAATCCCCGTGAGGTAATAGCTCACAGCTCCACGAGGAAACAGTATTATAGAATCCAGGGTGTCCCAGAAGCAAATGTCAGACCTGATACTCAAATGTTGGTCCGCCCATTTCCACCTCTAGTTATTCCCAGTTAGGGCGGGTGGATGAGTAGGCACTGGGAGCGCTGAGAAGCCAGGGCCGTTGAGCCTTCTTACATCCTGTAAAAGGGTGCAAACCCAACAGCCTCCTGTTTCTCCTTAGCGCACGATGGATGTCACAGCTCTTGCTGCAGTGAATACAGTTGTGCTCACCCTCCGGGAAAGCTGCAGATCTTCTTAAGAGGAAGGGAGGGTGGGTGGAGACGGGGCCATGTTTGGAAAGGGGGAGCGTGTGGCACTCAAGGACGGCACTTAATTAAACTATAAGAGGCCGATCATTCCCTTGGGCCATGGCGGAGACTGTTAGATACTAAGAACTCTCAGAAATCCAATCCCTTCATTTCCTGGCAAGCATAGCCCCAGGGAGTTAAAATAATTTGTTCAAGGTTTTACAGCTGGGCAGTTGGAATAAAATGACAAACATAGTCACAAGCATGTTCCCAGACTTGACTTCATTTGACTCTTCAATAATCCCATTACAGAGACATCATTATAACACCCATTTCACGCATTTGTTGCTGGACACAGTCTGAGCTCAGAGAAGCTGAGAAACTTGTCTGAGGCCACACAGCTTGTCATGGGGCAGATCTGAGTCTATCCAATTCCCATAGCTTTTGGCCTCAACAGGTGGGACAAGCACAAGCCCTTGGGTTCCTTCAACACAGACTTCATTTCAAATCACCTGCCTCTTGCTTCCCACATAGTCACAGTCATACTTGTCGGACCAGTGTACCCCATGTTTGGGTTTGGACAGCCTGGTGGCCGCCCTGAGGCTTTTAGGCCGGCTGGGTAGGGCCACGCCGTGGCACTTGCTTTCAACGCCAATCCTGCCCACCCCTGAGCAGAAACACACAGACACACCCGCCAACCCAGTACCTGGTCAGTGGGGGTTTGGGGCGCAGGCTTGCTGGGAAGCTGCTTCTGGCCAAGCCACCCTGGCCCCACCAGGCCAGCAGCGGTGAAGGGGCCCTGCCGGCCGTGTTGCAGTTCCAGAGCCTCTTCTAGCTCAGCTTCTGGAAGTTTCTGGATGGGCACTGGATCCTTTCACCTTTCAGGAGACACAGGTGAGCCCTTAGAAGATGTCGGAGAGCAACAAGTCCCAGGCTCCCACCTCACAGGACCGTTTAGACATCCAACCACAGCGTCAACTCTTCCCCGAAGCCTCTTTCTGAATGAGCAAGACCTTTGTCTCTGAGGCCGAGGCCCAAAATCTTTCTAGGCCCCTCTGAGGCCGCTCAGCACTATGGCAGGCTGGGTTCTGCGACACTGGGGCTCCCCTCGTCCTGTCTGTCCCCACCTCTCTCCTGCTACCCCCAGGCTGGGCAAAGTGGCTCATATTCCCTCAGTAAGAGCTGGCACTGCCTTCCCTGCCAGGCGGCCCCAGGGGAGGAGCCCAGCCACCCAGTCCCGAAGGCTCCCTGTGCTGGGTCATGCCTGATAACCTCTGAACAGTTTCCCTGGCGGATGTGTTTCCACCGAGCTGAGATGGAGGAGGGTGTAGGGCTGTGATTGCTCTGGATGATGGTGGGCAGGACGGGCATCAGCCCTGCGTGAACACCTGTGGGAAAGGCTCAGGTTATTTTTTTTTTTTTTCAATCCCTCCTCCCCCATTTCTAACGTTTAACATTGTTGTAAAGGAAACAATATTCTTACTGAGCTTGTTATGAATGCTTGTGGAAATTTCTAAAATTGTAAATGCATTTACAATTCTGAAGGCTCAGGTTATTGACTGGAGGGTTGGAGCATCACCTTGTCATCCTGCAGAGGCCCTGCTCAAGGACCCGGGGCTGTTGACCAATCACAGGCCACCTTGATGGCCAACGGGGCCTCCTGGCTGTGTTTGGTTTTCTGGCTGGGCTTGGTGTCTGAGCCAGCCAAGGAGGGGAAACAGACGGTCCAGGAGGCCTTCCCTCGCTTCTCACCCATTCCTCTGGCCCTCAAGGCTGTGATGTTGATGTGGCGAGAGATGGATGAAGTGTAACTGGGGCACTGTGCCAGGAATCTGGTTATCTGATCCCCCAGGGACGTCTATCTCGACTTTCGCAGTCAGTGGCCAGCGGTGGCGGCAGGAGAATGGCCTCTTTGTCTTTGGTCTGGCTGTCACCCCTTCCTGCCCATGAGAACACATTTCCCTTTAGGAATCTGCCAAGTCTTATTTTTCCTCCACAGTGACCAGCAGTGTGTTACTAAGCCTCTGAGAAAGTGGAATCAAGTGATTCCGTGATCAGATACCAGGCTCCTGAGGTCTAACCATGTTGTAAATTATAACCCACATCTTAGCAAAGTGCTTTCCTATGCTGTGTCTCTAGTCTAGACTGTCCTTTCCGCAACCCCGAGGGCTGTCCGGACAGATGTTTTCCCCCTCAGTATTCAGATGGGGGAACAGATTCATGGTTGAGCTGGCTTTCTGATCTTGGGCTGTCCCACACACAGCCTGCCGCCTGCAGGAAGTCCCTGGACATGCTGCCCATAATAATTTCTCATGTGTGATTCTCCATCCCTTGTCTGCTGGCTGGATACATAGAAATCCTATGCTCACACCACAAGACCTTTTCAGCTCTATCCTCCATTCCCAAGTTCCAAACCAGAAAACTCCTGTCCCTGAGCCTTCCCAGGTTGAAGGACTTCTCATCTCCTATTCTCTTGGTTTTTTCAATTATTTTACTGTGTTTTTGGAGGGCATTTCCAGGAGGGGCAGAGACAAACACAGGTACGATCCTTCATGATTAAACAGCAGTCCTGTTTGACCACCTTTAGAATTGACATTGGAGCGGCCAATGTTAAAATAACTTCAGAAACAGTGATTTTGCATTTATTAGTTGTTCTTTGGGATTTGTAAGCACAAACTACACCTGTGTAATTCATTTACCTTTAATAACTGGATAATAATTAAATAGGACATTGAAATTACATATAATGTGTGGGTTTTGTTTTGCCTTTTTTTTGCTTTAATTTTTAATGATTTTTTTTTTTAAAATAAAAAGGGATGGTGGGCCCTGGCTGGGTAATTCAGTTGGTTAGAGCATCGTCCCCAGAATGCCAAGGTTGTGGGTTTGATCCCCAGTCAGGGCACATACAAGAAGCAATCAATGAAGGCATAAATAAGTGAAACAACATATCAATGTCTCTCTCTGTCTCTCCCTCCCCCTCAACCTTCTGTCTCTCTCTAAAAATCAATCAATAAATTAAAATTTAAAAAAAATAATAAGAAGGGCTGATGGGAGCTTCCTGTGCAGTTTTGCCGCCTGAGCTTGTTTACTTTCATGCTGACTTGGATGCATGCCTGAGGCAGGCTGAGGCTGGCATAGCTCCTTGGTGGATGTGGCAGAGGGAACTAGGATCAGGTGGGCAGCTGAACTAGATGAATGTTGGGTTCTCTCCCACCTCTGAGGTCCCATGACTCTGTGTAATGTCTAATGTCCATTTGTAACTTTTTTGCTCTTCTGATTCAAGCATGAAAGGCTAATCACCTCAGCCTCTCTACTGAAGTTACTGAACAGCTTTCACATATGTTTTAAACATGTATTTTGAGTCCTTTTCCGAAGATCAGATGAGAGAAATTTGTACTGAACGTTACCCTGTCTGGGCTTTAGAATATCAGAAGGCACCACAGCGTCTGGTAGGCCATGTCGTACCCATCGCGTCCCTGAAAGGGTGAGATCAGACCAGACTTCTGGGTGAACTCGAGGAGCTCCTCTGTAACAAAATATGGCCATTAGAGGGAGCCTAGACCTTGTGAGAACATGAAACCCTGGTGAGGGAAGAATTGCATGAAAAAAGCAGCAGGGCATAGATTCTCTTATTCAGTTTTTATTAATTTTATTAATTAAGAAAATATGCGTGGGAAACAAGATGCCTAATTCCTGAGGGTTCATGGACAAGTCAACAAACTAGAGGCCCGGCACACAAAATTCATGCATGGGGGTTGGGGAGTCTCTCAGCTGGGCCTGCACCCTCTCGCAATCTGGGACCCTTCGGGGATGTCCGACTGCTGGTTTAGGCCCGCAGTTGGACATCCCTCTCACAATCCAGGACTGCTGGCTCCTAACCATTGGCTGGTCTGCTTGCCTGCCTGCCTGATTGTCCCTAACCACTCTGCCTGCCTGCCTGATCACCCCTAACCAGTCACCTGCCTGTCTGATTGCCCCTAATGCCTCTGCCTGCCTGACTGATCACCCCTAACCACTCACCTGCCTGTCTGATTGCCCCTAATGCCTCTGCCTGCCTGCCTGATCACCCCTAACCACTCGCCTGCCTGTCTGATTGCCCCTAATGCCTCTGCCTGCCTGCCTGATCACCCCTAACCACCTCTGCCGGAGCCCCTGAGGCTGTGGCTTCGTCCTGAAGGATGTCTGGAATGACATCTGGAAGGTCATTCAGCTATCTGGTCTAATTAGCATATTATGCTTTTATTATTATAGATAGTTAAATTGACCACTATTAGTAATAATTATAAGTATTTATGTTGACTTTGATAACGTTAGTTCAAACTAATAAAATATTTACTTATAATGACTTAATTATTCACAGTAATAATATCAATCATGTGTTTCTTGGAGAGCAGAGAGACACATGTATGTAATGGCTCTGTTTGGGGACATCAGGAGAATTGTGATGCGCTTTTTGGTGGAGTGAAGAGGTGAACCTGAGGAGCTGAGCCTCCTTCTCCAAGATCCTTGGATCTGAGGGAGGTGGTGGCTAGGCTCCAGCACTCAGCAAAGGCTCTGCATGGACTGGGGATCTGCTCATGTTTGCTTGTCATCATTGTCTTGTGTGATGAACAGAGAGTGTTCCTGAGTTTAGCTCTTTACACTAAATGAATGGGCAACGAATAGGCAGACAGGGCAGCAGAAGGAGGACACCGAAGAGCCGGGAAGAAAACAGCCTTTCGGTCTGTCCTAGCGCACAGACACCACAGAGTTATGCTCTATTGTGTGCCACCTACTGTTCTTGCCAGAAAGACTAGGGACCCATTTCTTTTGACGTGTGGAGAAGGTGGGTTGTAGCTGATGATGTGCGTTAATCCAAGTGATTTCTCCGCCTGGCCCAGAGCCCTTGTCATTGGCAAGTCAGGGAGTGTTCCTCCTTGCTCAGTAGCGACTGTCCCCACCCTGACTCCTGGCCTCCTTCAGGGCCCCAGGCGGGTTGAGAATGCAGTGCACTCCTTCCTTGGCAAAACGCAACACCGTGTGGACTTCCGCTCCTTCTGAGTCACCCAAGCTGATTTGACAGCTCCACTGGCTGGTGTGGCTGGGATTTCATCGGGAGCCCACATGTTCATTGCATGTGGGTCCTTGCCCAGACATTGGTGTTCTTTGTCAGGTTCAAGATACAACTTTGTGTTGCTAGAGGCAGTTTGGGGCAATGAACTTGTACAAATAGGAAAATATTCTTAATAAGGAATATTTTTTAAAAAACCACCCAGATTCTTACTGTAAAGTTAAAATTTATAGAAGATTTGGAGATATTTTTTTTTTTTAGTAACACACATGGCTTGATGCCACTGTTAAAGTTAGTGTAGACAAGAGAAAGAGATTTGGAAATGGAGGGGAATACTTTTCTTCAACTCAATTAGGCAAAAATAGTATCATTGAAGGGAAGAGTCCTGGCCTCGGAGAAGAAAGCTAGGTGACCTCAGGGAAGAATTGTCAGATTGAGCCCAAGCCCTTCTTTCTCCTTGAAGCTTCTTTCTTTCCCTGCCCTCCCCTCTCTGGATGGTTCTCTCCCTCGGGCCAGAAACTCTCTCTCCACCTTGTAGGCACAATGTTCATTCCTTATTTAGGTCTCAGCTAATATAGTTTACTTCTAATTGGGAGGCTTTCCTGTCACATGCTCCCTACCCACTACTTCTCCCCAGATAACCTAGCCTATAAGCCCATGAGATCAGGGATGGGTATCATACATGAAGGCTCTAACACAGTGCCTGGTCTTTGGTGGGTGCTCACTAGAGGACTACTGGTTGAAAAATAAGACTGCTCAAGCCCTTGCTCACCTTACCTTTCCCTACAATCTTATTTCACTTACTGTCCTGTTTCTACTTCCCAGGGCAGTATTGTTTCCATATTTTTCAATGTATGTATTTCTTATGAACTCAAGTACATTATAAACTACCGGGGACTGGGCACCAATTTGATTCTTCCCTGAATTCTCCTGGCCATCAAGCGAAGAACTGAAAACCTAATGGGGGAGAGGGGGGTTTATAAATACTTTCTGGTCTATTTAGTGAATGGATAAGACTCTGCCCAAAATTAACTAGGTCTTTCTATTTCTCCCCATCTTCCATCGCTGTTTGTGATTTACTCCTTTTTCCTCATGGCTCCACCCTTTCTTGGCCCCAGATCACTCAGCCGAAAGAGGGAAGAGATGGAGCCCATAATTAAGCCTACTCACAAGTGTCTTCACAAAAAATACTCTTCAGGACTTTACAAAGCCAGATTAAATATCCCAGAATCCCTCCCAAGGGTCCCGAGGCTCAGCACTTACCCCTTTAATTCTGAGTGATAGAACCAATCTAGCAAGTTGGTAATGAGAGCCCTTTGCCTCATTTTTCCCATATGTATAATGGGGTTAATAATACCTGCCTTCTGCCTTCTACACAAGAACATGGTGAGATAATGTCATAACATGCACTGCTGTCCTCAGATGAAAGGTACCCCATAAATACCAAATGCTATTAAAAACCCTTGACCTATGGAAGATCATGGAGGCTTTATTGCTTATGGCGTTCACAGCAAGATGAATGAAAAGGGCTTTTTGGCACTGAGACCTGGCAGCTGCCCATGAGAATTAGAATCTGTGCATGAAGCAAGGGCCTAAAAGCAATTTGGCAGTGATCCAAGGATGCTTTAAAATTTTTTAAATAAATGTATAAAATAATTGACTATGGTTAATAAATCAAAGTAGAAAACACTCTTGTAATAAAAGTTCCTTGTTTCATCCTTTTCTAATTCCTGTCCTTTTCCCAGTGTAGCCACTTGTAATCTTCTTACTGTATTTTTGATATTATCTGCTGCATCTAAAGAAAATATTTGTCTCCTGTTTTCTTATTGATCAATTTTAGAAGTTAGTTATTGAATTTATGCTACTAATTTATTATGATTTTACCATCCCCTTTCCCTCATCCTTTTAATGTAGCTATATCACTATTTTATTCCTTTTATCACTGTTCTTTGAAGCTTTGTCATAAGTTACCACTCTATTTCTTGTTCAGCTGTAGACATTTTTTACTTCCTACCTTAAAAAATGGGAACATTTGCATCTTTACCTTTTCTTACAACTCCCCTTTCTGCTTTCTACCTTCCCACTTCTATCATTTGAATTTCTACACCGTCAAGATCTATAGTATTTACACTCTGTCCCAAAACCATAACTGTATTCTGTGCTCTTCCTATGGGTTTAGCTTCAGAGCTAAAGTTCATTTAAATTGCTTAGTGTGGAACCCTATTTTGTACTATGATTATACTTCTTCTCTTGTAGAGCTTTGGGGTTTATTTTTTAAGTCTCTATCTCCTTTCCTTTTCTGGCACTGTTTCTTTTTATTATGTTTATTATATTTATCTTTAATTTATTTTCAGCTAGGCTTCTTGATCCAAATAGGCATTCTATTACACACCCCTCACCCACTTCCCTGAGATACCCCTCCTGGGCTCTCCATCCTCTGACTGACTCTTCTCTAAATGCTGCACAGTCACACTCTGGGACTTCCTCACTGTCTCAGGTTTTTAGAGCCCACATTTTCCTCATTTTTGGTTAATCTTTTGTTTTGCTGAGGTATATTCTCAATAGCTCCCCAAAAAGGCATATTAACAAATAAATATTTAGTTTTGAATGCCTAGAAATGTTTTTAATCTGCCCTCAACATAAGTGGTAGTTTGTCTGGGTAGAGAATTCAAGGTTAGAAATAGTTTTTTCTGAGAGTTTTGAAGAACTTATTCTATTATCTTCTAGTTCCCAGTGTTGCTGAGGGGAAGTCTAGCGCCAGTCTGATTCTTTTTTTTTTTTTTTTTTTTTTTTTTTTTTTTTCCTTATGATTACCCACATCCATGGCTGCAGTAACTATGGACAAATACATGCCCAGTTTTATAAAATCTCATCTGAGCTTCTATTCTCAACTGCATATTTTACCATTTCTACTTGGGTATCCCAGTGAATGGCACCACTATTCACCCAATTTCTTCTTTCAGGAGCCTAGGGATCTTTTTCCTTTATTGCTCATATCTAATCAATTACAAAAGTAATCAAGTTTGACTTTTAAGTATCTCTCTAATATGTTCATTTCCTTCTGTGTATACCATTGCCACCTCTTCTAGCTGCTTCATAGTGTTTCACCTAGTGATTCTTTTTTTTTTTTAAATATTTTATTGATTTTAGAGAGGAAGGGAGAGGGAGATAGAAACATCAATGATGAGAGAGAATCACTGATTGGCTGCCTCCTGCACGCCCCCTACTAGGGATCGAGCCCTCAACCCAGGCATGTGCCCTTGGCCGGAATCAAACCCGGGATCCGTCGGTCCACAGGCTGAGGCTCTATCCATTGAGCCAAATCAGCTAGGGCTAATTCTTGTTCCTTTGTCAGTAACCTGTTTTCCTCACCATAAAATCTCATAGAGTCTTTCTGTTTCCTTATCATTTTGAACTTTCACAATGATGTGTCTAGATGCGGGTCTGTGGAGACTTGGTGGGCCCTTGCAATGTAGGAGTATTTATCTTTTATCTCTGATAAGTTTTTCATATAGCTTCTTTGATAACTGTTTTTCCTCTTTGTTTTTCTGAATTTTTCTTTTCACTCTTGCTGGTTGTCATGGGCTGAGTTGTGTGCACCCAAACCCACATGTTGAAGCCCTAATCACTAGAACTTGCACATGTGACTGTTTTTGGAGATAAGGCCTTTAAAAATGTGATTAAGTTAAAATGAAGTTATTAGGGCGGGCCCTAACCCAACGACTGATGTCCTTTTAAGAAGAGGAAATTTGGACACACAGGGAGACACCAGGGATGCATGCACAAAGGAAAGACCATGTGAAGGCACAATGAAAAGGGAGCCATCCGCAAGCCAAGGAGAGAGGTCTCAGAAGAAACCATACTTGCCAGCACTTTGACCTTGGATTTCTGGTCTTCAAAACTGAAGGACAATAAATTTCTGTTGTTTAAGCTACCTAGCCTGTGGTACTGTATTTTGTCAGTCTTAGCAAATTACTACACTGATCAAGTTCAAGTGAAACATATAGAAATTAACAAACTTTAATTGGTTTCTTTTAATAAAGAAAATTGATTGGTCACATAACTAAATAGTCAAAGGTTGGAAATGGCCTTGACCACTGCTGAATTCAGGGGGCCAAGCAACATCACCAGGATATGACTTCTTTCATCTCTCAGCTCTATACTCTTCTATTCTGCCATTATTCACAGACTCTGGGTGGGGTTAGGGTCACATGGTCCAAGGTTTAAGTGCAATGGGAAAGAATCTCTCTTTTCCTGAAGTTCTAGAAAAACATCTCCTTTTTCTTCATTTGTCTTTTTGAGTCACATGTTCCTACCCAAATTTTGAGACCAGGAGTATGTAGTGTTCTGATTAACTAGTACGGTATTACATACTCCCCTTCAAGCTGGGGGTGTGGAGTCATCTGCACATCCCCATCTAAACTGAATGAGTGTGAATGGAAGAGGGATGGTTATCCAATCAGAAGAAATAAATGTTGGTGCTAAATAATAGCAAAGGTTTATATTGTTAGGTTACATTTAGAATTTTGATTTAAAGGTGTCTGGTGAGAGGAGCATAGCTGCATTCATTTATATAAATTTGAGATATTTAATAGTGGAAGAGAACAAGATAAATTGGGAGAAACCAAGATGGCGGCATAGGTAAACACCTGAAATTGCTGCCTCACACAACCACTTCAAAACTACAACTAAAAGACAAAACAGACATCATCCAGAACCACAGGAAGGCTGGCTGAGTGGAAATTCTACAACTAGAAGGAAAGAGAAAAGCACACTGAGACTCAGAGGAGGTGTGGAAATAAAGTGCAGAGGTATGGAGGTGTGCACAGAAAGGGCTGGCAACTGAGGACGCCGGTGTCTTTTTCAATCGGGAGTTAGACACAAGCTCCCAACGGCTCTGAACTCCAGTTCCGGGCAAGTCTCTGGGGACCCAGACTCCTACAGGGTGAAACTGGACTGTCTGGCAGTGGGCGGAACTCAAGGGTGGCTTTCTCTCAGAGGTGCTTGCAGAGATTACCGTGAGACACTGAGACCCAGGGGTCTGTTAGGGCAGGACTGAGGATCAGCCATAGCTTTTTGCTCCGCCCTGTTGATTCCCTGAGACCCTGCCCCACCCAAGCTGCAAGCAGAGGCTTTTGCATATGAATGGGCTGGCCCTTTGCAATCTAAAATTACCTAAAAAACTGCAGCTGGGTCAGAGAGAGCCAGAAAATCCAAAAGAAGGCCCAAGCGCCCACAGCAGCTTGCATTGCTTCACAACTGGGCCTCATCTGGGCACCTCCAAAACCCAAACGAGGAAGAGGAATCTGCAGTTCTCTCCATAGCTCCTGCTGGGTAGCCTCAGGCAGAGGCTAAATCAGCACCTGCTTAGAGATCCAAGAGCCAGTGTACCCAGTGGTCAGATTGGGACCATCCAGATTACAACTCCTCAGATCCATAAGGGACACACTCAGTGGGCAGACTCAGTAAGCACCAAAGCCCCACTGAAGCAAGTCTTGCCCCAGAAGGGTGTCTCCAGCTCAGAAGTTCTCCCACCATAGACACAGCTGATTCTCACAGACAATTGGCCTGGAGGTCAACTCCTCCCAGTGATACCAACAACAATCAAGGCTTAACTACAACAAGACTGTGCACACAGCCCACAAAGGGGTGCACCAAGAGTATCCAACTCAGGTAATTTGGGAGGCTGACCCACTGGGCCCTATAGGACACCTAGCACAGAAAGCCACTCTATCAACACAGGGAAGCAGCCAAAACGCAGAGACAAAGAGACAGATCACAAACGACAGAAATGGAGGAAAGCAAACTACTGGATATAGAGTTCAAAACCATGGTTATAAGGTTTTTCAAGAATTTTCTAGAAACTGCTGATAAATTTAGTGAGACCCTCGAGGATATGAAAAAGGACCAATGAGAAATTAAGCATACACTGACTGAAATAAAGAATAATATACAGAGATCCAACAGCAGACAAGAGGATCCCAAGAATCAAGTCAAAGATTTGAAATATGAATAAGCAAAAAATACCCAACCGGAAAAGCAAAAAGAAAAAAGAATCCAAAAATGTCAAGATAGTGTAAGGAGCCTCTGGGACAACTTCAAGCGTACCAACATCAGAATTATAGGGGTGCCAGAAGAAGAGAGAGAGCAAGATATTGAAAACCTATTTGAAGAAATAATGATTGAAAACTTCCCCTATCGGGTGAAAGAAATAGACTTACAAGTCCAGGAAGCGCAGAGAACCCCAAACAAAAGGAATTCAAAGAGGACCACACCAAGACACATTATAATTAAAATGCCAAGGGCAAAAGACAAAGAGAGAATCTTAAAAGCAGCAAGAGAAAAACAGTCAGTTACCTCCAAGGGAGTACCATACTACTGTCAGCTGATTTCTCAACAGAAACCATGCAGGCCAGAAGGGAGTGGCGAGAAATATTCAAAGTGATGAATAGTAAGAACCTACAACCAAGATTGCTTTATCCAGCAAAGCTATCATTCAGAATTGAAGGTCAGATAAAGAGCTTCACTGATAAGAAAAAGCTAAAGGAGTTCATCACCACCAAACCAGTATTATATGAAATGCTGAAAGGTATCCTTTTAGAAGAGGAAGAAGAAGAAAAAGGTAAATATACAAATTATGAACAACAAATATGCATCTACCAACAAGTGAATCTAAGAATCAAGTGAATAAAAATCTGATGAACAGAGTAAACTGGTAAATATAATAGAATCAGGGGCATAGAAAGGGAGTGGACTGACAATTCTCGGGGGGTAAAGGGGTGTGGGGGGTGTGGGAAGAGACTGGATAAAAATTGTACACCTATGGATGAGGACAGTGGTGGGGGGGTAAGGGCAGAGGGTAGGGTGGAACTGGGTGGAGGGGAGCTATGGGGGGGGGGGGAAGAGGAACAACTGTAATAATCTGAACAATAAAGATTTATTTTAAAAAAGATAGTGGAAGAATGGTGAGTGAGAGGGAGTAAGGGTCTGATCTAATTAGTATTTGGCGAGTATGTACTCTGTACCTTGGAGGTAAGTGAAGGTGAGGACAAAGAACCGTTTTATCTTTAGTGAGTGTGTGTGTGGTCAGTGATGGTTGCAGCATTTCCATCTGTGTGCAGATGGGTCATCCTTTAGCAC
Organism: Myotis daubentonii; assembly: GCF_963259705.1. Classification (NCBI taxonomy): domain Eukaryota; kingdom Metazoa; phylum Chordata; class Mammalia; order Chiroptera; family Vespertilionidae; genus Myotis; species Myotis daubentonii. The sequence continues at coordinate 24,843,582 of NC_081848.1, read as the reverse complement.
TTTTCCATGACCTCTGTCTTTGTAGTGGGATGGGGAGTTATGGATCATCTTATTCATCAACACTTGAGGCTCCATGAAAGAGCTCTGGGAAGAGAAACTTATTTCAGAGGGATTATTATCACTGGTCTTATGGTGTTTATTTCAATAACCTCTGTCACCAGTGGATGAGTCCATGGGCCTTTCTTTGACAGATGGCTTTCAAACTGATGTTAATGTAGAGAAAGTGGGCACATATTTTTAGAAAATCTCCTAAGACTAAATGAGATTTGACTATGCTTTGTAACTATGCTCAGGAAACCCATTTCTGGGATTGGTTCCAGGTCCCATTACTGACTCACTGAATGGCCTCTGATCTGCAATTCATAGCTGATTGCCTCAGTTTCCCCATTTGAGAACAAGCTGCAACCAGACCCATTTCCTTCTGTAAGATGTTGTGATATGTAATTAGAGTTTTACTTTTCTTTTTAAATTTTTATTGAATTTATTGGGGGTAACATTGGTTAATAAAATGAAATAGGTTTTGGGTATACAATCTACACTAATAAAAGAGAAACATGCAAATTGGTGTCACTCCGATATGCCAACCAGCCAATCAGGATGAGTATGAAAATTAACCCAACAAAGATGGCGGTAAATTTGCATATGCAGGCGCAGATCGAAGATTGAAGAAGATTGAAGAGGCTTGCCTTCTCTGCTGTGGTCAGAGCGAAGGCCTGGGTCCCGGGTGCAGGAGAAAAACCGGTGCCAGCAGCCAGGGGAAGGAAGGCCTATTGCACGAATTTCTTCGTGCAACGGGCCTCTAGTTGTAAATAATACATCATCTGTATATTGTATTGTGTGTTTACTACCCAAAGTCAAGTCTCCTTCCATCACCATTTACTCCCTCATATCCTCTTCTACTTCCCTCCACTTCCCTTTCCCTCTGGTAATCACCATACTATTGCCAATGTCTATGATTTATTTTTTGCTTAGTCCCTTCATCTTTTTCATCCAGCCCCTAACCCTCTCCCCTCTACCAGCTGTCAGTCTGTTCTCTTATGAGTCTGTTTCTATTTTGTTTGTTAGTTTATTTTGTTCATTAGATTCCACATACTAGTATAAATGAAATCATGTGGCATTTGTCTTTCTCTGACTGGCTTATTTCACTTAGCATAACAATCCCAGGTCCATCCACGCTGTTGCAAAGGTAATATTTCCCTCTTTTATTACTGCCGAGTAGCATTTCATTGTGTAAATGTATCACAGCTTTTTTATCCACTCATCTACTGATGGAACTTGCTTCCATTGCTTGGCTCTTGTAAATAATGCTGCATTGAACATAGGGGTGCATATATTTTTTCAATTCAGTGTTTTGGGTTTCTTTGGATATATTGTCAGAAGTGGAATTGTTGGGTGGTAAGGTAGTTCTATTATCAATTTTTTGAGGAAACTCCATACTGCTTTCCACAGTGGCTGCATTGTCTGCATTCCCACCATCAGTGCAGGAGGGTTACCCTTTCTCCACATCTTCACTGGCACTTGTTTGCTGATTTACTGATGGTAGCCATCAGTGAGGTGATATCTCGTTGTGGTTTTAATTTGAATTTCTCTGATGATTAGTAACATTGAGAATCTTTTCATATGCCTATTGGCCATCTGTATGTCCTCTTGAGAGAAGTATCTATTTAAGTTCTTTGCCTATTTTTTAACTTGGATCGTTTGTTTTGGGTTATTTTGTGTGTGTGTGTGTGTGTATGTGTGTGTGTGTGTGTGTGTGTGTGTGTGTGTTGAATTGTATAAGTTCTTTATAAATTTTGGATATTAAGTCCTTATCAGATATGTCACTGGTGAATATGTTCTCTCATTCAATGGATTGTCTTTTCATTTTGTTGATGGTTTTCTTTTACTTTGATGTAGTCCCATTTGTTTATTTTTTCTTTTGTTTTCCTTGCTTGAGGAGATATATCAGAAAAAAATATTGCTATAAGAAATGTCCAAGATATTAGTGCCTATGTTTTTTTCTAGTATTTTTGTTTTTGAGTCTTACATTTAAGTCTTTAGCCCATTAAAGATTCTTTTGTATGGTATAAGAATGTGGTCTAGTATCATTGTTTTGCACATCTCTGTCCAATTTTCTCAACACCACTTATTGAATAGACTATCTTTACCCTATTGTATGATCTTGCCTCCTTTGAGTTTTATTTTCTTCCTCTCTTAAATTTATTTCCTCCCACAAGCTGCCCTCATTGCCAACTGATCTCAGTTAAAAGGGAAGTGGTATTTATTCTTATTCTCATTACCATTATCATCATCATCATCTAATAACTACTACAGTAATAATAGCTTACATTTATTAAGTGTTTTCCATATATCAAGAACTCTGCTAAGTGATTATTTTTAATAACGCTTTGTGGTAAGTGGCCTCATTACATAATCCAATTTTAACATATGAGGAAACTGAGGCATAGAGGGGCTAATATGGATTTGCTTTTTTTCCCTTCAAATTTTTAGCTTTTTTTCTTACTTTTACAAACACATTTTATTTATTTATTTTTAATATTTATTGTTGAAAATATTACATAAGTCCCCCCCCCCCCCACTGACCTCTTCTAACCCTCCACCTACCCAGGCCTTCACCACCCTGTTGTCTGTGTCCGTGGGTTATGCATATATGCATATAAGTTCTTTGGTTGATCTCTTCTCACCTACCCACACTCCCACAACTTCCCTCTGAAATTCTGCAGTCTGTTCCATGCTCCTATGTCTCTAGATCTATTTTGTTCATCAGTTTATTTTGTTCACTAAATTCCACATATGAGTGATATCATGTGATCTTGTCTTTCTCTGACTGGCTCGTTTTGCTTAGCATAATACTCTCCAGGTCCCTCCATGCTGTCTCAAAGGGTAAGAGATCCTTCTTTTTATTGCTGCATAGTATTTGCCTCACTCTGGAGCCATTATTCTTAACTGTTATACACAGCTATCTTCCTGAACAGCAAGAAGTCAAAGGGCTTATGGAACAACAGCAGCTTCTAGCCCAAGGTTACCCAACTTCAGTGGTCAGAAGACTAAGACTACTTGGGGGATTTAGGAAGAACTTTAGGGGTCATAGCTCTTAACACTCAGATCATAGGTGAGAAAGTTAACATAAAGAGATTGAGTGACTTCCTCAAGTTCATACTGAATAGGACCTCTTTATAAACAACGATTTCCAAATACCTTCTGAGCCAACATCAGAGCTCACACATTAATTGCTAATTAACAAAATGTTCTACTCCTTTAACATTGATTTTTAGTGACAAAGAGGAAAGTTACAAGCACGACTTTCTGATATGGGTACTTTCCATTTCAAGAACTGAGTCAGACTCTTCACATTGGTATTTCATCCAACTCTTGGAAAATTCTTGCTAGTATGGGCTCCTCGTTGCTGTTCCATGATGTGTGCTGTTAATGTCATCTGATACCAACAGTACCTTCGATATGGGAATTTTGTCATTAACTCCTCTATATTCTCTTTAAGTATCATATTGTGTGTTTGTTTTTAAGTGGGGGTTTTTATTTTTGTTTTTTGTTTTTTAACTTTTGGGTTGGTTTTAGAAGCTTTTGGGAACTATCTAACTTATTTACTTTTGTCCTGAGGAGTAAAAGTTTGAGTCATATCTCTGTGGGCTTTTTGCTCTTCCAAGACTAGATTAATCAATTTATTGAAAAGCAAGGCCACTGGGCTTCGTTTAAACAAGGAACAAGAATAATTGCCCTGAGGGGGAACCAAGATGGCTGCTTTGAACAACTACTTCAAAAGTAAAACTAAAAGACGGAAGGGACATCACCCAGAACCACAGGAACGCTGGCTGAGTAGAAGTCCTACAACTAGGAGGAAAGAGAAACGCATACGGACACTCAGAGGAGGCGCAGTGCTGAAGTCAAATTCTGAGGTGCGGAGTGCGCGGAGAAGGCTGGTGGCGGAGGGCGCGGTTGTTGTTTTCAATCGGGAGGGAGTCGCAGACTCTGAGCTCCAGATACAGGCGAGTCTTTGGGGACCCAGACTCGGGCGGGAGAAGCGGGACTGTCTGGCTTCGGTCAGAGCGAGTGCAGCTTTCTCTCCGAGCTTTGCATCGGGTGCTGGGACTCAGAGAGGCAGAGCCCCTGGGGACAGGACTGAGAGCCGCCATAACTGCTCTCTCTGGCCCACCCTGTTGATCCTGTGCGACCCGCCCCGCCCAAGCCCTGCACAGAGGCATTTGCCGGATAGCCTCAGGCAAAGGCTAGATTAGCACCTCCCTAGAGGACAGAAGTTCTCTCACTGCTGACACTGCTGATTCTCATAGCCACTTGGCCTGGAGGTCAAACCCTCCCTGGGATTAGCTACAACAATCAAGGTGTAACTATAAGACTGCGAACAAAGACCACTAGGGGGTGCACCAAGGAAGCATAACAAAATGCGGAGACAAAGAAACAGGACAAAATTGTCAATGGAAGATATAGAGTTCAGAACCACACTTTTAAGGTCTCTCAAGAACTGTTTAGAAGCTGCCGATAAACTTAATGAGATCTACACGAAAACTAATAAGACCCTCGATCTTATATTGGGGAACCAACTAGAAATTAAGCATACACGGACTGAAATAACGAATGTTATACAGACTCCCGACAGCAGACCAGAGGAGCGCAAGAATCAAGTCAATGATTTGAAATGCGAGGAAGCAAAAAACACCCAACGGGAAAAGCAAAATGAAAAAAGAATCCAAAAATGCGAGGATATTGTAAGGAGCCTCTGGGACAGCTTCAAGCGTACCAACATCAGAATTATAGGGGTGCCAGAAGATGAGAGAGACCAAGATATTGAAAACCTATTTGAAGAAATAATGACAGAAAACTTCCCCCACCTGGTGAAAGAAATGGACTTACAGGTCCAAGAAGCGCGGAGAACCCCAAACAAAAGGAATCCAAAGAGGACCACACCAAGACACATCATCATTAAAATGCCAAGAGCAAAAGACAAAGAGAGAATCTTAAAAGCAGCAAGAGAAAGAAACCCAGTTACCTACAAGGGAATACCCATACGACTGTCAGCTGATTTCTCAACAGAAACTTTGCAGGCCAGAAGGGAATGGCAAGAAATATTCAAAGTGATGAATACCAAGAACCTACAACCAAGATTACTTTATCCAGCAAAGCTATCATTCAGAATTGAAGGTCAGATAAAGAGCTTCACAGATAAGGAAAAGCTAAAGGAGTTCATCACCACCAAACCAGTATTATATGAAATCCTGAAAGGTATCCTTTAAGAAGAGGAAGAGGAAGAAAAAGGTAAAGATACAAATTATGAACAACAAATATGCATCTATCAACAAGTGAATCTAAGAATCAAGTGAATAAATAATCTGATGAACAGAATGAACTGGTGATTATAATAGAATCAGGGACATAGACAGGGAATGGACTGACTATTCTTGGGGGGGAAAGGGGTGTGGGAGATTCGGGAAGAGACTGGACAAAAATCGTGCACCTATGGATGAGGACAGTGGGTGGGGAGTGAGGGCGGAGGGTGGGGCGGGAACTGGGAGGAGGGGAGTTATGGGGGGGAAAAAAGCGGAACAAATGTAATAATCTGAACAATAAAGATTTAATTTAAAAAAAAAAAAAGAATATTTGCCCTAACCGGTTTGGCTCAGTGGATAGAGCGTCAGCCTGGGGACTGAAGGGTCCCAGGTTCGATTCCAGTCAAGGGCATGTACCTTGGTTGTGGGCACATCCCCAGTAGGGGGTGTGCAGGAGGCAGCTGATCAATGTTTCTCTCTCATCGATGTTTCTAACTCTCTATTCCTCTCCCCTCCTCTCTGTAGAAAATCAATAAAATATATTTAAAAAAAAGAATATTACATGGCTTTGTACTTGAGAAGTTCCATCACAGATAGTACACTGGCACTAGAGACGGATGCATTGTCCCTTCATTAAATCAACTTTTCAGATACTAAAAGAAGGTCACTTTCTTTTTCAGTCACTGTGGAAAATCATCACATTCACAGTTTCACTTATTCCAGTACAAACTCACAGTCTATAGTTACCCTAGCATCTTTTTCACTCTCATAAAGGGTTGCTTTTGACATGGAGACATGCTAAGTAATCTTTCAGGTAAAACGCTAACAGCTCTGCCTCTGCAGGTGTCTGCTTTGAAACCAAGGGGCCTTTATTGTAAAATGCTTTGGGCAAATGAAGCCTTTGATGAAGGGGACATATAAGATATGGTCTCATACCACATTAAACACACCTGTAGGAAGAAGTATCGATACATGAAAACCCTATTCTCTGTCTATATGCCTCTTTCATTAGGATTTATTATAGCATTGGTTGTTCATTTATATGCATTTATTAAGCACCGTAGAAGGTGTTGTTGGGGGATATGAAACTGAGCAAGCGTGGGATCTGTTTTGTGGGAACTTGTTGGATAGCTGGGGATACAAGTTGTGAGCACAGGGCGGCTTGCACAAGAACTATGACACAGCAGTCAGACACGTTGACAAGGGTGCTACAGCGGGATATAAAAGCCCAGGTAATTCGGGATGTGAGGAAAAGGGGGCAGGGCTAATATTCCTACGGGAAATATTTCTGGAAGAGCTGGATTTTGATACACTACCTTGAAGGAGGTAGAAGCTGTGAATTAGAGAAGAGAATTATGGGATTTGAGGAAAGGAGTGTGAGGAAAGGAATCTACACTAATAAAACAGAAACATGGTAATTGGCGTACGACCGATACCCTTTTCATTGGCTAATCAGCGAGATATGCAAATTAACTGTCAGCCAAGATGGCGGCCAGCAGCCAGGCAGCTTGAAACTAACATGAGGCTTGGTTGCCTCAGTGACGGAGGAAACCAACGTTCCCCGCCTGGGGCTGCAGGCCTCTGAGCGGGCAGTTTAAGAAACATTGTAACAAATACCGCCCAACTTCAGCCAGCAGATTCGCAACATTGTAAGCAAAGGCCAGAAACCTACTTTCAGCCGCGGAGGCCTAAGAGCTGGAGCCAAGCCTCAAGCTAAAGCTGGCCCAGAATAAAAAAAAAAAAAAAAGGAAAAAAGGAGTGGTTGGGAGCTTCAGTCACCCCCAGCCTAAAAACAGCCCTCAGCACCTCACCCAGACTGGCCAGGCACCCCAGTGGGGACCCCCACCCTGATCCAGGACACCCTTCAGGGCAAACCAGCCGGCCCCACCCATGCACCAGGCCTCTACCCTATATAGTAAAAAGGTAATATGCCTCCAGGCACCGGGATCAGTGTGACAGGGGGCAGTGCCCAAACCCCCTGATCGCCCTGCGGCTCTGTGTGTGACAGGGGGCGGGGCCCCAACCTCCCTATCAGCCCTGCTCTGTGCCTGATAGGAGGGAGCTCCCCCCCCCACGGGCCCTGCTCTGTGTGTGATGGGGTAGAGCCATAACCTCCCCATCAGCCCTGCCCTGAGTGTGAGAGTGGCGGCGCCCCAACCCCCTGATCCGCCCTGCTCTGTGTGTGACAGGGGGGAGCTCCTCAAACCCCTGATGGGCCCCGCTCTGTGCGTGACAGGGTACGGAGCCCCAACCCCCCTGATGGGCCCTGCTCTGTGTGTGAAAGGGGGCAACGCCCCAACCCCCGGATTGGCCCTGCTCTGTGCATGACAGGGGGTTGCTCCACAACCTCCCCATCGACCCTGCCTTGAGTGTGACAGGGGGCGGCGCCCCAACTCCCCAATCGGCCCTGCTCTGAGCCTGACCAGGGGCTGCACCTAGGGATTGGGCCTGCCCTCTGCCACCCGGCAGCAGGCCTAAGCCAGCAGGTCGTTATCTCCCGAGGGGTCCCAGACTGCGAGAGGGCACAGGCCGGGCTGAGGGACCCCCCCTCCCCCCCGAGTGCACAAATTTTTGTGCACCGGGCCTCTAGTAAAGTATAAAAACACTAAAATTGACTTGGCAAAACATTTGTTTAGCTAGAACACAGGCAGCATGTGGGAAGTAGGTGGTGGGATTTCAGAGGCGTAGGCTTGGGGAGGGGGGGCTCCGTGGATAGACGACAAACTGAGAGGTTATGATTTGATATGAAAACTACATGGGAAGCACTAAATGAAGAACTGCCATGTGAAATAAAGAGTTTGAGAAGGGCTTTCTGGCCCGAAGGAACAAAACTTGGCGTCACTGGAGGTTGGAGATCATCTAGGAAATTGTAATCACCCAATAGAAATATAATGCAAGCCACATATGGAATTATACATTTTCTTATAGTCATATTGAAAAAGTAAAATTAATTTAAATGACATGACTTATTTATCCTGATATGTAAAAACATGACATGTGCACATGTAAGTGATATACAGTTATTAATAAACTATTTAACAGTTTTTTTATATTGAGTCTTTGGATTTGTGCACTTATACTTATGGCACTTCTCAATTTGGATGTTGAAGTTTTACTGGAAATATTTTATCTGGGTTTAGATTTTATAAAATTTACAGTTAAAAAATGTTGATTCACGTACTCAAGTTGTTCCCAACATACTTGAATGTTTACCAATAACTGAATTGAGTCCTAGCTATTAAATTAAAATTACTTAAAATTAAAGTGAAAACATTCAGTTTCTCCACTGCACTAGCCATATGTGAAGTGCGCACTGGCTTCATGTGGCTAGCATTGACTATAGGGACAGCTCAGCGCAGAGGCTTGTACTGAGGGGATCGGTAAGAGCAGGAGCTCGAGTGGAGGGAGTTTCCATGGAATTGTGCTTCTTGATGACCTAAAGAGCAAAGTAATTTTGTCCTGAAAGAGAAGAAAGATGGTCGCCTTTGTCTAAAAACGTTCCATCGTAAGTTCCCTGATGGCAGGGGCACACAACTGTGCTCACATTCCTTTTTAATCCTCCCCCAATGCAATGCTTGTTATGTGGTGCGTGATTATTAACAGGCTTCTTAGAACACCATGGGTTGTTCATCTTTGTTTGAATTACAAATCCACCTTTGCCTTCTAGCCATTATCAGTATTTGATCGCAGACAGGAAGCCTGCCTCTCAGGGACCCTGTATTAAAGAACATTGAGCGGAAAGTCAATGTTGAAAAGCAGGCTACACAGAGCTTGATCTGGGTATTTTCTCCTTTTTTTTCTTGCTTTTTATAATATTTTCATTCGATTTATTGTGGTGACATTGGTTGTTAAGATTATGTAGGTTTCAGGTGTACAATTCTATAATACATCATCTGTATATTGTATTGTGTGTTCACCACCCCTAGTCAAGTCTCCTTTCATCATCATTTATCCTCTCTTCTATTTATTATTTTCTAGCCCTTCTTTCCTTCCTACTCCTGTTTCTTTTTTCCTTGTAATAGGTATAATATCTGAATCAAACACAGAAAATTGTTCCACAGCATTATAAAAATCTGGGAACTTCTCATTTTGACCTATGAAGAGAGCTGTGGTCACTGTTCTATGAAAGGGCAAGGATCAGATTGACCCTGCAGAAGGTGCCCCTGGCTTTCATCTTGACCCAGACAAGAGTGAGTGGGTGGCTCTGTCACTACTTGCCAGGTCATTTCATTCAGCTGGGACTTATTAAATCACTGTGCTACTTGGGGCCTCAGAAAGCAGCCTTCATGTGTGAGATATATATATTAATACTTTTTTCAAGACTTTTTTATTTTTTATTAACTTTTAGAGAGAGAGAAAACAAGCAGGAGAGGGAAAGAGAGAAACATCGATGTGAGAGCAAAACATTGATTGGCTGTCGAAACCCAGGCATATGCCCTGATAGGGAATCCAACCAGTAACCTTTTGGTGCATGGGACTACGCCCAACCAATTTAGCCACACCAGTCAGGCACCCCCTTTTTTAGAACAGATTTGGATGTGCAGAGTAATTGAACAGATAGTACATAGAGCTCCCTGTACTCTGCTCCAGAACCCTATCACCCCAACACAATTTCCCCTGTTTATATCTTGCATTAGTGTGGTACATTTGCTAAAATTCATAAACCAATATAAATGCATTGTTATTCACTAAAGTCCATAGTTTACATTAGGGCTCACTCACTCTTTGTGTTGTATACTTTACAGGTTGTGACAAATGCACAATGACATGTAGCCACCATGACAGTATCATACAGAATCATTTCACTTTCCTTAAAGTTTCCAGTGCCTCATGTAGTTAAGAAATCAAAAGGACAATATTAGTTAATGATGTGAAAATTATGTGAATTCCAATTGCAATTCCATAAGTAAAGTTTTATTGAGACACAGTCACGTTTGTTCGCTTACCTATGGTCTATGGCTGCTTTTGCTCTGCAATGACGTTCAGTAGTGGCACCAAGGACACCTGGCCTGCTAAGCTGAACACATCCACTACCTGGCCCTCTACAGGAAAAGGTTGTTGACCTTAGTCTAGAAGCGTTTCTCAACCGGTGGGTCGCGAACAATGAAAATACATCCTGCATATCAGATATTTACATTATGATTCATAACAGTAGCAAAATTGCAGTTATGAAGTAGCAACGAAAATAATTTTATGGTTGGGGTCACCACAACATGAGGAACTGTATTAAAGGGTTGCAACATTAGGAAGGTTGAGAACCACTGGTTCTGGAAAGTTTGAACTGTCACCTCATAGCACGCAATGAGGGAAAATGAACCTAGTAGGTTTCTATCCTAACCTGACTGATTTCAGATACAAAATGTCCTCTCTGGAATGTTTATCATCTTTTTCCTGGGGCCCTAGAATCCCTCCTGCTATTTTGCTGATGGGTCTTTATCACTTTTGTCTTGAAATGTGCAGTTGAATGTTTATAAATCATAAAACTGGGGATATAAGAATTAATTCATTTTTTCATATATTGTCCCTCACTCCCTACAACAAATATTTCACTTAATATTTGCTTTTTGTTGTGCACAGTCCTAGTTAGCAGAAGTTTAAAAAGCACCTCCGTTCTTTAGGGAGGTCGGATATGAGTGTGGATGACAGACAGATAAAATAACACCAACACAATAAGTCCAGAGGCATGGAGGCATCAAACAGACTGAGAGGTCTCTGAGAGGAGAACTTATATACTTACTAGTGGTCCGGTGCATGAATTCGTGCACATTGAAAGGAAATTAATTAGAAGAAATATTTTTTTAAAATTTTTTAAAATATATTTTATTGAGGTTTTACAGAGAGGAAGTGGGAGGGATAGAGAGTTAGAAACATCGATGAGCGAGAAACATCGATCAGCTGCCTCCTGCACGACCCCACTGGGGATGTGCCCGCAGCCAAGGTACATGCCCTTGATCGGAATCGAACCTGAGACCCTTGAGTCCGCAGGCCGATGCTCTATCCACTGAGCCAAACCGGTTAGGGCTAGAAGAAATATTTTAATGTCGCTATTCGCCCTTTCTCTATAATAGAAGTGTCAACCAAATTCACAATTGACACTGACAGATGGAAACACATGTGTGCGATTGGCGCCAACGAGAGCTTTATATGTATCGCACATGCGCAAGTCAACTTAGCCTTTTAGAGAACAAACTTGCTTAATTAGACCTGCTTTCTGATTTAGTTAAACTGTTTCCAGCCCAGTGAAGCACCCCAACTTCTCTTTCAGGTAATTGTCAGCAATACAGCAGTAAATATCAACACAAAGCAGATTATTATTGTAGATCATGAAGGGAGAACAAAGGGTAAAATATTTAACTGCAACGGTGTTTGATTATATTCTGCACAGTGAGAAAACTTGAAGTCATTTTCAAGGTCCACCATTTCTTACTTCTTTTCAGTTGGGTCAAGTTTCTAAGCTTTCTAAATCTCCATTTTCTAGCTAGTGAAAAGAAAATAGGATTCCACCAAGTCTCCTATCTACCGACTCCAGGACTTCTGTGAGGATCAAATGAGATGAGGCATGGGAAAATGCTTCACAGACATTTGGTTACAGTGTAAAATGTTTCCAGCTGGTTATAAAGCAAGTCGGGTTCCTGGGCTGAAGAAACTCCAAGGAGGCTAGTTGCTAGGGAGAGGAAGCTGGGCGTTGCTATATGACATCATTACCCGGATGAACACTTAACATATTAGCCTTTTATACATATGTAGATATGCATAGCCCATGGATACAGACGATAGTATGGTGAAGGCCAGGGGTGGGGTAGGGGCTGTGTGTGGGGGGAAAAAGAAGCTGGGAATGAGAAACATCTATAATACTATCAACAATAAAAATATATATTTAGAAAATAATAATAACATCAACACAGTGTGGTGAGTACTATAATTAGCCTCAGGCATCACAAATAGAATCATAGGCCCAAGAATCAAAGAACCACCAATCATTTATTTAACAAATATTTACTAGATACCTGTTAAGTGCCGGGTACTGTGCTAGGTGTTGGGAATATTATGGTGGGCAAGACAGATCTGAAAGAGCTTTAAGTCTAGCTTATAGTTTATAATTATCATAAATACAGGAGAGATTTTTTGAGGCCATCTGATGCAATCCTCTTATCTGATGGAAAACCCTTGCAACTGCTTCTTGACAAGTGCCATTTACATGAATGTGGTCTATCTCCAGTGATAGGAAACTCCCAAATTAATTTATATCTAATGTTGGACAATATAAATGTTGGTTGTTATGCTTTATTTGACTTTATTTTATCTACCCTGTGCCTCTCAGTATAAATGATATATTTCACTGCTGAAAGGTACTTGGTAGACCATCTAAAATCCTTTTTTTCATGTGAAAATATAAAAGATATTAACATTCACTAAAATATAAGCTTCATAAGGACAGAGATTTTTGTCCTTGTTCACCACTTTAGTTATAGCATTTACCCTGGAAGAGATTTTGACACATGATAGACATCATGTGCGTGTAAATGAGTGAATAATAGGCTTATCGTATAATGAGCATAGACTATATATCAAACTCTTTACACAAATTATCTCATGTCTTATACCATGAGACTATTTCTTCCTTCTCATCCTCCTGGTGGGTCAACTGATACTTAAATAACTTGCTGAGACCAACACACTTAGGTGGTAAAGCTTAGGCTACAGCTGTTCTATACCTTCTGGTGGCCAGGTGTCATTCTTGCCTGTACTCTGGAGACCAAGGGTGTGCAGGCAGTTCACAGGCTTATCTTTCCTGGCACAGGAGGGTAACTGGACAAGGACAGGCAAAGTTACATTGAAGAAGTAACCAAGGAAATGTTGAACAATCTTTGTGGCACCACTGAGGCCAGGGGCACTGCATGGGGACTATTTGTAAGGATGCCACGTCTGAAGGATGGTAGCACAGCTAGCCCATTTCCTACTTGCTCTCAGATCCTTCCCCTGCCATCCCCATGACATTTTATGTATCATAGATAACTACATTTCACAAACTCCCTTGCCAGCTGGGTTCTGAGTGGTGTGGTCAAGAGGATGCATTGCAAGAGGAGAGCAAAAGTCAACATAATCTGCCTTGGGTGGCACTTCCGGTGGTGGCTGTCTCTCTGATCTTTAGCTGCTGCAAGATGGCCTCTCCCTTTGTGGTCCCACCTCTGACTGGCAGCTTCCACAGGGTTCTCCTTCAGCTGCCAGTTCCGGTATCCAGTTCTGACAAAGCTCCCTTCTTCTGTTGTCCAGCTGAGCCCAGGGATAGAGCAGCAGCACCCTGCTGTTGCTAATTTAAATTTTTCTAACAGGCACTTTTCAGCTCTGAAATATATCATTTCTACTGAGAGGCACAGGGTAAAATAAAATCCAGTCAAATAAAGCATAACAACCAACATGTATAATTGTCCAACATTAGACATAAATTAGTTCATGAGTTTCCTACCACTGGGGATAGACCCCTTTCATGTAAATGGCACTTGTCAAGGCAGCAGTAGCAAGGGTTTTGCATCTCACATTTGACTTGTAAGTAAGCTCTTTCATCTTTTGTGTAGCCACTCCTTATTTTAAACCAGGGGACAGCTCCTGCATGGAGCATCTGCCCCCTGGTGGTCAGTGTGTGTCATAGTGACCAGTCATTCCCAGTCGTTCTGCTGTTAGGGTCAATTTGCATATTACCCTTCTATTATAGGATGCAGGCCTGGTGCACGGGTGGGGGCCAGCAGCTTTGCCCTGAAGGGAGTCCAGGATCAGGGTGGGGGTCCTGCTGGGGTGCCTGGCCAGCCTGGATGAGGGGCTGATGGCTGTTCTCAGGCTGGTTAAGGCCCCCCTAGTGGGGACCCTCACCCCATGGAGGTCTGGCCAGCCTGGGTGAGGGGCTGATGGCTGTTTTCAGGCTGGCCACACCCCCTTTAGGGTGGGGGGTCCCCACTGGGGTGTTTGGCCAGTCTGGGTGAGGGGCTGAGGGCCGTTTTCAGGCTGGCCAAGCTCCCTGGCGACGGAAGCTCCCAGCCTCTCCTTTTTTTCTTTCTTTTTTTTTATTCTGGGACTTATTTACCTTCTATAATTGAAACTTTGTAGCCTTGAGTGGAGCTCAGAGCCGGCTGTGGCAGGCAGGAAGCTTGGCTTCCTCCATCACTGGGGCAACCAAGCATCCTGCTCACTCCAGCTCTGTGGCTGCTGGCTGCCATCTTGGTTGGGTTAATTTGCAATAGTCGCTCTGATTGGCTGGTGGGCATGGCTTAAGGCATAGCGAAGGTACAGTCAATTTGCATGTTTGTCTTTTATTAGTGTAGGTTCCCTCTGTTGAAAGACTTAGAATTGTTTCTGTTGCCTGACTGGGTGGATGTATCTGATACACAGTTAAGTCCCCGAGTTTCAAGGCCTTAGAACAATACAGATTTGTTATTTCACATGCTTACAGTCCAGTCAGGTGTTCACTGGGCAGCTGTCCACATGACTCAGGCCCATGGTCCCTCCTTTGTGACTCTGCCTTTCCCTGGGGCCTCAAAGCCCTCTCTTGGATGCTGTGATGGCAGAGGGAGAGTCAAGCATCACACCTGAGAGGGTTTTATGGGACAGTCTTGGAAGTGGCATATAACACCACTGTCCACAATCTATTGGGCAGAACTTCGAGGGAGACTGGTAAGTGTATTCTTGTTGTGGGTCCAGTAGGAGAAGGAGATAGGTTGAGTAATCAGCTAGCCAGTCTTACTACACTGGGGTATAAGAATCTGGTTGAGTTGGGCTATGTGTGCACAGGTTGCTCTCCACTCCTTGTCATCCCCAATTCACTCTTCTCCTCTCACCTTGTTCATACACCATTCAGTTGAAAGGCCCTATCGAAACCTAGTATAAGGTAATGCCTACTCTCTGGGGGTAGAGATGAAGTGTATATAAATATGTTCTTAACCATCTAGTTAACCACAGCATGCCCCTTCAGGTCCCAGAAGTTGGTACCTGAAAGTAGCCATGGGCAGACTTGTGATAGCTGCATATTCTTTCATATACTGCACGAATGAAGGTAGGGATCTGCTCCCCGATACATTGATGTGGTGTAACCTTTGCTTCTCAAAGAGTGCATCCCACCAATCAGCAGCATCAGCAACATCTGGGAGTTTGTTGGAAATGCAGATGTTCGGGCTTCAGCCCAGCTGTGCTAAATCAGAACCTGCAATTTAAGAGGATTCCCAGGTGATTTGTGTGCACATTAAAGATTGGGAAGCAACTAGTGTAATTCATAAAGTTAATGCTTTGCTCAGCTGGTATCATACAGGCTTCTATGTGGGACACGCTATGCTCTTTCCTGGCTTAGGGAAATCTTGCTGAGCATCCTTGGAGTGAACTCATTCTGTTCTACCTTCTGGACAAGCTAAGAAATTGTATAGCTGGAATATGTTCTTGGTATTCCTAACAACAACAGACACATGAAAGAACAACAGAAAGAAAGAGGAGTAAATGAAAGAATGAAAAAAAAACCCCAAAGAAATGAAAAGAAAGAAAAAGGGAGGAAAGAAGGAAGGAAAGAAGGAAGGAAGGAAGGAAGGAAGGAAGGAAGGAAGGAAGGAAGGAAGGAAGGAAGAAATAAAGAAAGGAAAGAAAAGAGGGAGGGAGGAAGGAAGGAGGGACGGAAGGAAGGAAGGAAGGAAGGAAGGAAGGAGAGTGTACCTAGCTGGAGGGTTCTCTGGGCCAGAAATGCCCAAGCTGTCCAGGGATAAAACTCACTGGGTAGCTGCTCAGCTGGGACCAACCCTTCCCCTAAAGTTAGCATGTGTAGTGACCAGGTATGAATAACTTACCACTGCTCTGGTGGCCATATTTGGGCTGTGGGCAATGGGCCAACTCTTAGCCATCTCCGAAACAGTCAAACTCTGATTTTAATTCCTTCTTGCCTTATCTGCCTGCATGACAATTCCTATGTATTCTTCAAACGGAGCTTAAATGCTAACGCTTCCATAATTCCCTGAATCCAAAACGTACCCCAGGCCTTCAGTACCATTCTAGATGGACCTTCCTGGGAAGATTCTACAGCCCTCTCTCCCCAAACCCCCACCCTCATCATCCCCACTTTTAAAAAAAGAAATAAGTAGACTTTTTTTTTTTTTTTGAGCAGTTTTAGGTTTACAGAAAAATTGAGCAGAGAGTATAGAGAAGCCCTGGCCAGTTTGGCTCAGTGGATAGAGTGTTGGCCTGCAGGCCAAAGGGTCCCAGGTTCATTTCTGGCCAAGAGCTCAGTTGTAGGCTCCTCCCTGTACTAGGCCCTGGTCGGGGCTTGTGCAGGAGGCAATCAATCGATGTGTTTCTCTCACATCAATAGTTCTCTCTGTCTTTCTCTCTCTCTAAAAATCAGTGGAAAAATATCTTCGGGTGAGGATTAAAAAAGAAAAGTATAGAGAATTCCCATATACCCTCCACTCCTCTCCCAGTTCCTCCTATTATTAACATCTTGCATTAGTGTGATACATTTGTCACAAGTGATGAGCCAATATTGATAGCGTTATTAAAATACAGTCCACAGTTTATATTAGGATTCATTCTTGGTGTACATTCTATAGTTTTGGACAAATGTATGAAGACATATACCCACCGTACACACACGGACCCACCATTATGGTATCACATAGCACAGTTTCACTGCCCCCCAAATCCCGTCTGTAGCCCCTTTTGCTCCTCCGTCCGCTGTCCTCAGGATCTGCCGCCTTGCTTCCCGGGCCCATGCCACACCCACTTGGACTGACAAGGCGCAGCTTGTACTCAGGTTACCTGCCCCACCCAGGAGCTTGGCTGACTTAGCACCCAGACATCTCTAAATCTCCACCGAACTTGATGGGAAGTTCACCCTGAGAACTTGGAAAGTTCCAAAAGGAGATAAGAAGAAGCAGTGTCTCTGGGCTCAGAAAGTTACCAAGAACCCAGCAGGCTGAACAGGGCAATTTAATTTCCTGCTGAGCAGCCTCGGGGATTTTCCCAAGAAATGCCAGGATTTCAGAAATGGCGTTTCTTTAATCTTGATGACTCATTCCTCCCGAGCCAGTCCCCGTCCTTTAATGGAGCGTTTTGCGGACATAATTTTAGAGGTGCCACAATGTGTCTAATGAAGTAATAGTTTATGGATGCCCAGGGTATACGAGGCAGGAGGGGGCCCAGTTTCGTGAGCTCGGAAGCGAAGCCAAGGTCTCAGCCCGATTTAGAAGCTGCCCATTTCCCAGGCTCTACTGGGCTGCCTCACGTTGGGCCCTGGGAACCCTGTGATTGGGAAGGACCCTAAGAATACATTTCACATGTTATCTTTAAAATCCTTGTTCCAGGAAAGCAGCAGGGCAGACGGTAGACATCCCAGTTTGCAAGACTGTATCTGAATCTGCTGCGGGCATGTTCTGCTGGGGTTGGGAGCGGTGAAATTCCTCCTCAGAGAGATACTGATCTTCGGGAGGCAGAAATAAGGTACGATTCCTTGTGGTCTGCAGGGCCACCCCAGGTGACAGTTCAGGAGGCCAGGACTGTCCCAGCTCTCTTCCAAGCTCTCTCGCTGAGGCCCCTCCCCATTCCAGACTCCAGGGAGCTGCCTTCTGATCCGTCTGGGTGCCCCTGCCACCTGCTCCCCAGCAGCAGGCGCTTCTCCCGTCAGGGAACTCATCAGAACCTATTGTCGCTGTCTCCTGACATGTCCATAGTCCCCACTAGACTTCTTATTTACTCACTGAGGCCTGGACAATCCCTACAACATTGTCGGCAAAGTCCTCAGGTCGGTTGAATGAATGAATGAAGTGAATGGTGACGAGATCCCATAAATGGCATCTCTGTTACAAAACAGAAGCCTCAGCACTGTTCACTTCTTCCCTCTTCAGCATGTGCTCATTCTATTTAGTCATGAACTGCTACCCGTTTTTTTTTATCCTAAAACATCTTTGCAAACCTCTTCATTTCTTTGTCCCTACCAGAGGTAAGACTCTGAGCATCTCTTGCCAGATAAAATATAGGATGCCCAGTTACATTTGAATGTCAGAAAAACAAGAAATATATAGGATGCCCCCCCAAACGTATACACACACTTTGAATAATTATAAAGGCAGTGTTTATTAAAATACATTTCATTTTCAAAACTGAGCTATCAGCTGTTAAAGTGTGTATACATTTAAGGGGGGACACTCTGTATATTTTTTTAGTATAAGCAAGTTCCAAATATTGTTTGGGACATACTCTTGCTAAAAATAATCCATTATTTATATGAAGTCCAAATATAATTAAATGGTCCTATATTTAAACATTTTTTTAAATTAAATTTATTGGGGTGACATTGGTTAATAAAATTATACAGGTTTCAAGTGTAATGCAATATACAGAAGATGTATTAAGATTTTTATTGTAATAAAGCACACAAAATTTACCTTTCTAGCCACTCAATTCAGTGGCATTAAATACATTCTCAATGTTGTGCAACCACATCACTATGCATTTCCAGAACTTCTTCATCTTCCCGAGTAAAAACTCCCCATTGTGAAGAAACTCCGTACTCCCACCTCCCTGTGTCCCCTCGTAACATCTGTTATACTTTCTATCTCTACAAATTTGCTTATTCTAAGTGCCTTATAGAAGTGGGGTCGTACAATACGTGTCCTCTTTTGTCTGGCTTATTTCACTGAGCATCATGTTTTCAAGGTTCATACATATTGAAGCATGTACCAGAATTTCATTGCTTTTTAAGGCTGAAAATATTCCATTGTTTGTATATACCACCTTTGTTTATCCATTCACCTGCCAATGAATAGTTGGCTTGTTTCACCTTTTGGTTCATGTGAATATTGCTGCTCTGAACATTGCTGTATAAGTAGCTGTTAAGTCCCTGGTTTTAGTCTTTTTGTGTATATATCTAGAAGTAGAATTGCTGGATCATAGGGTAAGTCTATGTTTAACTCTTTAAGGAACTGTCAAATTTCTTTACTCATTCATCCATCATGGCTTTTTAGGCTGTTTCTACATTTTGGCAATTGTGAACAGGGCTGCAGTGAACATGGGAGTGCTAACATTGCTTCGAGATCCTATTTCAGTTCTTTTGGATAAGTATCCAGAAGTGGGATTGCTGGATCAAATGGTAGTTCAATTTGTTTTTTGAGGTTTCTTTACTGTGTTCCATAGCAGCTGTACCATTTTACATTCCCACCACAGAGTACAAGGGTTTTAATTTCTTCATGTCTTTGACAACTCTTACCTTTTTTTAAAAATAAAGGTTGTCCTAAAAGGTGTGAGATGATATTTCATTGTTTTGATTTGTACTTCCCAGATGATTAATAATGTCGAATATCTTTTCTTATACCTGTCAGTCATTTGTATATATTCTTTGGAGATATGTCTAGTCAAATCCTTTGCCCATTTTTCAATTGGGGTTATTTTTTTCTATTAAACTAGAGGCCCAGTGGTGTCCCTCAGCCCAGCTCACACCCTCCCCAGTCTGGGACCCCTTGGAGGATGTCTGACTGCCTGTGGGATCAGGCCTAAACCGGCAGTCAGACATCCCTCTCACAATCCGGGACTGCTGGCTCCTAACCGCTCACCAGCCTGCCTGCATGATTGCCCCTAACAGCTTCTGCCTACCAGTCTGATTGCCCCCTAACCACTCCCCCGCTGGCCTGATTAATGCCTAACTGCTCCCCTGCCAGCCTGATCACCCCCAATTGCCCTCCCCTGCCAACCCAATTGTCCCCAACTACCCTCCCCTGCTGGCCTGATCTCACCCCCAACTGCCCTCCCCTGCTGGCCTGATCTTGCCCCCAACTGCTCTCCCCTGCAGGCCTGGTTTCCCCCAACTGCCCTCCCCTGCTGCCATCTTGTGGTGGCCATCTTGTGACAATGTCATGCGGGGCATCGGTGTGACGCCACCTAAGCTTTTATTGTATAGGATTGGTTTCCTTATATCTGTTGGATATTAACCCTTATCAGATATGTGGCTTGCAAATCTTTTCTTCCATTCCACAGGTTGCCTTTTTATGACTCATTGTGGTTTTGATTTGTATTTTCCTAATGAGTAGTAATGCTGAGTAGCTTCTTAATGTATGTATTGGCCATTTATATATGAGTTGTTTGGCGAAATGTCTACTCTAGTCCTTTGCCCATTTTCAGATTGGGCTGTTTTTCTGTTGTTGAATTGTAGAAGTTCTTTACATATTATGGAAATTAACCCCTGATACAATATTATCAGATATATGATTTGCATATATCTTCCCCCACTCCATAGTTTGTCTTTGAAAGGACCCTGTATTTTTATTTTTATTTTTATTTATTTATTTTTTTTCCCCTGTATTTTTATTTGTTAAATCTGGCAACTATATGTGTGTGAGAGTCCCTCTATATCAGTGGTTCTCAAAACCATGGTGGTTTTGCCCCCAATTTGAAAATGGGCAAAGGATTTGACTAGGCAGGTCATACAAATGACCAACAGGTATAAGAAAAGATACTCAGCATCATTAAAGTCATCAGGGACGTACAAATCAAAACCACAATGAGATATTTGGAAACGTCTGGAAGTGTTTTTGGATGTCACAACTAGGGAGGAGTGCTACTAACATCTAGTGGAAAGGGACCTGGGATGCTAGTAAACATCGTACAGTGAACAAGACAGCCCCTGGTAGCAAAAAAACTGCCCAACCCAGACAACAACGACGCTGGGGTTGAGAAATTCCACACACTGCTGCTTCTCAGCTCATCACCCTCCAGGATGTTTGGGAGCGTCAGCTCCAGTGATGACACTGCTCTCAGAGCTTCTCTGGGGCCCTCTGAGGCTAGTTCTGCCACTGTGGGCGCAGAAGGGGAATCTGCGGCGTGAAAGAAAGCAGATCACAGTGAGGGGTAGTTAGAAAAATACCCTATTGACCTGTACCATGGAGCTATGATAGCCCTGAACTAACTTCCTCGACTCCCAGAGACCAGATCAAGTCCTATTTCTGATACGAAGCCTCCCAGACAAAAGACATATTTATTGAGCACCTGCTCTGTACACCAGGTCTGTCCTAGGCACTTTGACAAACATTAATTTGATCTTGGAAAGTAAATATCATTCCTTTTATGCATGAATATATTAATTTTTAGAAAGATTATAAACTTTAAGTGCTAGATTGGATTATGTGTGTGTGTGTTTTTTTAACCTGTGTATCTCCCAAGATTACTAGTAGCTCATAAATTAAAGAATCGCAGAAACATAATAAATATTTGTCAGATAAGTGAAAATTAACATAGCAACCAAGTGGAGGAGCGAGGGTTTACCTTCCCAGTTCACTTGTAGGGTCTAAGAGAGCTAGAATCATTTGCTATATATTTTTAATAGTTCCTTGAGTACCTAGCATACTGCTAAGAATATAATGAGTGTTCTATAATTACTTGTTGTTGTTTTTTTAAGCTAAGTATCATTTTTGGAGCAAATACATTACTTAGGAACCTGAATGTTTGCCTTGTGTGGGGCTCCCATGGATTCACAGAAATCTCAGAGACGGAATTCACCTTGGAGGTCATGCAGTACACGCAGCCTGATGGCAGGATTTCTGCTTTGGCAGTGGTTATCAACTTGTGGTTCCTGGATTAGCAACATCAACAGCACCTGGACGTTTGTTACAAAAGGAAACTCTCTGGCCCCACCCTGGAACTACTGAATCAGAAGCTCTGGGGTGGAGCTGGGCAATCTGTGGTTTAATAGGCTTTCTAGATGTTTTTGATTCAGAGACAGCTTGAGAACTGCCTTATTGCAGTCTTGATGTCTAGTTTTGCTCTTTCTTGGACATGGCCACTGATGGGTTTCACCATGCCCTGTTTCATTACCCTTCACAGATGTGTGTTTTTTCTTGTTTTATTTTAAGTTTTTTATTTTTATTGATTTAAGAGAGAAAGTGATAGGGAGAGACAAAAATATCAATGCTGAGAGAGAATCATTGATCAGCTGCCTCCTGCACAGCAAACTTTGGGGATCAAGCCCGAAACTCAGTTATATTCCCTGGCCAGGGATCAAACCATGATCTCCTGGTTCATTCACATCATTTTAATTGTTAGAAAGATTCTTCTTATTTTGAGCTATAATCTGTTGCCATTCCTACATGTTGACCTGCCTCTATATTCTGGAGCTAGATGGAATAGGGATCAATATACCAGAATTTTCTATCAACACTAATAAAAGAGAAAAATGGTAATTGGCGTACGAGCTACCCTTTTCATTGGCTAATCAGGGCTATATGCAAATTAACTGCCAACTAAGATTGGCAGTTAACTGCCAACTAAGATTGGCAGTTAACTGCCAACAAGATGGCAGTTAATTTGCACATGTAGGCACAATGCAGGGAGGCGAAAGGGAAAGCAGGAAGAAGCCCCCTGCCACTGACAGTGATCGGAAACCCAGGGGGGAGCTAAGAGCTGGGGGACAGGGCAAAGGCGGCCCTGGGGCCGCCTTTGCCCTGCCCCCCAGCCATGATCGGAGAATCAGGTGCCTTTTCCGCCCTGGCCAGTGATAGCAGGAAGTAGGGGTGGAGCCAGCGATGGGAGCTGGGCACGGTCGAAGCTGGCAGTCCCAGGAGCTAGGGGTCCCTTGCCTGGGCCTAAAACGAAGCCCACGATCGCGGGGCCGCTGCAGCTGCGGGTCCCCGCTGCCTGGGCCGGACACCTCAGCCAGAGGCATCAGGCCTGGGCAAGGGGCTGATCCTGTGATTGGAGGGTGATGGGGGTCAATGCCTGAGGGCTCCCAGTATGTGAGAGGGGGCAGGCTGGGCTGAGGGACACTCCCCCCCACACACACACTCAGTGCACGAATTTCGTGCACCGGGCCCCTAGTCTATATATATAAAAGCCAGCGACCGGAACACCACAATGACTAGAACGACCGGTCGGTCGCTATGACACCCACTGTGGCCAGTGAACAAGCCCAATGGTGGGGGGAGGGGTGGGCGGTGACCAGCCAACCCAGCCACAGGTCTCCCCCAAACCAGCCCCACCCGATTACCCCCCCAATAGGGGTTTGGGCGGGGCCAACCAACCTCCTGCAGCCCCTCCCCCTGGCCAGCCTGCCCCAGATGGACCCCCACCACCCTGATCAGAGGTGGGGCCGGCTGGCCAACTTCCTGCAGCCCCTCCCCCCAGCCAACTCCACCTCCAATCAGCCTCCCCATGATGATCAGGGGCAGGGCTGGCTGGCCAACCACCCATGGCCCCTCCCCCAGGGTACTGGCCCCGGACCGGCCCCCCCAAACCAATTGGCCCACTTCCCACAGCCCGTCTTCACAACCAGCCCTGCCCCCAATCGGCTCCCATACCCCAATCGGGGGCAGGGACTGCTGGCCAATCACCTGTGGCCCCTCCCCCAACCCTGTCAGGCCCTGATTGGCCCCCGATCAGGGCAGGCCAGCCTGCCAACCGCAGGCCATCTCCTCCTCTCGACAGGCCTGCCCCAGTCTGCTGATTGGGGTTGGGCCAGCCAGACCCCACCCGTGTGTGATTTCATGCCCTGGGCCTCTAGTGTGTAGATAAAAATAGGCATTCTTTATGAAATTCAAATCTGGCGTTAGAGAAATGGGGATGGGTGGGTGGCAGTAGTAGGTTACAGTGCATCGTGGATGATTTGGAAATTAGCCCAGTCCCCTGAGGACTACCTGGGATCAGAGCAAGGCTGCACATCACAGCCAGGATTAAATTACTGGCCTCACAGTCGTGACCCTCTCATCCTCCTCCACTTGATTTAGATCTCTCTCTCTAACAAAGCACTTGACAGGGATCTCTCACGGGGACTTCCCCAGCCCCTGCCACAAGCAGGATGCAACTAACCCTTGATCTTTCATAAGTGGGGGCTCCAACTTCAAGCAGCCCGGAGAAACTTGTCTTGATGTTTTCACCTCTGGCTTTATAGAATCTCATATAGCAGTTTCTCCAATAATGTCGCTTTGTTCAATGTCGTTTAGTTATAATGCTGATGAGAAAAACAAAATTGATTCCTGGCCAGAGCCACTGTCTGCATGAAGTTTGCACATTCTCCCCATGTCTGCATGGGTTTCTCTGGGGACTCTGGTTTCCTCCCACATCCCAGAGATGGTCCTGTGAGCTGAATCATGTCTGACTTGCCCCAGTCTGAGGGAGTGTGGGTGTGTGAGTGGCTCTGCAATGGAAGGTGCCCTGTCCAGGGTGGGTTCCCACCTTGTGCCCTGAACTGCTGGTTGGGCTCAGGCCACCCTCAACCCTGAATTGGAATCAGCAGGCTGGGAAAGAAGTATCTTACTAGTTTTTATTCTTTCTTAAATGTAGGCATAGTTCACATTTATTTCAATGTTTAATATTAGGAGTGTTTTGAGTGTTTATTTAGAAGTTTGGTGATATTTTTGTGACCAGAAATATGCTGTAGGAATTTAACCCTTGTTTATTGCATAGCCTATGGTAAAATTCATTTCATTATATGTTGTTTCACTTAAAGTTGCAGTCTCCAAGAACCTATGATGACATGAACTGAGGCTTGACTGTATTCTTAATGTTAAAAATAACCTTAGGGGTCATCTAGTCCATCTTATAAATATGAAAACAGAAGTGAAGGTTAGCAAATGAGCGCTGGGTCTTGGGATATCTGTCTCTAATCAGTTTTATTGCCCACTGGTGTATGTGAAGGCTATTACTGACTATCAAGATTTTTAAAAAAACAGCTCTATTGAGATATAATTTACAAACTCTACATTCAGTCATTTAAAGTGTACTATTCAATGGTTTTTGAGATATTAAATAATTAATTTTTAGAAATTGTGGTGAATATATAACAAAATTTGCCATTTAAACCATTTTAACTGTGCCATTCAGTGGCATTGATTACATTTACAAAGTGTGCAAACATAAACATTATCTATTTTCAAGACACGTTCATTTCCCCAAATAGAAATTCTATAACCATTAAGCAATAACGCCCATTCCTCCTCCCTCAAGCTTCGATAACCTCTAATCTAATTTTGTCTCTATGAATTTTTCTATTCTCAGTATTTCATATAAATAGATTATACAGTATTTGTACTTTTGTGTCTGGCTTATTTCACTTTGCAAAATATTTTTAAGGTTTATCCAAGTTGCAATATGTATCAAAATTTCATTTCTTATTAAGGCTAAATAATATTATATTATACATATATATCATATTTTGTTTATTCACACCTCTGTAGAAATGGGTTGTTCATACCTCTTGGCTATTGTGAATAAACTGCAATGAACATAGGCATACAAGTATCAGTCTGAGTTCCTGCTTTCAATTCCTTTGGATATACTTTCAATTCCTTTGGTATATGTAGGAGTGGAAACTAACAAAATTTAGTGAAACATTTTTATTTTAAATCAAACAAAAATAAAAGTAGAGAAAATGATATATATATATATAAATCCTCACCAGAAGATATTTTGTCCCTCACCAGGGCTGGGGATGAAACCTGCAATCAAGGTGTATGCCCTTGATTGGGAATCAAACCTGTGACCCTTCAGTCCTCAGGTTGATGCTCCAACCACTGAGCAAACAGGGCAAGAGTTAGTTCACTTTATAGAATACTTGCTAACAACCAGGAGGTCTGCTAGTTTCTTGGAGACAGAGAAAAAAGACCAAGTCATAGATACACAGGTAAGTGCACAGATATTTTCAATGTGCTATCAAAATAAATATAATAGCTAGCATGTAGGGGGTGACTCACATGTTCGAGGCACTATTCTAAGCACTTTACATAAATCTCAAGTAATTATCCTGATAACCCTGTGAGGTTGAAGCTATTATTATATTTTGCATATGAGGAAAATGACATAAGAGAGATCAGGTCCTGCGCTCAGGGCCATGTGACCTTGATAGAGGTCAACCTGAGGATCTGCAGGAGCTTCAAGGCAGAGGAGCTAACCGAAGCTGGGAAGGACCGGAAGTGTTGCCAGAGAAGGCGGTATCTGCTTTGAGTCCAGAAGGACAGGAAGGAGTTAAAATGGGGCAAAGGCATCCCAGAAGAGGAACTGAATGAGAAAAGCAGAGCTGAGGGGCAGCGTGGCATGGGGTACGCAGGGAGCCCCGGCAGGGCGTACTGCTGGGACAGAAAGCTTCCCAAGAGAGTAGCAGGTTTCAGGGGTGGGCAGGGCTCAGCTCAGCAGGGCTTTGCATGCCAGGCTGAAAACTCTGGCCTTAATTTTGTTGCGTTTCACACTGATGGTAGAAGGGAAAAGAGCTAGCATTTATTGTTCACTATAATGTGGGTTATTTTAACATATTACCTTCTTTTTATAAAGTTTCCTCTATTAATAAGGAATAGGGGATCACAAGTTACTTTAATCAGGCAAAAAGCGTCATAACAACATATCCCATTTTGTGTTGACATTATAAGAAAGATGCTGCCAGAATTAATGTAATACAAAATTACTGTTTTTAATTAGAAAGGGATGTCCAAAATAAATAAATAAATGAATAAATAAATAAATAAATCCCATGCTTTACTCATACTAGACACAGCGTTGTGAGTTTATTATTAACCTTGAAGTGACAGAACCAATTAACTAGAAACCAATTTGTTAAAACTACATTATTTATATCTCACCCTGTGATTCTAACAGTTGTGAGAATCTAACTTAAGTTAGAATCTAACTTAAGAAGAAATAAGAAAAAGACAAGCAAACAGTTGACATTAAAGATATATTAAGAGTAAAATAACTTCTAGGTCAAGTTCTGAGGTTCAGTGAACACTCATTCTAGCTCACTGTCTCTACCCTACAGAGTGTACAGTGAATTATCAATTCAGTTCATTATGCTATACTTGTAAGTCAGGGGAATGTAACAGACACCATAGAATGATTTTTTTTTCAAATAAAGAATTCATTCACTTATTTTTAGCAAATACTTATTGTGCTTAACTCTGTACCTTTCCTTTTCAGGAACTGGGGTTTCCTCCAGAAGAAGCGAGTTCTTGAGCAGACACTGAGGTATGGGGTTTGTCAGGGAGGCAAGCAGGAAAAGAAAAAGAAAAAGCATTCCAGGTGGGGGAACTCCAAACTGTGCATTGAAAGGCCCCGGGGCCCCACTGGGCATGGTGGGTTCGGAGACATATGAGGTGCATACATGGTGGAAGATAAAATTCATAAGCAGTGAGGCTGGTTGGTTGTCAGGAGTTGATGCCACAAAGAAGGTTGAACAGGGTGTCATGATCAGATTCATGTAATAGAAAGATCACTTGGAGACAAAGTAGAGCCACCATATTGGGTACAAGAAAGGTCCCGAGACCAGTGAAGACCTGGGAGCCATCTCTAAGCATGAGATAATGACTGTCTCCACAATGACTGTTGGGGTGAAGAGGAAAGGTACAAGAGCTGTTTGGGAAGACAGCAATGGCGAGTGTGGCAGAGAGCAGGAGGAGAGGGTAAAAGAGGAACCCAGGTTTCTGGACTAGGCCCCTGGTGATGATGGTATTAGCTGTCGGTGAGATGGAAGCAGGAGGAGCAGGTTTGGGGGTTGAGATGGAAATACAGGTGACATCAGCCCTAAGATCATACTCTGATCAGCAGAAGGCCAGGGTTGCTCCTCCCAGTCTTGGGTGGTGGAATAGCTCAAGTCAGACTGAGCGTTGGCGTACTCAGAGGAGTCACAGGGCCTGCTACATTGCAAGGCTCCTCTTTGCATTTCTAAGAACCCAAAAATGTGGGGCTATTCATGTATTTCCTTAAAAAAATTTTCAACTTATGTATGACAATATGCTTGTTGCAAAAATTTAAGTTATGGCCCTAACCGGTTTGGCTCAGTGGACAGAGCGTCAGCCTGCGGACTGAAAGGTCCCAGGTTCAATTCCAGTCAAAGACATGTCCATGGTTGCGGGCACATCCCCATTAGGAGGTGTGCAAGAGGCAGCTGATCAATGTTTCTCTCTCATCTATGTTTCTAACTTTCTGTCCCCTCTCCCTTCCTGTCTGTAAAAAATCAATAAAACATATATTAAAAAAAATTTACGTTATGTAATTTACCTTTGCTAGGTTTATCAGAATAGATCCGAAGTTTTCAAACTTCTGAACTCAGGACTTCTTTATACTCTTAAAGGTCATTGAAGACCCCAAAAAGCTATAGTTTATATATTTTATCTACTAATATTTACCACATTCAAAATAAAAAATGAGAAATTTAGAAACTATTTATAAATTTATTTTTTAAAATAGTAATAAATATTAATATAAAACCCATTAAATGTTAATGTAAATAATATATTTTAAATAAAAACATATCTTCCAAAAATATATTTAGTAAGAACATCACAATAGTTCTAGTTACGCCAACCGTTCAATGATAACTTCATTATTCTCATGTCTGCTTCTGCCTCCAATCTGTTGTGATTTCATACATCGTGTACCTCTGGAAAACTTCAATATGCATTTAGGGAAGAATGATAGTGATGAAAGCAAATAATAGTTTTGTATCATTAGGAAAATACTTTTGACCTCACAGATCCCGAAAGTATCTTGGGGACTCAGAGGCCCCTCAGCTTTGAGAATCACTGGAGTAGGCACACTGGGAGTGCCATGGCCATGGTGTAATTGGATTTCAGTGAGGTGCTTGGCAGTCTCAAGTGAGACAATCACATCTGGCCACGCTGCTTCTCACTAACTGCAGCTGTGCCCAGGGCAGCTTTGCGCTGCTGTATAAGTCACACAGCTCCTGGGCCTCAGCTGTGAAATGAAGTGGTAAGATGAGAACATCTCCAAGGATTCCCCCGTACCCCCCGCTTCCCCTGCTAAAATAATGTGCTTATAAGTCTGCATATAGTAGGTGCTCAGTACATTTTTTAAAATGAATATATGAATAAATGAATAAAGAATGCATATGTTGTTGAAGGGACTTTTGCATTGAGTGGAAAATTTTGGACTAGAATTCAGTAGTCACAAACACACATACCTTTGGGCCACGTCTTAAACAGATGAAACAGACAGATTTGAGACAGTGAGGAGTGGTGGGGTCTATGATGAAATGGAGGGCTCATATCCTACTTAAAGGAAATAAATTTGAGATGTTGTATTAGACACTATTCTAGACTAAAAACATGGGCAGATGAGTTAGGACTCCTGAACAAGATGCTCACTTGGGTTTTTTCTAACTTGAAGCAGAGCCTTCCTAGACCTCTTCCTAGAAGACCAGTGTTACCCTCTTCCTCCCCTCAATCTAAAACTATTCCTGGGAAAGGACCTAATAAACTCATTGAAGACAACCTCAGCCAGTGAGGTCAATATCAAGAGATATTTTCATTTTTATAGCGTTAGTCCTAACCCAAAATCAGGGAGCTCTGATTGTGGAATTCAGGCATCAGTGATCAGGCCAGAGCAAGGAGCCTTGGCCATGCTCCAGAATCCATGCCACATGTGCCTACGTGCCCCAACCTGGGAGGTGAAGCGCTACCTATAAAGACCTTCTCCACAGAATCACAGGTGCTTTGATCATCAGAAACATTTCTCCTGGGAATCTATGTCCCAGGGAGGTCTCAGCTAAGGCAAGCCTCACCTGGAGCCAGGGCTTTCCTTTCTAATAGGAATTCACTTTCAGCCACTCAACACCCAAAAATCTGCTACAGTTAAGCAGTCTCTCGTGCCATATCACAGGGTTTCCTGAAGTGCTGTACTCCTCCAGTGGGATTTTTAATAAATGCTGAGATGAGCAGCCTGGTACCTTCTCAGAAAACAGATTGGGAAGTAGGTAAACCCCTTCCTGAGTGCCCTGCCCTGCTGCTCTGCATTCAGTAGGCCCAGGTCATGGGGGGTGTTCTGAGGACATCCCTACTGAGCCGTTATTGGAAGAACCACAGAAGGGTGGGAGAAGGGAGACGGGTCCTTGCATCTCCCAAGGAGTGGTAGGTCTAGAGTGTGGATTGAACAGCAACCAGTCAATATTATAAAGCATCCTGATTTACCAACTGACTTCATACAGACACCACTCTGAGACCCCATGGCCTCTGACAAGAGAATTCTCTCTCAGTTTCTGGTCACAGTAATGGAGGGCAATGGAGCTTTCTCCATTAGTAAAAATCAGTGCTATCATGACCAAGGTCATTACAAAACAAAAGTGGATACATGGTGGAGGATAAAAGTGACAGAACCAATCTAGGGTGGCTCAGGGATGACCCACCCTAGGTGTCTTGATCTGTGTGGAAGAAGGGGAAGATGGAGGAGTTTGAGAAGAGAGGGAAGGGAAGCCATTTCCTCTGCTTTTTAATTATTATTATTATTATTATTATTATTTTTTACTATATCTGTGATTGAAGGCTGGCTCTCTTCAGTCCCTGGCAGGAGAGTTTGCCTCAGGCATGTGGGAGATGAGGCATCATGAGGCACTTCTCCAGTGGAGTCCCCACTGGGCAGGGATGTGGCCCGTTAACTTTCCTCACAAAACTCAACCTAAGTTGTCTATCAAGCTAAGCTTGTATTTTTTGTTGTTATTTGTTTTTTCTTTGATGATGGCGGTGGGTGGAGCTTCTGTAGAATGGGACTTCACTATGCTCTATTCCTCCCTGTAAAATATAAGCATACTTCAGAACAAGCTGCCTGGCCACCTCCCCAAACATCTCAGACACATACTAACATTCTCCCCATTCACTTTGGATTTAGCTTGAATTTTGCTGAGCTCATCATGATATTTAGCTAATATTTTAAAACTTGTTAATTGTTTATAATCCATTTAACTCATTAAAATATACACAGGTTAAGGGCAGGTACCATGTGTATCATATTCTTAGTTGATTAGAACAGTTAATAAGGTAGATACTCAGCACATATCTCCAAATGGTGTAATGACTGATTTCATCACTGGACTTTGTTTGGTGGAGTGTTTGCCCATGTGCATTCTATATTGTGTTCCATTTAAATTCTTAGGTCATGTTTATGCTTGAAGAAAATTCTTGTGTATTGTTAATGGTCCCTTCTTTGAAAGGGTCTTCTGACCTGGCCTTGGCTTTCAGTTTAATACAGTTCCAGTAATACCTATGGAGTGTGGCATTCTGTAGGTTCTTTTAATAAGGCCCTTGGACCTCAGATGTAACAGGAGGGAGATGTTGAGGGCTTGTCAGCTAGGCACTGTTCTCAAGGACTTTAGAGACTAGTATGGGAGGCCAACATGTAAGCAAACAATAATATAGATAGAGATGCTCATGCATACAAAGTCTGGAGGAAAGGTGTGGAGGTCGAGGCAGGAACCAAGGAAGGTTTCAGAGAGGAAGAGCCTAGAAGGATTTGGGAGGAGGAGAAAGAATTTAGTGCAGGTGAGGGATGGAGTGGGTGGAGGTTGGGATATAAAATGGAGGAACGAAGCAGAATGATGGCATGTTTGTGTGTTTTTAAAGTTCTGTAATAATTAGGGCTTTACCTGGGCTGGGCTGAAGGAGCATTTTGGGATCCCCTCCAATGGCCCCAAATAGTCTGCTTCTCTAGAGCGTGAACAAAAACTCTTTGGTCCAGGAACTCCTAAAGCCCTACTTCCTCCAAGGCCGTGCGCGGCTTTGCCCTGGGAGTCCTTTCCCTATAGTGGCTATTAAATGATGAACTCACACAAAGTGCCCAAACTCATATTGAAGAGTAGATGTGCGTTAAAGGAAGGTGTGTTGTGGCAATTACTCCACAAATGTCCTGATATTTAAAAAACAAAACAAACCCAAGGTCATCTAGATTTGCTGTTATGTCATTCTTCAAATTTTCTTATCAATCCCTTCACCCCTGTTTTGCAGACCCAGGTTTAGAGAGGTCCAGTGATTCTTCAATGCCACTAAATAAGTGCTGGGCCTGGATTTCAAACACAGGTCTGTTCGACCTGAGAGTCCAGCCTGGAGACCATCTCCATCATTCCACATCTGTGGCCTTGAGAGCAAATCTGGGGACCTCTAGGTTGGTTCACTTGCAGGGTCGGATGAATTCTCTTTGTTTTGTTTTGTTTTATTTTGTTTTGTTTTGTTTTGTTTTGTTTTGTTTTGTTGTTTTTGTTAATCCTCACCTCAGGATATTTCCATTGATTTTTAGAGAGAGTGGAAGAGAAGGGGAAAGACAGAGAGAGAAAAACATCGATGTGAGAGAGACACATTGATTGGTTGCCTCCCACACAAGCCCCAACCAGGGCCAGGGATTGAGCCTGCAACTGAGGTATGTGCCCTTGACCGGGATCAAACCTGGGATCCTTGAGTTCACAGGACGATGCTTTATCTACTGAGCCAAACTGGCTGGGGCAGATGAGTTCTCTTTAAGCACTGAGATTTTAGGACACAGATAAGAGCACACAGAAGAATGGGCGCTCCCTTCACCTTTTTGACCCAAAGACCTGCTACTGAATTAGGTCTTCATGTGCCTGCAGGGTATCCCTCATGTATCATTGTCACTCATGTCCAGAATGGCAGCTCAGTCTTAGGGGTGATAACCTGTAGAATTGTGGCTGAACTGGGAGATTGAACTCCTAATTTTTGCTGGTGGGATTTGAATTTGGTGGAGATGATTCATGAGCAAATGAAGAATTAGTGTGGTTTTACAATGTTGTTATGAACTTTATGATGTGAGTTGATTGTTTCATGTAGCCCTATAAAGCAAGATGGCAGAGAGTGATTGCATCATGCCCTCTGCGCTGCTGACGAGATGAAGCCTTCTTTAGTGCTTGAGATATTTCCTGATGCTCCATTCAGGCCAGCCCAGTATTCAGATTTTAATATGTTCCTATAATGGGTGTGGAGGGGGGAAAAAAAAGAGGAAGAAGGCGGGGAAACCTATTAGCCCAACTAGTTGTACTGCCATTCCTGGTAATGATGAATGATTAATATCAGAGCAGAGCCCCAAAACCTACAGGAACAGGCCTGTTTGGCTTGGGTACCAAATAAATAAGCCAGTTACACATTTCTTGGATGGCTGGCAAAGGTTTTGTCGTCATAGCAACGCCCCCATCCAGCTTGCTCAGCTTATACGAGTTGTCAGCCTCTGTCCCAACCCCAAGCTCCTGAGGGGGAGGAGCTGGGCCTTGTCTCTTTCTCATTTATAACTAACTCCGAATGAGGGGGAGGGCCAGGCAGGGTTGCCTCCTGCACACGCTGCTGGCCTGAGTTACATTCACAAATGCCTTGGAAGCAGCAGGCTGCCTGCATCCTTCTCATCACATTCCTGGGTGTGTCTGGGCTGGTTGGCGCAGTTACCAGAACATACCACATTGGGATTGTGGAAGAATACTGGGACTATGTACCCCAGGGGAAGAACGTTATTACTGGGAAAAGTTTCGCAGAAGACAAGTGAGTGAGCATGGGGTCCCCAGGGACTCCCAGGTTTGGCTTCCTTTTCACTGACACGTGGAAGGTTGTATTCCTTGGGTGGTGGCGATGGGGGTGAGTTGATGTAAATCAACAAGAAGGGTTTTGCGTTTGCTTGGAAAGCCCAATCGAGGTGGGTGTGCAGTTTGGAAGGGACATTCTTCACTCCATCTGTTTGCTGAACTTTCTATTCAAAGCCTTGTCTGTGAAGAGCCACAGACACAACCAGGTGCTTGAATAATGGCTCATTCTATAAATGGACAGTTTTCATGAGACATCTGTAGTAACTCAAGGAAGTTCTAGACTCTGTTTTTTGTTTTTTTTTAAAAAAAGAATGGCAATCTCTGGGATGGAAATTTGAGAATTTTCAAGAATTCTTCACTGTTAAAACACACAGTGTTTTCTTAGTTTTTATTTTTTGGAATGAAACATCATTTTTGTGTTTGCTTTGTAATGTTTAAGAGCGGGACAGTTACAATAGATTTGGCTGGTGGTTGAGCTTCTTTGAGTCCATTACAAATGGCTTTTTCACTGGTGAGAGGCTTGTTCCAGCCCCGACTCATTCAATCTGAAGGCAATAGCCTATCTCCAGAGCCCATGGTGTAGCTGGGTGAGATGGTTCTAGAATATTCTATATCCATGATTTTTTATTTTTGCAGAATATAGCCCTCGTTTCCTGTTTTCCTTGTGGGGTCTAATGTCTTATATCTCTTATCTGTTCCCTGGAGATCCCTCTGAAGTCACCCCCTGGCTCCAAAAGTTGTTATGCATATTTTCAGCTTTGTGCTTCTTAGAACAACTTTTGAGATGTTCTGGTAACCACTGTTGGATATTTGGATGCTTGTTTCTTTTCTGATAGGCAGAGCCCATTGCAGTCAATATTCAAGTTTCATTTTCTAAAGATGAAATTAGTTGCTAAGATTCAGTAAGAGCACAGGGTCTACCAGCAAGTCTTTCGAGCCAGGTCCCTGGGCAAAGAACAAAGATCCAGTTGGCTTGGACACACGGCTTCCAGGTTATGCCACAGCGGTGACACAGCCATAGCCATGGGTGTTTTGTTTGTTTGTTTTAAAATTAAAGGGTGATGCTTTGCCGAAACCGGTTTGGCTCAGTGGATAGAGCGTCGGTCTGCGGACTGAAGGGTCCCGGGTTCGATTCTGGTCAAGGGCATGTACCTGGGTTGCGGGCACATCCCCAATAGGAGATGTGCAGGAGGCAGCTGATCGATGTTTCTCTCTCATCGATGTTTCTAACTCTCTATCTCTCTCTCTTCCTCTCTGTAAAAAATCAATAAAATATATTTAAAAAAATAAAAATAAAATAAAATTAAAGGGTGATGCTTGTGCCAGCCAGGCTGCCAAGAACGTCTTTTCCTTAAGCTTTGTACCAGGAAATTTAATGTACAGGGCCTATTTCCAAAGAAAGCTCTTGACTTCTTTGAATCCTACCTGTGCTGGCCTTTGGTGGTGGTAATCTTCCCTGGACATGGGATTGAAAGGCTACCCTCCCTGTTGGTGCCCTTCCCAAAAAATAGGATTCTGCCATTCTCAAAAAACGCTCAATAGAAAATAGTCGTGAGCAACCATTGGACGCAAGACTACTCAAGATATGTGTGTTGAGTGTAGTGAGTTTATTCCTGAGCTCAGTGTGATACTGGACGACCTTTCCATATGGTTGAGTAAAAGAGAATGCTATCTTTCTCCTTACATGTCCATGTCAGTATTCTTTGATCTTTGTTCTTACATAGGAATTCCATTAGAAACTTTCATTTCATTGCTGCTTGTACATATTATTATTCCAATTTTACAAGCCAGGAACTGAGGTTCCACGAAGTACTTGGCAGAGTTTATAGCGTGAAGGTAGCACCAAACAACATTGCTTTAGCTCCAGAGCCCTCCCCACCCTGCTTTAAACCATGAAACTTGTTTCTTGGCAAAGGTGATCCTTTCCTGCTGAATTAAACTCAGCTTTGCGGAAGCCAGGGATTCCAGTAATTAGAAGTTCTAGAAAGACTCAATTCTTAGCAAAGACAGGTTCAGTCCACTTGTCACTCTTCTCAGAGAGACACTGAAAGTGATCACTTGTGTCAGTGACCAAACTGGTTACCTATTCATTGAGAAGCCCAAAATACTTAAAACCTCAAATATTGGAATGCTGTTTCCACAAAGCTGGGTGCAGGTAGGAGTTAGGGGCTCTCTTTTCAGCCATAAGATGGTGCTTTGAAGAAAGCACACAAAGAATGTATAGCCCTGGCTGGGTGGCTCAGTTGGTTCGAGTGTCATCCCATACACCAAAAGGTTGGGTGTTCGATATGCAGTCAAGGGCATATATGGAAGGCAAGTGATCGATGTTTCTCTCTTGCATCTCTCTCTCTCTCTCTCTCTCTCTCTCTCTCTCTCTCTCTCTCTCTCTGTCTCTCTTGGTGAGGATTTAAAAAATGTATGAAAATAGTTTTGGTGAAAAAGAAATGGAAAAAAGAGCCATGACTAAAACACAGTTTGGTATCCGAGTAGAGTGAGATGGTTTTACAAATGTGGTTTCACATGAGAGGACTCCTGCCTTTAGGGACAGCTAGCATGTATATGTCATATTGGATCCAAGGTCCCCACACGCTTCCTCCTGGTGTGTAAAGAGACAGATTAATGCAGGGTGGCTCCTGACTCTTGAATGGGGAGCCTGGTTGAGTGTGCCATGTATATTGGTTTTTATCAACAGTTATCTCAGGAGGTGCTACTGGTGAGGCAGGTGGCTCAGGGCAAGTCCCCAAGAAGGCTGCTGATCCTTGTTTGAAGACCACAGAACACATGTCTCAGATACTACAGTTCACAGTTGTCACATGTGAAGATGCCACGATCGTGGATCATGTATGTGCGCTCTGCGTGGTGCCATTTCCCCAGGAGCAAGGAATCATCTTGGATGATGCGGCCATGCTGTCGTTCAGAGTCCTGCAGGATGAGTAGGTGGCGTTTCTGAGGACGGTCTGCTCTTTGGATATTCAGAACCAGACAAATGCCTGGTATTTAGAGGTTCCCAGCATTCCACTAGGGTGGAAAGAACCTGAAATAGGAATCAGGAGACCTGACTTCTAGTCCTTGCTCTGCCCCCAACTTGCTGTGTAACCTTGAGCAAGCTACATCGTCTCTCTGAACATCCATTTCTTTAATTTGTATAATGAGGGAGTTGAAATATAATCCCTAAAGCTAATTGGCAAAAGTTAGGAGAAGAGGAAAGCGAGTGCTAAAGTTTCAGTGACGTAAAAACGCTTGGAAGCCAAAATTAGGCAGCAATAAGAGTCTAATGAATCCTGATTCACAAGAATGAGATAGAAAATGCACTGAAACCATTCTACTGAGACACTAGAGCAGTCAGATGATGCAATTTAACTTTCCAACGTGGTGCCATTGCTGGATCACAGGGTTCAAAAACATAATTGAGATTATATCCACTAACATTTTTTTCTAGGAAGTATAGGATATAGGAGTTATATTCTACCTAGAAATATTTTTCCTCGATGAATATATTCCCCCTCTGCCCTCTTGTGCTTAATGGGGACACAGGGCTCCTTTGATCTGCCTGGGGACGGTGTCAGCATTTGATCCATCGTGCCAGTCCTGCTCGAGCTCGTAAAGCACTTTAAGGCGTGACTGTGCTTCGGTGGCAAAGCCTGGTCTTTCATGGAGCCAGAGTGGGCTCACTTTATTTAAAGCCACAATTCTCACCAAAGCCCTCATTAGGCAACCCACACGTGCAGGCTTCTGCTTCCCAGTGAAACTCAGAGGTTTTTGTGGGCACTAACTCACAGGCAGAACCACACTTGAATAGTGTGGCTGGCAACTGCTCAATCCCCAAGTTTAGGGAGTTCACCAATCACAACACTGTGTAAGCCCAGTTGATGGCACAGGGTTTTGAGCAGGCTCCAGGATGGGTGTGAAGGAGAGCCCTGCATATCTACTGAAAGAGTCAACTGGAGGAAGCAGGTGGGAGAAGAGAAGCTTTAAAATAAAGGGAAGGATTTCATCTTTTTAGGGCTTAGTCTTGGACAGAGAGTGACTTTCAAATCTCAACTTTTATCAGCAGAAAAACATCTTGTGGGGTCTGATGTCATGTGACTCTCTTGGGGTTGCTGTTATTTCCCTCTATCGGTTAGTGATTGCTTTTGGCTGCCAGTAGTGACAAGAATAGAGTGGCTTAAACAAATTAGGGTCTTGTACACTCTTCTCAAAGATATCCAGATGTGGGCAGGGCAAGGTTGTTGGGACAGCTGGTATGATAGGATTTCAGGGGCCTTAGCAATTTCTGACTCAACATCCTTAGCATGTGATTTTACTCCTCGAGGAAGTTCATGGTCACACAGCGGCGGCTGGAACTCCAGCCTTCATGTCTATGTTCCAGGAAGGAAGAGAGGAAGGAAAAAGGTAGAAGGAGCAAATTTCTGCTGCATCAGCCCTATAAAGCGCTCTCATGGATATGCCACCCAATGAATTCTACTTCTATCTCATTGGATACTCCAAGCCTCAAAAGGAGCTTGAAGATATAATCTTTCATTTATGTGTTTTTTGGCCTGAAAACAGTAGGATTTAATTCTTTTACTAATAAGTGGGGCATGAATTTTGCAAGGCAGCTGGCAGCCCCTGACACCTTCCTCTTCCTCAGTTCTCCCTGTTTCCCATCCTTCACAAAACCCTCTTGATCCCCCTCTTCTCTTTCCCACCCCAAGGCCTGGTTAGTGGGGTTCTGGAGAAGTCACCAACAACATTAATAGCTAAGTGTCATTGAGTCCTTACTATGTTGCGGGCATTGTCATAAAAGCTTTTCATGCCATGCATGCAGAGATGTGACAGATCTTCTGCCCGGTCAGGGAGACCAGGAGGCCCAGGGTGGGTTTCCCCAGCCAAGTGTGGCCCAGCAGTGGTTGGACAGAGATGCCAAGGCAGCCTGGCTTGCTGGTGGATGTGGGGCTCTAGCATCAGCTTAGAAACTTAGAATTCTTGTTCCACGTACTAAACAAGTTATTGAATCTCTGTCTCAATTTTCTCATCAGTAAAGTGGGGATAATGATAGTCCTTTCTTGGTGGTGGTTGTGGTGGGGGTGTATGAGTTTTCTGTGGCTGCTGTAACAAATTACCACAAACTGCATGGTTTAAAACAATAAAAAAATGTATTCTTTCCCAGTTCTAGGGACCAGAAATCTAAAGTGAAGGCATTGCCCTAACTGCTTTGGCTCAGTGGATAGAGTGTCGGCCTGCGGACTGAAGGGTCCCAGGTTCAATTCTGGTCAAGGGCATGTACCTTGGTTGCAGGCACATCCCCAGTAGGGAGTGTGCAGGAGGCAGCTGATCGATGTTTCTCTCTCATTGATGTGTCTAACTCTCTATCCCTCTCCCTTCCTCTCTGTAAAAAAATCAAAAAATATATTTAAAAATAAAGTGAAGGCATTGACAGAGCCACACTGCCTCTGAAGGCTCTAAAGGAGGATCCATTCATTGCCTTTTCCAGCTTCTGGCGCGGCTGGCAATCCTTGGCTTGAGGAGGGGGCATCACTCCAATCTCTGCCTCCATTTTCATGTCACCTTCTCCTGTGTGTGTCTAATCCCCCTGGTATAAGAACACTTTTAATGGCATTTAGGACCCACCTGGATAATCCAGGATCAGCTCCTCATCTTAAAATCCTTAACAGAGGCCCCTTTTCCAAATAAGGAGATTAGGATATTGACTTACTTTGGAAGCCATTATCAACCCATAAGACAGATATCAGAGGTAAAGCCTGACACTGAGTTAGCACACAAGAAATGTTAGCCGTCATGCTCTCTCTCCTATCTCTGGGACTTCTCCTGTGAGCCGGAGCTCTGTGGGAAAGACACTTCAAATGGTCACATTTTGTTCTTTTCTGATTAAAGCTTTTCCAGAAATAATCATTACTCCCATAATTACCATTGCTTCAACATTCAGACACTGTGTGTGGGGCTCCACGTCTTGTCTCATTTACTCCCCTTGATGGCTCTACGATGGCCACCGGTTGACAGCCAAGGAAACTTGGGTTCAGATCTCCCCAAGATCTCCCAACATCAAGTGGGGAAGTTGGGATTTAAGCTCATTCCCTTTTCCCTTCACTGTGCTAATTTGTTTTCAAGCTGCCTGATGTGTGTTCTGAGGGGCTTCTGTGGAAATGAAGTGGGAGAAGGAGGAACTCAAGACTCAGGTGGTGCCGGGGAACCCGGGTGAGAGAATGTGAACGGGAGCACATCGCTTAGGTGGGATGGCTTTGAAATCATTAACCCAATTAGGGAGCGTGTGGCTGCACCTGAGCTGCAGTGTATAATCACCATCTCCACCCTTGTCTTTGCCAAATGTCATTTATATCCATCTAGTCTTGTTTCTCCTCGGTGAACAATGTCCCTTCTCAAGCTCAGACAACAATTGCTTATCTATATTGTGACTATAATAATTTCCTATGTTTTCCCTGACCATACCTCTGCTGATGTTACTTCAAAGCTCATCTTTACCCTCATACTCTCACACACACACTCAGACATTCAGCTCTACATGATATCTTTGCCACTTGGTATGGAAAACTGGGTGTTGCTATTTATTCTCCAATGCATATGTTTTGTCTTCCCAACCAGATGGTATGTCTCTTGAGTGCAAGGACTGAGATTCACACATCTTGGCCCTAGTTTCTAGATTAATGTCCCATATACAGGAGAGGTTCTGCAATTTCTCAGTGGTTGAATGGATGCGGAAGAATCCTGCTAAAAGGTCCAGGCTGTGGGGAACAGTGGTTCTGGCAAGGTGCATGCCTGCTGTGAGCTATGAAATCCTGGGAATCTAACCTGGAGTCCGCCTCTGCACTGGTTCAATGATTCTCAGGGGCAGGCTCATTCCCGCAGTGGTTAATCTCACTGGCTTTTAGAAGGTGTCTCTTTGGCAGGATTGCCCCTGGCCTTAGCAATGTGAGCATTTTGCATCTCGTTCTGTCCTTAAAGTGGTTGCTGATGGGAGACTCCCAGCCCAACTGGATTCCTTCACAGCAGGACAGAGACACCTGCTCAGTTTGAGTCAAAATGTTAGGATGTATGCTGGGGGTGAACCTGAGGGGTAGTGACCACTTGGTCCATCACAGTGGGACCGTCCTGCAGCTGAATTATAAACAATAGACAGCCCGCCATTGAAGCATGCTAATGCGTGCACTCCAGCTACACCTCGGGCTGCTTCCTGAGGATGCCTTCTGTGAAATCACCCCTTGCTTTGTTTGGGGGCAAGACTTGCATTTTTAGAACTCATATGAGCTGGTGTCTCTGTCCAACTGTTACAAGGGTATGCTGTGTTCTAGGGGTGGTCAGCTGCATAGACATTCTCTGACTTCCATTCCTTCCCTGCCTTTTCCACTTCCAATAGTTCCTGTGGTTTCAAATAGTTACTATGGGTCAGGTGGTTTCTATGGGTTTTGTGCTAAATGCTATAGAAATGTGATTTCCCAACTTGCATTCACATCAGAATTGTATTAGTCAGACTAAGTCAGCTGGTGCTGTATGTAGCTACACATAATCTCCAAGTCTCGGGCTCACACCACAGAGGTGTATTTCTCACACACTGGGGTTCACCAAGGGCCATACGACTGCAGGACACCTGGGTGAACTAGCGAGCCAGGCTGCTTCGATCTGGAGGCTTCATGTCGCCGCTGAAGGCTTCCCCTACAGCAGAGGAAGTGAGTGGTCTTGTAATTAAAGGCCCTGGCCCAGAAGTGGCACATGTCACTTCCTCTCATAGCTCACTTGCCAAAATATCATGGCCCCACCAAACTGCAAAAGTTCTCTGTTCTCCCCTTCTGCTGGGAAGAAAGAAGACTCCGAATGGGCAAGCACTGGAAGGCTCTGCCGTGAGAATCGGTTAGTGAGCTCAGGAAGCATAGAGGCCACGGCCCTGACACAGAAAGTCCAATTCAATTCCCCTGAAATGGGGCCTGGGGACCTACATTTTTGGCAAATGTCCCAAATAATTCGGATACAGTTAGTACCTAGGAGGTGGACATTTGGGAGCCACTGTTTGAGTAAACCTAATCCCTTCTCAGGATGACTTTTTAGGTGATAAGATTGACACATGTCCAGGAAGATGCAAAACAAGTCAATAAATAACTCAGTGCTAAAATATGCAGCATATGCAATAAGTGCTATCAGAAGGCAACCAACAATTCCCCTCCCTCTTGTCTGGCTGGCTCTGCCAGACAATTCATGATAAGGAACTTCTGCTCAGCATGCATATGCATGTGTGTTTACTGGTGTAAGTGTGCGTGTGTGTGTGTGTGTGTGTGTGTGTTGGGAGCCCAGAATAGAGAAGCAAGGGGATCAGATGTTCAACAGTATTTTTGATCCCCATTTGGGAATCCCCATTTGGGAATGCAAAAATACTGTTTTCTATCCATGCCTGAATGAATCCTCAGATGTGAAACTCAAGGATACAAAGGATCAACTTTATTTCTTGAAAACAACCTGCGTGTAAATGGATCCACACAGTTCAAACCTATGTTGCTCAAAGATCAGCTGTATATCCGATGATGCCTGGGTCCAGGGTAGAGTTTGTGGCTACACGAAAATATCCAGTGAACATCTTTCCGGAAATCCACCAAGTAACCTTGAGAGCTTTGGTTTGCTGGGCTTGCCTTTCAAAGAATGTTTTCTTTCTCCTAGGGACTTGCTAACAAGGAGGGTTTACTTCACGTTTATAAACTGA
The DNA here is from genome assembly GCF_963259705.1 of Myotis daubentonii. NCBI lineage: Eukaryota > Metazoa > Chordata > Mammalia > Chiroptera > Vespertilionidae > Myotis > Myotis daubentonii. The sequence continues at coordinate 24,801,281 of NC_081848.1, read as the reverse complement.
GGCTTATTGCACAACAAAGTTAAAAAGAAAAGCATTTAAATAGACTATGGCACAGTTTTAAAGTTAAAAATTGATTTTTCACAACCATATCACTTCCTCACTCTAACCAGCTGAGGCATGCGGCCTGCCCCAGACCACCTAATATGATCATAGAACAAGGTCAAGCCTGTCAGCAAAAAGGCCCCTTTAACAAGAAAGGCCTTGGTCTCCGAGATGGGAGAACTTCCAGGGGTCCTCAGCTGAGCCAGATTAAGAGGTAGAACCTCTGGGCCTCAGCTCTCAGGGCACTAGAACATCCCTAGGGCGCTGCAGGCCTTGCTGGGGGCACAAAATTCACTGGAAATGACAGTGAAGGTGGAGAAAATGACAACTTCCAGAACTTCTCTAGGATGAGTATTATATGTGGTTGGAAAGAATCACCTGCTTGAGTTGGGTTTGGGATTTGGAAGTAGGAGACCCCAAGATATGTGTTCAAGTAATAACAGGTGTCACTGAAGTCCCTTCCGACGGCTTTCACATTAGTGAGCTATAGGGTAGGCTCCTTCTCTTCTGGTGACCAAGGGGCAGGTGAGCACTGCCACCACCAGGCCCCCTTCTCCTCTCCACAGCACTCAGTCTTTCCTCCAGGTAGGAGGATTTTTTGCAAATATCAGGTGGAGCCACATATACATTATCTGCCCAGAGCACCAGATTAGTAGCCTGCCCTGCCATCTACATGTGTCCGCCCTGCCCACTTCCATCAATTCAGTTGACCAGGCCTGGACCACAAGGCCTCCCTCCACCAATATCTGAGGGGACTTGGTGTCTGATCGGTTAGGCTGAGTCACTTGCTCCATGACTGGAGCTGGGGGTGGAGGCCTCTCCAAGGTACTTAGCATGAGAATGGGGAAGGTGTGCTATCAGATCAAAGAGTGGAGTGTGGGCACTGACTTGGCAGAGCGCCATAGTGTCTACTACATCAGCCCTTTCCATATCATTGCTCGGGCAACTCCTCTTTGATCTTCGAGGCCATATTTAGGCATTACTTCCTCTAGAAAACCTTCCCCGATCTGTCTTCCACTCCAGATTAGATGCCCCATCTGTGTTCTCATGGCTCTCCCTTCTAGAATGAGAGCTCCTTCCAGGCTTTGCCTTTTTGTTCTGTAGCCCAGGTCTGACATAAAGTCTGTTGAGTGACCGAGAGGGAATGCATGTGCGTAGGCAGGGGTGTGTGTGAGAGGGGGGCCTGCCTCTCGCCCTCCGAGGGCACAGCTACACTGGGATGGCTGCACCTGAAGGGGTGGAGCTTTACTTCAAGCAGAAGCCATATGTCTGGGGTGGAGCCCTGTGCTAAGCACACAGACTGAGCGTGGGGAGTCGGCAGTGCTGCTATTGTCTCCAGCTCCCAGACCCTGGGACTGAGTGCCCCCTTCCCCGTGGGGCCCCAGGAGGGCATGTGCTCACATCACATCTTACAATCCTATTTTTACACATCTGCTCCTTTCTTTCTATTGCAACTACACCCCGCCCCATCTCCACTGGTCTCCTGACAGCTTCCCTGCCCCCTCATTCATGCTCCCCCCTTTGCCCGACTCTTCTAAAACTTGCACACCACTGTCGTAAGGTTGGTCCTGAAAGACTGATGATCACGTCACCACTTTAGGAAAAACCTCCGTGAGTCCTCAGTGCTTCCAAGACAGATCCTAAATTTTTCAACCTGGTCAGTCTTCTTCCAGATGTTACATGCACCCATATTTCTCACGACTCCTCCCCTTCCGGACTCATAACCTCCAGCCTAGAATTTCCTCTCCCCCCCAAAAATGGGGACTGCTTCTTTCTCATGGTTTTTGCTCTGTCCCTGCCGAGTGTCCTCACTTTCCCCTTTTGTTATCTAATCCTCCTCCTCCTCAATTCCTGCATTTTTCATGAGGTGTTTATGACCTCTTCAACCACTGCAACCTTTTCCTTCTCTGAACTAATTATTCCTAGAAAATGTGAGCTGTATCTGATGCTTCAACCACTCGGTTGGCACTTGCTCAATACTGCTCTGCGCAGTTCCTTAATTTTTCCATTATTAGGCCATGAGCTCTTTTGTATCCCCCCACAGCACCCACCGAAGTACTGGGGATGCAGCAAGTGCATATTGTTTGTCAAACAAAAAAGCAAAGGGGGGGGGGGGTGTTGAATGAAAGGGGCAAAGGGGCAGTGTGACTTTAGAGTGTTTGTGTTTTGTTTTAATTTGTGCCTTTGGCTTGTCACTTAACTCTCAGCCCCCGTTTCATCCTCAATAAATCAGGGATAATCTTGCCAGCTCTCCAGCGGTGATAGGGCTATGGTGAACACCAAAGGAGAATTTATAAGTGTATGTACTTCATGACCTGTGAAGGCATGTTATTAAGATTTTTCTTTCAGTTTCCACATTTAAATATTTTTTTCTTATTTTTAGACTTGCAACCTTATTTCTCGAAAGCGGGCCCAACAGGATAGGTGGTCTTTACAAAAAGGCTGTTTACAGACACTACACAGATGAGACGTACTCCACGGAGATCCCCAAACCGCCCTGGCTTGGATTCCTGGGCCCCATCTTGAGGGCTGAAGTGGGGGACGTGATTGTCATCCATTTAAAGAACTTTGCTTCCCGACCTTACTCTTTGCATCCCCATGGTGTTTTCTACAACAAAGACTCGGAAGGTAAATGTCAAACCTGTAGTATTGATCTCCTGTCACTACTTCGTAAATCAGGCAACTGCCCGTTACAGGGAAAGGGATTCTAAGAGCCCAGTGATTGCACTGGTTCATTTGTCTTCTCCCTGTCACCTTCTCTCCCATCTCCATCTCTTTCCCCTTCTCTTTCTCTTCTTTTTCCTCTCCCTTATTTCCACCTTCCCTTCTTTCTCTTGTTCGTGTGGATTCCACCTTGGGTGCTGGGCTCCCTTGGCACAAGCGCCCCCACACCCCCAGCAGCACACTAACTTTCGTCCTTGTCAATCGCTCGTGACTGGGCAGCACAATGGATAAGAAGGGCACGCACCAACAGCTTCCAGGGGCCTGTCAGCAGTAACAGCCTTGGCTGTGGGTAGCGTGCCTCCTGCACGCCCCAGACCGAGCCTGCAACCTGGTCATGTGCCCCGACCAAGGATCGAACTGTGACTTCCTGGTTCACAGGTTGATGCTCAACCACTGAGACACGCTGGCAGGGTCATCACTTTATTTTTTAATGTTAAGCCAACCTTGCACTCATAGAATAAATTTGGTCATGTTATATAATTTTCTTTATATGCTGCTGAAGTCAGTCTGCTAATATTTTGTTAAGAATATTTGTTTTTACATTCATGAGGAATATTGGTCAGTGTTTTCTTTGCTTGTGATATCTTTATCTGGTTTGGTATGAAGGTAATGTTTGTCTCATAAAATGAATTTGGGATTACTCCATCCTTTATTTTTCTGAAAGATTTTGTAAAGTATTGACATCGTATCTTCTTTAAGTACTAGAATTTATAAGCGAAACTATCAGAGCCTGGGTTCTTTGGGGGAAGATTTTAATTGCTAATTGCATTTATTTACATGCCATAGGTCTTTTTCAAATTTTTATTATTCTTGAGATATTTTTGATATTTTGTGTCTGTCTAAGAATCCATTAATTTCAGAAGCTGTGTAATATTTTGACATAAATTATTTATAATATTCCCTTATGTTCCTTTTAATTTCTGTCTGATCAGAGTAATGTCCCATCTTTCACTTGGTTTTGGTCATTTGTGCCCTTTTTCTTTCTTGGTTAGTCTCAGTAAAGTTTCCTCAATTTTGTTGATCTTTTCAAAGAACCAACATCTGTTTTCACTTTCTCCTTCATTGCTTTCTGCTCAAATCTTTATCATTTTTTTTCTGTTGTTTTAGGGATAGTTTCACTTTTGTTCTCTAGTTTCTTAAAGTGGAAGCTCATATTATTGATTTGAGACTGTTATTCTCTTTTGACATAAGTGTTTAAAGCTCTAAATTTCCTTTTAAGTACTACTTCAGCTCTAGGCCACACATTTTGGTATGTCTTATCTCTGTTTTTTATTTAGTTCAAAGAATTTTATAATTTATCTTGTGATTTCTTCTGAGAACTATAGGTTACTTAGAAGTGCATTGTTTTATTTCCAAATACTTGTGGAATTTGAAAGATTTATTTCTGTTAATGATATCAAATTAGTTTCATTGTGATTGGAGAGCATGCTTTGCATCCTATGAGTTCTTTTAAAATTATCAAGATTTACTAGTATTTTATGTGTATGTAGCCTATTGACCATCCTGAAGAATGTTCCATATGCTCTTGTAAACAAGGTGCATTCTGCAGTCATTGGATAGAATGTTATATAGATGTCAGGTCTAGTTGGTTGATGGTATTGTTGAAGTCTTCTACATTCTTGCTGATCTTCTACATGGTTCTGTCAGTTATTAACAGGAGGGTATTTAAATCTCTAACAATTTTTGTTGAGCTGTGTATTTCTCCTTCAATTATATCAGTTTTTATTTATGTATTCTGAGACTCTTTTGTTAGATGTGGATACATTTATAATTGTTATAGCTTCCTGATACATTAACTCTTATCATTATGAAATACCTATCTTTGTCCTAGCAATATTTCTTGCCTTAAAATATAGCTTGTCTATATTGATAGCACTTAAGCTCTCCTATTGTTACTATCTGCATTCTTTTACTTTCAACCTATTTCTGTCATTGAATCTAGGGAACAGACTGCATATAGCTGGATATCATTTTTTTGGTCCAGCTTGAAAATCTCTTCATACTAATATGGATGCTTAGAATATTCATATTTAATGTAATTATTGATTGGTTTCATCTACATTTGTCATTTTGCTAATTATTTTTTATATGCCTTCTGTCTCTTGGTTCCTCTGGTCCTCCTTTATTGCCCTTTCTGGTGCTAAATATTTTAAATGTATTCTTTATATTCCTCTATTGATTTTTTAACTACATATTGAGTTATTTTCTTATTGGTTGGCCTAGAGATTATAATATGCAACCTTTAACTAATCACAATATACTCCATATTGTTTTTTTAAATGTATTTTATTGATTTTTTACAGAGAGGGATGGAGAGGGATAGAGAGTTAGAAACATCGATGAGAGAGAAACATCGATCAGCTGCCTCCTGCACTCTCCCTACTGGGTATGTGCCTGCAACCAAGGTACATGCCCTTGACTGGAATCGAACCTGGGACCCTTGAGTCCGCAGGCCAATGCTCTATCCACTGAGCCAAACCGGTCAGAGCTACTTTATATTTTTACTGACCTAGTTCTGTCAAGATATAAAAGCTTTGCTCCAACAGTGCTTCATTCTCTTCCCCTCTTTTGTGCTACTATTGTCGTGTTGTCATTATATCAATAATAGTAAAAGCATAATATGCTAATTAGACCAGATGTTCTTCAGGACATCCTTCTGGATGACCTCTGGAGGAATCTAGGGCTGCAAGGGAAGCCCGGCTCTTGGGTGCTGGAGGGAAGCCCCGGTCCTGGGTGCCAGAGGGAAGCTGATGCCGGCAGCCAGGGGGAAGGAAGGCCTACTCTTGCACAAATTTTGTGCATTGGGCCTCTAGTCTCTCTATAAATACAACAATGTGATGCTACAATCAGTACTTTATATTATCTTATGAGTGGGAAAGAGTTAACAGAAGAAAGGAAAATATATTTATAGAACTTTTTATATTGATTCACATATTTTCCACTTTTGATGCTTTTCATTTCTTCCTATAGATTCAAGTTACTCCCTAGTGGTATTTCCTTTTAGTCTAAAGGACTTCCTTTAGTATTCCTTGTAAGACAGGCCAGCTAGCAACAAACTCACTCAACCTTTATTTATCTAGAGCATCTCTATTTTGCCTTGTTTTAGGGGGCAAGTTTTGCTGGATATAATATTTTTCAATGGCACCCCCTTAGCACTTTGAGTATATAATCCCAGTTTTTGTCTTCTCATCTTCAATATTCAGAAGGGAAGTCAACTGTTAATCATGTTGATGCTCCCCTGTATGTGATGACTCATTTTTCTTTCTGTTTTCATATTATCCCTTTGCCTTTCAAAAAAGTTTGACAAAAATGTTTCTATGTATGGATTCCTTGTATTTATTCTATTTTTGATTCATTAGGCTTTTTTTTGATGTGCAGATTAATGTTTTTCACCAAATTTGTAACATTTTCAGCCATTATTTTTTCCAACATTTTTTTCTGCCCCCTTTTCTTTCTCATTTCCTTTGGCAGACTACTATTACACATATGTTAATGCTCTTGATGTTCTGTTTATTTTCTTCTATCTTCTTCTCCCCCTCTTTTCAGATAGGATAATTCTATTAATCTATCTTCAAGTTCACTTATTCTTTCTTTTGCCATCTTGAATTGTTGTCAAGCCCCATCTAGTAAATATTTTATTTCCTTTATATATTTTTGAATGCCAAATTCTAACTTATTTTTTTATAATCTAGCTCCTTATTAGATTGTATATTTGTTGAATCATTTTCTGTTTCCTTTAATTATTTGAATATAGTATATTTTTAGTTGTTTGAAAATATTTATAATAGCTGCTGAAAGTCTTTATCTGCTAGATTCTATATCCAGAGAAACTTAGAGAGAGTTTCTATTGGCTGCTTGTTTTCTCCTGAATATGGTCACACTTTCTTGTTTCTTTGCTTGTCTCACTTTGTTGATGTTGTTGAAAACTGGACAGTTTTGAGAATGTATTGTAGCAACTCTGGATTTTGATCCCTTCCTCAGACAAGGTTGTTTTTATTGTTTGTTTGCTTTTTTGTTTAATAACCTGCCTGGGATAAAACTGTTAGGTCTGTCTTTTCTATAGTGTGTGATTACTAAGGTTTCTGCTCTTTTCTTTTTCTTGTTTTTATTTTTAAGCCTGGCTACTGAGAGTCTGCTCTATATCTGCCTAACTTAGAGGACAGCAAAGTATTGGACAGAGGTTGTGTTTAAGCAGCAGTAAATCTTCTGGTCTCTGCCATTAGATCTGTAGGTAGATAGGAAACACATTCAAAGTTTAGGTGGGTTTTTATCTGCCTTGGCTTTTACTTTTTGCTGGGCCTGTTGCCTCTTCTCTTTGAATGCACACAGCATTAGAGCCAGCCATGATTATGTAAATAACCAATGTCCCAAGCATAAACATTGTTGTATGCCTTTATTTAATTTCCAGAGCACAAACATGGTTATGTTTATCAATTTCATCCAACTTTGTAGTTCCTTTCAGGGGAGAGAATTTAAAGACCGCCTCACTGTCTTTTAATCAGTTTTTGTCTTGGCTATAGTTGCAAGCTTGCCAGTCTTAGAATCTCTCCTCAATTCAATTTAGCGTTTACTGTGAACTAGACACAATACTGGATACCAGGGCTGCAAAAACCAGTATCTACATAGTTGTTACCTCCAAGATACTCATCTGAGGAGAGGTAATGAAACTTAGAGCTAGGTGGGTGGGAATCACATTAATTTAGCAGTTACTGTAAGCCAATGCCTATACTAGGGCTTTTGCAATCATCTCATTTAATACTAGAATTAACCAGTTCTTTCTTGATCTCCAGGTGAAATATAATTATTAGGACTATTTTAAAAAGAACACTTATTGGTTTCTTAAAATATAGAAAAGAGTACAGAGAGGTATAAAAAGTAAAATCCCCTCTTACTTGTCTCTCACCTGAAAGACACCTAACTTTAATGATTTTTTTGTAAATTTCTTCTAGAAAAATTTAAATATGTCATTGTGTGTGTGCATATAAGTGCTTATTCATTTATAAAAAAGAGAAGATATTATAATGTACTTTGTTTTTCATTTTTTACTTCATCTTGGAGATTTTCTCATATTATTACATATAAAGAGACCTCCTTTTAACAGTTATACAATATTCCATTGTATGAATATACCACTTTGGTACTGATGATTATTTAGGTTGCTTTCAGTTTTGGTTTGATACCAACAATTCTACGATGAATATTCCAGTTCATGTGTTTTTAAAAACATTTTCAGCTATGCTTCTAGGGTAAATTTTTAAAAGTGAAATTGCTGTTATATTCATACATTTCTAAAAAGTTGTCCTCTAAACAATTGCATGCTTTACTCTTCTACCATTTGTTTATGAGCTAGCCTGTTTCTCCCACAACCCCACCATCCTCAACATTCTCAAATCTGATGGGTAAAATTTATATAATTTCTAAAAGTTCACACATCCTAGACTACATACAACCACACAAATGTTTTTTAAAATACTCTAATATTGTTAATGTTACCATTGCTCAAAATCTTGGTCAAAGTCTTTCTTGGGAGTGACTTTGTAATAAATTAATAAGCTACCCATCCCCAAAACACTTTTTATTTTATATTTACTGTTTATTTTAGATCCCAAATAATATTCCTCATCTTGAGTGGTATCACCAAGGATTATTTGGGGACTCTAGCCCCACTTTTCAATAAAAGCTATCAATGACCCCAATAATAATAAGCAAAAAGAAGGCACATTCAATATATTGTACATAAAGGAACCTCTAGGAAAATTGCCATTTGTGTCGATTGTATCATAATTAAAGCAAACCGAGTGATCTCAATTGAAGCTTCAAGACAAGTCTACTACCCACCCACCCTCCCCTAACTCCTGACCCGAAGCCTCTTCATATATAAATTCAGGAGCTTCCAAGCCATATTTTTTATTCACAGGAGTTTGGATAAAGATGCTGTACAGTCACGTCACCCATCCATTATTGTATTCAACAGATATGTATTGAGCACCCACTTACCAAGCACTGGGATAGATCTTGCAAATACAATTTTGAGCAAAGACAAACCTAATTTTTATGAAACTTATAGTCTAACATGAGAGACAGGCATTATTAGTCAAGCAATTACACACATTTTATATATATACATATGTAATTAAAAACTTAGATAAGTGCTAATAAATAATAACCCATGTTTATTGAATGCTTCCTATATAATAGGCACAATGATAAATGCTTTATAGATATTGTGTCATGTAAACCTCAACTACTCTATGAGGTAAGGATTATAATGATCATCTTACAGATAGGAAACTAAGACTCACAGAGGAGAAGGGAATTGCTCAGATCACAAGCTCACAAGTGATGGAGAAAGGATTTGATTCCAAGCAAGTCTAACTTCAGTAGCTGCGAACTCACTGCTATCTCTACTGCCCTTCTCTCTGGGTGATGCATTTTAGAGAACCGACCTAGTCCAGGGAGTTCAGGATAGCTTGAACCAGACTACGCTGGGCCTTGCAATCTATTTCAACACATTTGACCTTCATCCCAACAGTGACGGGAAGCCATGGAATGATTTTAAGTAAAGAACAATATAATCAAATTTGAGATTTAAAAAGACACTTTTTCTATGGCTTGGAAAATGGATTAGAGAAGCAAGAGATGCTGTGAAATCAGCTAGGCTGTCACTGCAGAAGTCCAGGTGAGAGATAATGTTGTTTGGACTAGGACTGCGATAGTGGAAATGGATATGAATGGATACATTTCGAAGAAGCAAGGACAGGACCTTGTGGTGCTTTGGAAATGGCAAGGGAGGAAGAGGAAGATGAATAGAATGCTTCTTTGTTTTTAGCTCGTGGCGTTGAATACTGGTGGTGTCTTTCATGGAGAGAGGAGGCAGTGGCTGAGGACCAGGTTTGGGAGAGCTAATGTTTTGGGGGAAGGTTGCTTTTGAGATCTCTCTGAGATTTACAAGTGGAGATGCCCAGTAGCCAGGAGGATATCCATGTAAGGTTCAGAGACCAGGTCCAGGCTGGAGATAAAAGTGGGAGTGGCTGGCATGTGGCTTGTTGGAGTGCTGTTGGGATGGGTGCTATCAAGCAAAGAGAGAGCTCTGGGCATGGAGATGGCTTTATAACTTGAGGATTTCTGACACTGAATGACAGACAGAGGAGAATGTGCTGGAAAAACTAGCCTGAAAAAGAGTTGCCAAAGAAGATAGCGTGATGTCACAGGAGCCAAGGGAGGAGAATTTTTTATGAGGGAGGAAAATGACAATAATATCAAATGCCACTGAGAGGTTAGGTAACAGGAATTGTTTAAAATGTCCTTTGGATTTAATTCATGGTGGGCAGCACTCTGGATTTTTCCTATTCCTTTATCAGGTTAGATCAATTATCAAGTTAGACAGCAGTAAACTACATTAGTTTAACTTGAAGTAAAAATGGTTTTGCCAAATATTTTTCAGTGTTATATTCTCACGTTATATTAAGAGATAATGTAAGAAATTATTTTTAAAAATAACATTTTGTACCTTTGAAAACATTAAAGACATAATTTGTTATATTACTCAATAATTTGTATATAATTATTTTCTTAAAAATATTCTCTTAGAATTCATACCAACAAAAAGCTCCTCTCCCTTAAGGAACTAGTAAGTTTCTTTTTATTAGACAAAGAAAGAATATAACCTAATTATATCACCTAATATATATTAAACATAGATATTTTAATATAACCTAGATATAACCAGGAAATTTAGAGCTACACTTAATAATGAAGAGATCTGACTAATTAAATCAATCTCCCAATACAGTACTTTTATATAGGTTTTGTTCTCAGACTTTATCTTTTTAGTATTATATTGTATACGGGTATAAGTTGAAAAGTAATTCATATTTTTCAGATTAAAAGAAAGTATATAATAGAAAGTTTTACATAAACATAATACATAAAAAGAAAGTATGTAGCCCTAACCAGCTTGGCTCAGCGGATAGAGTGTTTGCCTGCGGACTGAAGAGTCCTGAGTTCGATTCTGGTCAAGGGCATGTACCTTGGTTGTGGGCTCAATCTCCAGTAGGGGGCGTGCAGGAGGCAGCTGATCGATGTTTCTCTCTCATTGATGTTTCTAACTCTCTATCCCTCTCCTTTCATCTCTGTAATATATTTTAAAAAAGAAAGAAAGTATTTAGCCCAGCTGGCATGGCTCAGTGGTTGAATGTCCACCTATGAACCAGGAGGTCAAGGTTCAATTCTGGGTCAGGGCACATGCCCAAGTTGTGGGCTCGATCCCCAGTGGGGGGAGTGCAGAAGGCAGACAATTTGTGATTCTCTCTCATCATTTATGTTTCTATCTCTCTCCCTTCCTCTCTGAAATCAATAAAAATATTTTTTAAAAATAAAGTGAATAAATATGTTAGAACAGTTTATACACTATATTCCCAATAATCTGGGGGGAGGTATCATAGTGTAGTGGGAAGTCAGACACAACTAGATTGAAATCTGGCCCAGCCACATGCTAATGTGTTACCTTGACTCGATCTAAAAGGAAGTGTTAATGCACACCATATGGGGTTGCTTTGAGGAGTGAGGTAATATACACAAAGTACCCACTATGCTTGGCACATAATAGGCTCTTAGCTGGTATTCTTCTCCAAAAACCAAACTATGATTCATGGTAGCATTTATTTAAAAGGTAACGTTGGATTTTTTAAATTATATCTTTTCTGCGGCTTGCCTTAGAAACACTGGCTCTTGCTGCCTTATTTGAATTTGTATTCCTAACACCAGCACATTTGCTGGCCTCTGGTCAAATAGCCAATACAGGTTTGTTGAGTGAATAAGTGAGAGAATGAGAATGAACTTGGAATGTTTTCACATCCATCTTCCTCTCAGCCCTCACCCTCCAGCCTTCTTCTCAGTACCATCCAAGTCCTCCCAGTAGTTGAAGGCCCCTCAAATCCCACCTCTGTTATGAAGCTTCTGGTAATTATAACTTGCACAGGTTGATCTTCTGCCTTCCACCCAGGTGATTTTCAAACTATTTTTAGCGACGGACCTTCCTTAATGGAAAAACCTTGTGCAATCTTAGTTTATAAAACAGAAAGGGAATGCCATGCCCGTGTGCCCCCCTTCTCTGTGGTAGAACCTCCACCTGGCATAGACTTCAAGTTACATAGAACACATCACCCTGCTTTATCTTTCAGTTGACCTATGTGTTCATAGTTCATATTCTTGTCGCCCCCGAGGAACTGTAAGGTCTCTGGAGGCAGGAAGAATGTCTTAACTCTCTTCCTATATTTTGTGAGACCTCATATAGGTGCTGACTCTGTTCTAAGTGCCCAAGAGGTGTTTGTTCTTTCTTTTGCTGCTTCTCCTTTCCTCTTGAGTTGGCGTTAAGTTGAGTGGATTGCGAGCTTCCTGATTGGTACAGGAGGCCTATCAGGAGGGTCCTTAGGAACATCTTGTAAGCATCCGGGTCTTGTGCAGGACAGTCATATACATGGCCATCTAGTTCTCGCATCCCTCTGGGGCACACAGTAACATTCCAGCTGTACTATAGAGAGTTGAGGCATTGAGAATGTAAGTACTTTCCTTCCATCTCACAGGAAATAAATTTTAATTGGTTATGTGTTTGATTCCAAAGCTCTGGCCCTGTGGTCTCTGTGTTTAACTGTGTTTTCTCTTTTCTTGGAAGGAGCCTTGTACCCAGATGGGACGTCTGGAAAGAACAAAAATGATGATATGGTTCCTCCTGGCAAAAACTACACCTATGTCTGGCCCGTGAGAGAAGAATATGCCCCAGCTCCAGCCGACGCCAACTGCCTGACCTGGGTGTACCATTCGCACATCGACGCCCCCAAGGACATCTGCTCTGGGCTCATTGGCCCGCTGCTGGTGTGCAAGGAAGGTAAGAGGGTGCCCTCCCTGCCCCCGCAACCAAGTAGGCTGTTCCCAGGTGTGATGAAAAGTGTGCATACATCTCAGGTCTTGTCTTGCCTACCTCCTTTGCTTCATATGGAATGTGCCTCTTCTCCCAAGCTTCCTATAAGATGGGAGAAATTCCTCTAACAGAGATCAGTCTGACACCATAGCAGGGGCAACAATTCAGACTTCTAAGGACCACCATGGCCTTCTGAAACATATATGCTTTATTTTTTTTTTAAAGAAAAAATAAGGACATTCTCTATTAATAGCTGTTAACACCTCACTGACACCATGCAAGGAAAATGAAAAAAAATGTCATAAATGACCAGGAATGCTTTTGCTTCTTTATTTCACCCACATATTCACACTGCTATTTCTTCTCTATTGGTTTGGTGTGTCTGTATTCTGTCAATAAAGTTGACTTCCTTCCGGGAGGGGACAGATTTCCAAGTCTGCAGTTGTGAAGATTTCTGTCCTGTGCCCTTTGTTTTCGGCAGTTCTGTCATTTTCATTAAAGCCCTTCGCTGCTTGTAAGTTGCAGGTTACTCTTGTACATATAGGTCTTTGACAAACCTCACGCTTATGTGTCACCATTGGCAGGAAGCAAAACTCATCTTGATTTAGATCATTCTGAACCTTGTCCTCTTCTCTTTTCAATGTGTTTGACAGGTGTCCTGAACAAACATTCAGGGACAAGGACGGATGTGGACCAAGAGTTCATCATAATGTTTACCCTGGTGGATGAGAATCAGAGCTGGTACCTCGATGAAAATATCAGGCATTTCTGCACTGAGCCTGACTCAGTTGACAAGGAAGATGCTGTTTTCCAGAGGAGTAACAAAATGCATGGTAGTGTCTCCCGTGTTTCCAAATACATACCGGCCGCCTCTGTGTATCTGGTGCTACGAGGGATGCAAAAACACAGAAATGACCAACCTAGTTTTCCAAGATTTGTAACTTAGTGATGAGAATGGTTAGAAAGTGATATGAGACATATTAACACATGATATACCAGAACCCGCAGCAATCTGAGAAGGAACAAGGCAATAGATATAAGCTGAATTGCGTACGACAAAGCTATGGGACCACCAGGGGAAGGATTGATGTTATAATCAGGGAAGAATCAGGAGGTGACCCCAGAAGATGGGTGGCTTTAGACCGCAGAAGAAAGGGGAACAAGTCATCAGCCTATATGAATCCTGGGATTTGCAACCTCTTGCTTTATCCAGAAACCATTTTCTAAGCAGCCGCTAAACGTCAAGAATGATGCTGTGCTCAGAGTTAAATACCCACTTGTGAAATCATGTTTTCCCAGACATTCTTTAAATCAGCGACATCTATTGAGCTTTCACTGGGTGCCATAAGCCCCATCTAATCAGTACCTTTTCTTTCCATCTTGCTGCTTGCTTTTGTCACTTACATTAGGTAGTTACTGTGTGCCAGGTTTTCTGCTAGGTCCTGATAGCTGTAAGATAAGTGAGACAGGGTTCTGGTTGCAGGGACAGAGTCAGTGGGGAAGGCAGATATGCAAATGAAGCATTGGGAAAGAGGTGGCTGACTGACCGGTCCTGGAAGTTTGAGAGGCACTGTTTACTCCTGATCTCATTGGGCCCACACAGCAGCTCCAAGGCTGTTTTCTCGTGTGCCGATTACCATTTTTATTGAATGCTTTTCTCTCAAAAAGACCAATACCTTTCATTCCCTTCTGGGGCACAAAGTCATTACAGTCAGTGATCTGCGCTGACTTTCCAGCTGTGCTAGAGAATGAATTACCAGGGTCCGTGGTTCTGCTCGCCTCTGCTGGGGAGTCTATTCCTCTCATGTGCTTCTGTGTTTCAGCCCTCAATGGATACCTCTTTGGGAACTTCCCCGAGCCTGAGATGTGCGCTGGTGAATCGGTGTCCTGGCACCTATTTGGGATGGGGAATGAGATAGACATCCATTCCATCTATTTCTATGGTAACACCTTCATCAGCCGAGGGCATCGGACTGACGTTGTCAACCTGTTCCCAGCCACCTTCCTGACAACAGAAATGATAGCTGAGAATCCTGGGAAGTGGATGATAACCTGCCAAGTCAGTGATCACCTACAAGGTAAAAGGCCAAAGGCCAGTGTAAGAAGCTTAGAATAGAACAAATAAATCACATGGCCAGTAGTGCTCATCCAGTGCCTGCTGTTATGTGTTATATTTAATTGAATATTAAATACATAGGAAAATGTACAATGCTTATGTGACAGCCTGTCAACAGATATTTATTGATACCCTTCCTATGAACCACGTGAGAGGTGATTGAAAGACATAAGGCCCTCAATCTATAGTCTAATAGTCACTTGCAAAATGACTAACATTTGAGGCAGAATGATAAACGCTCTTTGGGTGCCATAGTCACTTCTCTAGAGCGATCAGAGAGGCTTCCGGAGGAGTTGGCTCCTCCTCTGAGCGTGGAAATATGGGTAGGAACTGAATAGATGAAGAAGGGAAGACAGACTTTCCAGGTAGAGGAATCAGCATGGACTGGGAAAAACGTGTTCTCTGTGAGCAGCTGTAATTAGAATAGCACATTTTTAGCACTGGCATGGAATCTGTAGGTAATCTGGATCAATCCCCCCATCCTATCTTCCATTTCCTTTGGAGCATCTCTTTTTAAGTAATTGTAGCAGCCCATTTCATTTCTGGGCTGCTCTGTTAGAACGTCCTTCCTTATATGCAAAATCTGATGAAAGGTGTGCAGTAAACATTTGTTGGCTTAAATGCCTGCTGAGTGACTTGGGGCCATATGCAAAAACATATAACTTAAATGCCTGGTTCTTTGGGGCCACATAGAATAGGTCCTTACTTAGCTGGGCCCATGCTTAAGGAGTGATGGGAGAGAAGCCTAGAGAGGCAGTTTGGCCCCAGTGGGAGCAGTTTTGAATGGCAGGGGTAGGGAGGCGGGACTGTGTCTGGAAGGCAATAGTGAGTCCTTCTGGATCCGTAGGCACACTAGTGACATAATCAGTGATGTGGGAAGAAAACTATGATACCTGCGTGCAGAACAGTTTCAATGATGGGGATTCTGGCCACTAGATGCTAGTTAAGAAGCATTGTCAACATTAGGGTTACACATATAAAAGGCCTGGCCTCACATGGTGAAAGCAAGGTTAGAAAAAGAGATAGACACAGAAGAAATAATGTGTGGTTAATTTGGGTACTGACTAACCACACACAGTCACTGACAGTACAGGGAGGCAACCTTCAGAGCTGCTTTGATAAGACATTCTTGTTCCCATCAACTTTAAACAGCTAATCTGAGCACTAGGTCAGCTGGGTTATTCCAACTAAATTAAATTCTACAAATGTTGGGTTGATCAGTTAATAGATATCAGATACTGTTCAGGGAAGACAAGGATGAACAAAATAAGTTTCTGATTCTGCTCCCCTCTCCCCCAGCTTTATTTTTTATTTTATTATTTTTTAAAATATGTTTTTATTGATTTTAGAGAGAAGAAAGGAGAGGGAGAGAGAGAGAAACATCAATCAGTTGCCTCCTGCACACCTCCCCACTGGGGATCGAGTCCACAACCCAGGCATGTGCCCCAACTTAGAATCAAACCGGCAACCTCCCGGTGCACAGGACGATGTTCAACCAACTGAGCCACACTAACTGCACCTCCTTCCCCGCCCCCCACCTCCAGCTTTATTGATGTACTAGAGGGGCCCAGTGCATGCATTTGTGCATGGGTGGGTTCTCTCTGGGTGGCCTGCAGGGATTGGGCTGAAACCCGCAGTCCAACGCAGCCTGCAGCTTCTACCTGCTGCTCCCACTCATCCCAGCCCCACTGTGCCTGCTGTGGGCTCATGCCCAATCAGTCCAGATAGGGAGAGGCTCATGCTGCCGCAGCAGCTCTCGCCAGCCATGAGCCCTGCATTTGGTGACCTCCCAAGGGGAGTGGCCTGCGGGATTGGGCTGAAACAGGCTCTCCGACATCTCCTGAGGGGTCCCAGATTGTAAGAGGGCACAGGTCAGGCTGAGGGACACCAACGATGCACAATTGGGCCAGGGAGGGACTGTGGGAGGGCTCCAGGGCATGTCTGGGACATCTCTCTCAGTCCCAATTGGCCGGACCCCAGCAGCAAAAGCACCTATGGGTCAGAGCATCTGCCCCCTAGTGGTCAGTGCGTGTCATAGTGAGTAGTTGAGCAGCCTTAGCATATCATTAGCATATTATGCTTTGATTGGTTGCTCTGCCATTTGGTCTATTTGCATATTACCCTTTTATTATATTGGATGACCAACAAATAGGAATTGTATATGTTTAAGATATACAACTGGATATTTTGATACATGTACACATTGTGAACTAATCACCACATTCAAGCTAATTAACATAGCCATCACCTCACATAGTTACCTTTTGTGTGTGTGCTGAGAACAGTTAAGATCCCAAGGCAGTGGTTCTCAACTTTCCTAATGCCGCGACCCTTTAATACAGTTCCTCATGTTGTGGTGACCCCAAGTTCATTGTTACAAATTGAACATAATGAAAGCATAGTGATTAATCACAAAAACAATATGCAATTATATATGTGTTTTCCGATGGTCTTAGGCGACCCCTGTGAAAGGGTCGTTCGACCCCCAAAGGGGTCACGACCCACAGGTTGAGAACCGCTGAGTACAAAGTTTCTATGATGCAAGAAGAATGAGTTCTAATAACAGCATAGCCTCTACAGTCAATAACACTGTAGTGTGCTTGAAATTTCCTAAGAGGGTAGATCTTAAGTGTTCTCAACACAAGATCCCTACTCTTGAAGGGTCTCATGCTATTAAATCTAAGAAGAAACTAGTTTTCAAGAAACTAGCATTAGCAGCCAATCTTAGTAAGATTGCTAAGCTTGGCTAGCAGTTGTGGACATAAACTGGTGTTTATACATTACTGAGATACAATATGCTCTAAATTGTCCATACCTTCAGAAAAAATTATTGTGAAAAATTGGAAAATACATACAATTCCATTTTTTAAATCAGTAATTCCATCTAAAGATAATGGCATCACATTTTGATGAATATCCTTCATCACTATTTTCTAGACCTTTATACTAAATGCATATGTTATTTAAATATATTTTTATTGATTTTTTACAGAGAGGAAGGGAGAGGGATAGAGAGCCAGAAACATCGATGAGAGAGAAACATTGATCAGCTGCCTCCTGCACACCCCCTACTGGGGATGTGCCCGCAACCAAGGCACATGCCTCTGACTGGAATCGAACCTGGGACCCTTCAGTCCACAGGCCGACGCTCTATCCATTGAGCCAAACAGGTCAGGGCGCATATGTTATTTATAAAATAAGATAAAATACTGCCTACTGCCCGATAGCTTACTTTTTCCACTTATTAGTATATCAGAAATATATTTACATGTCAGTGAATATAGAGTCATTTCCCTTCCAATGCTCTTTATAAGGCGATTACAATTTATTTAACCAATACTCTATTTCTTAACATTTATATTTCCCCCCATTTTCTGCTTTTATAAACATACTAGTAAACATCAATTTACAGAGAAGTTTATACTTTTGTCTGACATTTTCTTAGCAAAACTCTTGGATTTGGAGTTCCTGGGTCAAAGAGTTTGATTTTTTTTTTTAAAGCTAGGGACATACATCACTATATTCCCTTTTAAAAATCGTTACTATTTACTCATAGTGTGTGAGTATTCCATTTTCCATATTCAAGTGTCAACAATGGGAATTATTTTTTATAGTTTTTACCAATCTGATAAATGAACAACAGTGTCATTGATTACTATTAAGGTTAAACTTTTTATTCCATTTGTTTGTGAGCCAATAGTATTTCTTTTGTAAATAACCTAGTTATGTTCCTAGAACATTTTCCATTGGGAGATTTACTATTTTTTTCTTATTCATCAATATTATTTACATATTAATTGTTTGTCATATGTGTAAAAATATAGCCCTGCTGACCTTTTATCTGTTACTTTTTTAAAAGTTTAAGTGTAATTGGTATATAATATTATTTTAGTTATATTAGTTTCAGGTGTACAATATAGTGATTCAACATTTTTATACCTTACAATGTGATCACTCCACTAATTCTAGTATTTGGTCTGTCATTGTGCAAATTTATCACAATATTATTGACTGTATTATTCTCCTTAATCTTTTCATCCATCCCCCAACCCTCTCCCCTCTGGTAACCATCCCTTGGTCTCCATCCCTTTGGAGTCTGTTTTTGTTTTGCTTGTTTGTTTTATTTTGTTTTTTTAGATTCCATATGTAAGAGAAACTATATGGTATTTTCTTTCTCTGTCTGTCATTTCATTTAGCATAATATCCTTTAAGTCCATGGAAATACCAAGAAAATACCATATGGTTTCATTTATAATGGAATATCACACAGCGATAAAAAACAACAATGTCTTTTATTTATCCTTTATTTTTAACTTTGTTTATGGTCCTGTTTTCTGTACAAAAGTTTTAAATGTTCGTTCATGAAGTCAAATTGATTAGTATTTTCCTGTATGATTTCTTTTGTGAGCAGTTATACCTTGGCTGACCGTTTTCCTCTGTTCTGCAGCTGGTATGCTGGGGCAATACAATGTTGGTAACTGCAAAAACAGTATTTCTCATCCCAAGATCAAGGGTGGACAAAGGCGCTACTTTATAGCAGCTGAAAAAATTCTTTGGGATTATGGTCCTCAAGGTTATAACAAATTCAGTGGTCTTCCCCTAAATGCCTCTGGCAGGTAAGCTTTTCTGATGGTGTTTCTGAGCCTCTCATTAAAGCGGTTTCTGTTGGCCTTTTCCTTGAGATCTCATTCATATTCCCAGCACTGCTCTTATGAGCACATCTTATGAGATGACATAATGATAACACTTAAGGAGATCTGAGCTCTGGATATACTGCTGAGAATTGGCAGACTATTTATTGCTTCACAATTTTCTGGCTAAATCAAAACACCAGATTCATTCACTCAGTCATCAGACATTTCTTGAGCACCTACTATGTGCAAATTGCAGTGCTAAGTGCCATGAGCAATACTAAGCTGACAGAGAACAGAACAAAGCCTCTTTGTACATATGGAGCAGCCTGTTTTGAAAAGGGAATAAGACAGGACTCTTTCAATGGAGATGAACTGGCAAGGAAGGTTACCTTTTTTGGTTTGAGGACAGCCTGATGTAAGCCTCCCTGTACAGTAAAATGCCATTTTCCTTTCAAATCTAGCACTAATGTCACCTCTTTAGTGAGGCCTTCCCTGACTCCTGAGTCATAATTGATAATTTTCTCACTTGGCTCCCATAGAACATAGTATTTTCAAAATGGAATCTAATGGTTTATTAAGTGGTTGTGGATTCCTGTTACTTCTTATTGTAGAGTCACATGCAATGCTATTTGTGAAAGCATTTAAAAATGTACATTGCAATACCAAAAAGTACTGCTATTACCCTTTAATCCTTTTTATGTTTGGGGAAATTTTTTTTTTTAATTCTCTTTGTGATCAATAAGATACCCTTTGTTTTTTCACTGTAGATTTCATTCATTCATTCATTCTTCCACCAAACTGCTGCTACACTTAATCCTTGTTTAAAGAATGTGTGTGAGCCATATATGAAAACTGTGATATCAACATTCTCAACTGATCAGTATTTCTCCATAAACAGAATAATGAGAATTAGTGTTGAAAATTATGTCTTAGAAGCCTTACAGACTATGAAGCACCTTTTAAAATCTGAAGTTAGATTAAGCTGCATTCAATCGATATTTAATGTAATATACGAAAGCACAACATACACTGAGTGACATGAGGAATGCAAGAAGATCTCAGACAATGTTCCCACCTTAAGGTGGAGGAAGAATCTGTATGCACAGATGAGGTAACCACCAGTTACAAACAGGAGTGAGTTGTTCAGTCAGTTCTCTGGGCATTCAGAGAGAACTAAGAGACAGGAACCCTACACAGAGGAAGCGGGACCTAAGCAGGGCCATGAAGAAGGATAGAATTTGTTACACAACAGTGGAATTTTAGCTGTAGGGGTTCGTGCAGCACCTTTCATGCAGGAGAGAGTGATAAGATCAGAATGACTGCAGAAGGGGATATGCAAAGGTGAGTAGGCATTTACATAGAGAGAATTGGGGCAAAATAAACTGGATATCAATTGCAGAGGTCCTTGAACCCTCATATGATTGGCAGTTGAAAGCAAATGACAATTTTGAAACTGGTATTTGACAATGCAAATGGCCATTTTGGAGATCAGTGTTGCAGTAGTGTGTATGCTGAGAAAAAACTGAGTGAGTCTGTGTGAAATAGAGGATGGAGAGTTAGAGGTTCATGTAATGGTCCAAACACAAGGTGATGAGGGCATGAACTGGGTCATGGCAGTAGGAAGAAAGGAAAAAAAAGGTTCAAAAAAAAGGTGCTGAAAAGGAAGGGTGCACTAAAAGGTTACAAATAAAGAAAATAAGGGGGGGGTAGTAAACAGCCTGTGTAACTGCAAGAGTGATGGTACCATTGACAGAAATAAGATAATATAGAGTTAGTACTAGTCAGAATGTATAGTATTATATTTCACAACTTTGAAGCAGTATTTCATGTATGTAGCTTTTATAATGACTCTCCATTAATTAAACGACTTGATTAACTAGACACTCCATTCCTTAATCAGGCCAGATACCAAAGAGCTTACGATATGCAGAGATATTCATATTGACATCAGCAAGAGAGAGAGGGTTGCTTATTCTGCAAAGAAACCAGTTAGCTCTTTGTTACTTTGTAGGACACCATTCTGGGACTCCAGTACCGGTAAGTAAGGAGTTACCTGTGCCTTCTTCTTCGGTTGCTGGACCTTTGGGGAAGAAAGGGCAGTGGCTAAGAGAGAAATGAGCTTGCACATCATCCAGCTTCCGGCGACTTTTAAGGCTGGTTGACTATTCCTGGGAACTCTATTGAAGCCTGTTTTGTTGTTTCTTGAGAGATGGGTGGGTGGATGGGCTAAAGATCATAAAACCAAGCTCCATAATGAAGGCAGTTGGCGGATATCAGAGATGTGTTCTCAGTCAGGTTCCTACTCTTTCCACAGTGACTCTGAGCTCTACTTCACACAAGGGGACAACAGGATAGGAGGAAAATATTGGAAGGCTCAATATATAGAGTATGTTGATGCAACTTTCACTCGAAGAAAGAGACTCTCTGAGGCAGAAGCCCATCTTGGAATTCTTGGTAGAGTAAAACCATCCGGCCTGTTTTGAATGGGGGAGGGGAGATGTTTTAGCAGGCATGTACATCTACTTGGAATGACTCTTCTTCTCTTGCCTATATTCACGTCTCTCTATTTTCACCCTCTTCTCTTCTTGATATTTTTCAGGCCCAGTCATCAGGGCAGAGGTGGGCGATACCCTGACAGTGACCTTTGCCAACAAAGCTGACAAAGTCTACAGTATTTTGCCCCATGGCGTGGTCTATGACAAGGCCTCTGATGCAGCCCCAAACATAGATGGTAAGTCTCAGCCTAAGCTTAGGGAGGAAACAGGATGAGTATGCAAAGGACTTAGAACTGGACAGAACAGGTCCAAATCCTGGTCCCTTCACTTACCAGCTCAGTGAGCTTGGGCAATTATTTCTACTTTCTAAACCTTATTCTTCTCACCTATCAAATGCAGATAATGGCACTCAACTCACAGGGCTTTGGGAAGCAATGCAGAGAATTCAGGACGGAGTCTGGCCCACAGTAGGTTCTTAGGAAATGTTAATTCCTTTTTTTCCCTTAGTAGTGTAATAAATCTTAAAGCAAGCCACTTTCACAGTCATCCCCACTTCTTTAAGGTGAATAACTTTTCTGCTGCAGGTTACATGGAATTCTGTGCGTGAAGGATGAGGGGGAGATGTTTTGTTTGCATCAAAATTTTACACATGGTTTTTGCTCCAAATCTACCAAAAAATATTTATTTGTTTGTTTATTTATTTATTTATTTATATTTATTTTACTTTACTTATTTGTTAATCCTCACCCAAGGATATTTTTCCATTGATTTTTAGAGAGTGGAAGGAAGGGGGAGAGATATAGAGAGAGAGATGTGAGAGAGACACATCTATTGGTTGCCTTCTGCATGTCCCCACCAGGGCCTGGGACCAAGCCTGTTACCAATGTACCTGCCCTTGACTGGAATCGAACCTGAGACCCTTCAGTCAGCGGGCCGAAGCTCTGTCCACTGAGCCAAACCAGCTAGGGCCGAAATATTTATTTAAAACCGTATTATGTGCTTATCATCATCGATGGCTTCTCCCCATCACAGAGTAGGCGACACAGGCTCTCTGTATGTAAGGAAGGCAGCCTGTGCCCAGCGGCTGCAGGAAGTGTCCTTCCCTTCATGACACTGCTACTGGGAAACTCCGGGTCTCCTCCCAAGCCTCCTCCATCACTGCAGCTGACAGCATGGCTGCCTGGGCTACCTCTTCATGTCCCAGTGTGAGGCCAGGCCTATCAGAGCTGGCTTTGTGGTGATGATGAGGAGGGTAGAGGATGAAGGAATGGAGAGAGAATTCCTCCTCCCTAGGCCCATCCTCGCCCTCCCTGCTGCAGTAGCTCCTGTACCTGCACTTTCTTCCTTGGTTAAATGCTCACAATGACTTTTCGTAGGTGTCCAGAAAAAAAAATGTGACAACCCAAATGTCTATATTTTCTATTGTTTAACTCAGCAAACTTATAGGGCATCTTTTTGCAAAGCCCTGGATAAGATGCAGAGTGGCTCCATCTAGCAGGAGAGATTCAATATGTTCATTGCCATGTAACGTGAGGATTAAGTGCACTGTCTTTAGAATTGAACCGCCCTGGGTTTGGATCCCAGATCAGCCTTGCAGCCTTGAACTTTTCTTGTAGTTACTTGGGTTATTTCCTAGTTCAACCTTCAAGGTTTTAAACTCTTTAAAGATAGGCCTTTGGCTTAACTTTGTGGGATATACTTTGCTGGGCCAAATGTAATATATTCCACATAGAAGGCACTCAGTAATATTTTATGGCTACATTTAATTGCTAAATGGGCAACTACCACATTTTAAATATATGCTAAACCTGGTATTTGAGTAAGAATAGCATCTATGAAAATAAAAAATGTAATCTAGAAGACAATCCTTTGATAGAAGCTTCTGTCTCATGAAACAGAAGACTGTGGCAGCAGCAGCTTCCCTCGGTAGATATGTAAGCAAAATCAACTGTCCTTCTGCAAAACATATCAGAGAGAGACACCCTGGGCTGGGAGACCCAATCTGGCAAGTTTAATAATGTTCCTGGTTGTTGCTTCGAGTAATTGTTCCATTTATTTCCTCAGGATTTGTGAAACCAGGGGCACATGTTAAGCCGGGTGAAACCTTCACGTACAGATGGACAGTGCCTGAAAGCGTAAGCCCCACAGCTGCTGACCCTCCCTGTCTGACCTACCTTTACTTCTCAGCAGTTGAGCCAATCAAGGACACCAGCGCTGGCCTTGTAGGGCCGTTGCTAGTCTGTAAAAAAGGTGCTCTCAATGCTGATGGCACACAGGTAAGTCAACAAATGTTACCGAGTTCTTCTCAGGGTTGGACGTAAGAAAAAGCAGTAATACGGTTAGAGATCAGATCATAATAGTCAGTTACAAAAAGCAATTTCCCCCTCTTCCTCTTGAAACTGACTTCTACACAATGGGAATTTTATTTTATTTTTTTGGTAAATTTACATCTGACTTTCCTGTGTTACAGATGCCCACCCAGAAACCCAGGATTTCTGCTTGTTGCCTGGGGTTTGGTGGGTCTCTCCCTGTGCATTGCTTTGATTCTAGAATCTTCTGAGGTCGACATGGAGTGCAAATTGGGGTCCTTTCTTCTCGGACAAGGTTACTCAAACCTGGCCACCCATTGGAATCGCCTGGGAGCTTTTAAACATCTTTTTTCACGTGTTCCAGACCAATCCATCAGAATCTCCAGGTGATTCCAATGAGCAGCCAGGGCTGAGTGAGAACCACTGTTAACTCCTCACTACGAACTGGAAGTTAATCACTGGCTGAAAGGATAAGAAACATGTACATAACTTCTGGCAAGTCCCACCTTAGAGGCTTGGATGGTTGCACTGGTTAGTGTGGCAAAACATAGCATCCCAAGCCGTGTCTGCGTGCTATTAAATACATTGATGAAAAGAGGAAAGTCCAGTCATTTAACCATTTGAAATGACTTCACCAATCAGAAATAGCAAGACTATTTACTTAAATGGTATATTTTATAATGCTTGCATTGTATGGACCCACTTCTGGGCTCAAAGGAACTGCTAGGTAGAGGACATAAAGTGTCTTGGTCCGCCTCACATTCTCATTTCCCTGTGCAAAGGACCAATCCTGGAAATGTCTATTGGAGATTCAGTGTGTCCCTGGCCCTCTGAATGACCCTCAATAATGCTTGTGCAATAAGACTGAATATTTATACCGAACCCCAACAATCAGATAAGGTGAAGCAGAATGACTATCCCTATATTTTAAAGCTGAAGGAGCTGAGGCTCAGAGACGTTGCATGATATCCCAGGAAACACACCTAGTAAAGTAGTGATAGTCAGCAGAATATGGAACTTTGAGCATCCAACTTTGATCGTTTATCAATACACTACCCTGCTTTCTATTAGCTAAACACCTGAACCAAAAGCATAGTGTGCCAGAAACATTTTGTTAGGTACTTCTGATTTTGTCCCCGTTACATCCATTCAGTGGTAACTTCGAGGTTTGTTAGAAGCGTCTTATATTCTCTGGGAGTTGTTACCTAAGCCAAATACCATTTGTGGTCAGTCCAGTTACATAAAATCATGAAAAAAATAATGGCATTAGAACCTAGGCCTGCCTGCTTCCATACCCATAATCTTTAAAAATATACTTGTCACCCCTTTTTCCCCTCAATTTTTTATATTTTATTTTGCAAAATTTCAGGCCCACATTGTTTCTTTCTATAGCCCATGATCCTAAACTCCTGCCTGCTGAAACACCAGGCGATAAAAGCAGTTAAGTGTACAGGTACAGTATGAGTGTAAAGCAAGCAGTATCCACATCTTCCATAGGGTGTTAGGAAAGCATCACAGAGATGGGACAGCTAAGCTGGCCCTTGAGGCTGCATTAGGGTGGCAGACCATCAAAGTCAAGGGTACATACATGGAGGACAGAGACCTCCAGAACACAGCAAGTTCAGAATCGCGCAAGAAGCTAGGCTTCTCTTTGGTCAAAGTGCCAGGAGGGAAGGGCCAAGAGAGGAGGCAGTACAGGCAGGGGCCAGGTCACCGTGAGTTTAGGTTGTATTGTCCAGTATAAGGAGAAGGAGATGTGACCAGATGGCATTGCTGAGGAGCTCTCCGGAGCAGGCGGCAGGATGAAGGGTGGATTAGACAGGAGCATGTTAGGGAAAGGAGGCATTGAGGGACAGAAAATACAGTCCTCTCTCTGTTTCAGCTTTAAAGAAAAGCATATTCCATCCATTCGAGATGCTGTGTGGTCAGATGTGCTCAAATAGAAGGATTAGGAGTATACACAGTGGGAAGTAATCCATAGTCCCTTCAAGATCAACTCAAGTTAACATAATATAGCGAAGTCTCATGGGTTAACTCAATTCATTATTTCACTCACAAACATGTATTGGGTGCCTGATTTTTTTATTTTATTTTATTTATTTATTTATTTATTTATTTATTTATTTATTTATTTATTTATTTATTGGAGCTGGGGATACAGAGAGGAACCTAGAATGTTCCTACAAGGCCAACATTGCAGTGAGAAAACAATAAAAAATATGTTTATAAACAAAATATAATTTAAGGTTAGAGATATGTGCTATGAAGAGCAAAGCGAGGTAAAGGGAGTGAGTTTGAAGGCAGGCTAGAAGGCGAGTGACTGTTTTAAACAGGTGCCAGGGAAGGGCACCCCGAGGAGATGACATTTGTGCAGAGAACTGGATGGAGTAAGGGAGTGACCCAAGCAAAACCTGGGAGGACCTTCTAGGCAGTGAGAACAGCACATGAAAAGGCCCTGAGGTGGGAATGGGAGAGGTTGGTGTGAGCGTGGCTGCAGTAAGCAGGGGATGAGTATGAGGGCATGAAACGAGAGAGAGAGAGAGAGAGAGAGAGAGAGAGAGAGAGAGGCCATGATCAGGAGAGTAAGACAGTGATGAACAGCTGACAACAGCAGTACTACATGTAGAAAGCCTTCTCTCCCACCTGGGGAAGGAGAAGGATATAATGAGAAAGACGGATTTGGGGGGAGTGTAATAAATTTATCAGAATCCTCCTCAGAATCCCGATTTACAAAATTACCCTGTACCTCTACGGCTGATGCCGATTCTTGTTTACTTCGTGTTAACTTTGAACGTGAGACCGAGCTAAGAATGTCTCCAAGCTGTACTTTTCACATATTCATTTCTTTCTTCTCTGTAGAAAGGCATAGACAAGGAATTCTACCTGCTGTTCACAGTCTTTGATGAGAATCTGAGTAGGTATCTTGATGAAAACATTCAGAAGTTTACCCTGCGTCCCTTCAGTGTTGACAAAGAGGACAAAGAGTTTGTGAAGTCCAATCGGATGCATGGTATGAAAAATGACCCTTTCCCGTAAAGAAAAGGCGTCGTTGCATTTGGAGTGAAAACGTTTTAACTATCTTAGTTTTTGGTGTCTTGGGTATTGTTCTTGGATGAGCCAATTAGTTCACGGCTTCAGCCTCACAAGGTATAGTGAACCCTCAGTATCTCCCAGAGAGGTTGTGACCTTAAGTAACACTTCTAAAACACTTGGTCAGCCTTAGATGGAGCAACACAAAATTAGAACTTGCAAAGGTCACAGTGCATCTTAATTGTATGAAATCACTGACAAAATGCCCTCCCTTGGGTTCGCGATAACGGCATTAAGTCTGATAACCCCAGTGATAACTGGAGGTAATCACTGTACTGCAAAGGAGCTCTTATCATGTTGTCTGTGTGTCTGTCTAAAGGGTTAATTTGTAAAATTCTAGCCATTCCTATTCCAGATCTTCATTTAGGAGGAATTACTTAATTCACCTTCCCTGCAAGATTCCAGACTCAAGTGCCTGCTAGAGTGTGCAGCCAAAAAGGAAAAAAAAAAAAAAAGTGCCTAAAACAAACACTGTAAGATAGATAAAGGTGCTAAGCTTCTTGTCTTAGGACCCAGGATAACATCTACTTATTGCCTTTAAACATTATGAGAAAATAACAAAGCAGCCCTTAATCTCCCTCCCCTACAAGGAAGTCAAAGGTTCCAAGTGACTCACCGCAACCAGCTCACAGACTCCTAAGGTCCCGGATGCTCCATTCCACCAGAGTTCCTTCTTGGGCCAATAGAAAGCATGGAGTAACGCATTTTCATTATCATCTTCTACAAAAAGCTTCGTTATAACTCAATACAAAGTTTGTTTGCAATCTGCCTAGTAGCCAATAAAAAAACTAAAACTAGAAATGAGGAAACATAGCAATTCCTTAGTGGAGAAGGTAAGTTGCAAATGAAATTTATTATAAGAGAGGCCTGTGTATAGAAAACATTCAACAACCTCATGGGCCATGTCAAATCCAGCCTCATCTTGGTTTGGCCATGTGAACATGTTTGCATATTTTGGACATGCAGACTGTGTCATTTTAAAAGCAAAGTCAAGGAAAATCATGTATTTTAATTTAAATTTTACATTAATTATGAGTTAAATTACCTCTCAGGTCTTGCTTGTATGGAGTGGGAGGAAGAAAGGTGGCAACAATACCAAAGAGAAGGTACCTCACATGGTATACAATGCTTTGCATTGCACCTGTTCTATAGTCTATATTCAAAGATGTTTGCTGAATGAATGAACAAATGAATGAATGAATGTTTCAGAAAGAGAGGCATTAAAATAGAGTTCCCGGGCAAGAGAACATTTTTACCAGCCAGCCAAGGACTAAGTTATTACAATGATATCTCTTTGATATTCAGTGGACAAGATTTAGATAATTTATTTTCAGAGCATGATGAAAGATTCTTTTTTCAGAAAATGAGATGTTCTTTCTCAGAAGCCCAGGGCTTCTTGGAATTTCCACTAATAATCTTAGATATCTGAGGAAAATTACCAACCACCACTGGTTCTGAGACACAGAAATAAGAAGTAATTTTGTTTGAGAATGGGATTATAACAGAAGATCGTTCAGGGTATAGCAGTTGTTTCTTCCTACGATGGGCATTAGTGAAGAGTGGGGGCAGGGATGGAATCTTTATCTCTCTAATGGACATCAAACATGAGACATAGTTATGTGCAGTTGCCCCTCAGACAGTGCTGTTCAGTCATGGCATTCATTCCCTTCCCCGCCCCCCTCACACACACAGAGTGAGAATGTGCTTTGTAAATTCTCTATGCACTGCTCCAGGTAGCCACTATCAATACACTGGGATTGATGTAAAAGATAAAAAACAGTTTGCATTTCTGAAGATACAGATGGTATTCATATCTAAGTAAGAAGTACTCTAAGTTCTTTCAATTATTTTACTGAGGTAGGAAAAGTTACCATAAGGCAAACTTATTTACCCAAAGACTACCTTCTTATAAACTTAGTGTTCCTCTTCCCCACCACCCACCCCCCCAAAAATTCCTCTCCACTGAAACAACAGCCAATATAATGTCAATTAATTGCAAATCTTTCAAATGATGCAGGATCCATGAAGTCAGTAAAGGAATGTCTAATATCTTCTAGAATCAAATCAAAGCATTGACAAATAAGGATCTGACAAAATTATATGAATTAAAACTGAGAAAGAGACATTTTACAAGGGAGATGACAGGATAGGAATCTCAAAAGAAAATGATTTTCATATCAAGAGTTTTAGAGAAGCCCTAACTGGTTTGTCTCAGTGAATAGAGCGTTGGCCTATGGACTGAAGTGTCCCGGTTTCGATTCCAGTCAAGGGCATGTACTGTGGTTGCGGGCTCGATCCCCAGTAGGGGGTGTGCAGAAGGCAGCTGATCAATGTTTCTCTCTCATCAATGTTTCTAACTCTCTATTCCTCTCTCTTCCTCTCTGTAAAAATCAATAAAATATATATATTTTTAAAAGTTTTAGAGAAGACTTTGGGGAAATTGGTAAAGTCCAAAACTAAAATTGAAAATGAAAGATATCATGTTAACCATGAAACAATCTTATCAGAGAAAAGGATACCAGAACACAACCTGATTTATTCTTTACTGATTCTTATAATTCACACATGCCCTTGTGTATATGTTGTTACATGTAACATTTTCACAGTTTTCGTGTATTTTTATTATTCATTGTTCTTTCAGTTTCCATTTGAAATTGATTCACCACGACTTTTCCCCAGTACTATTATTCTCTGATAATAAGGATCTTCTGTAAAGAGTTTGAACACTTGAACACCCCACCCCCATGCATACTGAGAAGCTTTCACTAAGATTATGTGTTTTCAGTATTTCTTCAAAATTATAGTGGGCTCTGACTACGTCTTTCCTTCCATTTAGCTATTAATGGATATATGTATGGCAACCAGCCGGGCCTTAACATGTGCAAAAAGGACAGAGTTTCCTGGCATATGATTGGAATGGGCACTGACACCGACATGCATGGAGTTTATTTTCAAGGCAACACCATCCACCTTCGAGGCACTCACCGTGACACCCTGGCCCTGTTTCCCCACACCTCTACGACGGCATTCATGCAGCCGGACTATGCAGGTAAAACTTGGCAGAGCCATCTCAGGTGACCAAGTTTCTATCTTCAGGCATATACTCTTAGGGTCGTTCCTCAGAAGACATTCGTCAAATTTGGGCACTTCAGGGTGTGTAGAAAGAGGTACAGTCTTGATTAGAATCAGAGAATTCCATTTTATTCCAAACATGTAGCATAAAGGACAAAGGAGAACCATCTAAAATAACATCCACATCCACAGAGCAGAAGTGGGAGTCCTCTAAATGACCTCGCTGCACAAATCCTAGAAGCACGCTCTTGATTCATATCCATGAACAATTTAGCCCTGAGAAAGGATACATTTTTTCTCTTTAACCACAGACATCATTTTAGTTGCTGCTCTGAAGCATCTTACCAGATATGGACAGCCCAGTGGGTGCTTCTAGGTTATGGACATGGCCTGGTCTGCCTTCGCTAGAGATTGATAATTTCCCTTTTGATGACGTATTTGGGGGCTTTCTGTTTTCATTCTGTTGGGCACTCTTGGTTTCCCCAGAGGATAAGCTGCACTGGGCCTGAAGTCCATGGAAGGCCCAGTGAGGTGCCCGCATGGCACCTCTTCTTTTAGAGACTCCTAAGCCAATTAAATACTCAAGGCACTTTTATAAGAGATATAGAGCAATACAGGGCAGCATATGCTTGCTGTTGCATGAAAAGTAAGGATAACAAGTGCTATCCTTTCAACATGTTTCTACACCTAACATTTTCGTTAGCTTTGAAAAGAAACCAATATGCTACTCAAGATGAGTACTTGCCAACTCTGCCCCCTTCATGAATGGATGTTTACTTCTTTAATTAACACTGAAATTGCAGTGTAGGTGCCTCCTGGTGCCATTGGTTAAGAAATTGAGGTTTGGGCTTCAAAACTTTTGCCCAATAATTGCCCCAGAGTAGGAGCTCCATAATCTGTGCCTTGTAAACATCTAGTATTCAGCCTTTCTATATTAATATAATTATTCAATTATAAGTCACCCAAACCAAGGGATGCCTTGGGCACAATGATTTTTTTTTTTTTAAAATACACTCCAAAACCAAAAAGAGGAGAGGAGAGAATTGCCAAATAGTTTTAATCCATTGAAACAGACATTCAAAGCTAGAGCTGGCTGGGATAATTTTAGAGACCTGGCTACTTATTACATGCCATGAGTATTACTCATGTGCTCTACAGGCTTCTAAAGAGCTTCATGACAGTGGTTTCCGGTTTATGTTTGGTGGTAAGTATAAATCTGTGACTGCTTAACAGCTTGGTCATTTCACCAATTCCTGTCCCTCGTCTATCAGCCAAAAAGAGTGCCCCAAACTGGGCAAAGTAGACTATAGTCTGCAACTCAAACATTTTCTTTTTCTTTTTTTTAAAATCACTCTGTTGAGGTATGATTGATATGCAAAAAGCTGTACGCATTTAATATCTACAAATGAACTAGTTTGGAGTTAAGTACACACCTCTAAAACCATCACCACAAACAAGGCCTTAAACTCCTCTTTGTTCTGGGAGAAAATAATTCCTTGACTATTGAAAAACATGATGAACACAACATATGCAGAAGAAGCTCTTTCCAAGTCTGTCCTCAGAGGTGCTTTCCCTTGTGGTTTCACAGAGTCTCTTCTGCCGCAACCTTTTGCAGCAGGGGTTCAGGATTTGAAGGAGGGGCTGACGCACAAGTGAAAATACTGTACAAGAAATATGAATTTAGAAGGCATGGGGGGCCAGGTGGAGCCCTCTCGCTTGGAGAGGCACACTGAAACCTGGACTCATCTGCTTTTTATTCAGTTTTAGATGCACATCTTGCTCTCAGTAAAGCACTGGCAAACAGGTAGCAGACAGACCGTCTCTAAGGTCAGTAAAGATCAGTAAAGAACAGTAAGGTGCAGTAAACGTTTACTTTGGGCTATTAGGTCAGGAAATTGCTTCGAGCCACCACTATTTCAACACCAAACAGTCGGTGCCTAGCGTCAGCCTACTAATGCCCAAGGTCCATGGGCCTCCCTCGTTCCTTGGCGCACTCTTATGACAGTATTAGGAAAGCGGTGGCTTCCCACACTCTTCCTCATGAAGGTACGCACCAGAGGCTTGGAGGTTCTAAGGTGGCCACTGAACCAACAACTTTTGCTCATCCTGAAGGGATAATTTGGCAGTATTTAGATATGTGTAGCATGATAAAAATTCTCTCTGTGCACCATAGATAATGAAGGCTACAGTAATTACTCACCTCTAAGAACAGATTCTACTAGAGGAAGAGGAGATTTATTGATCCAATCATTTTAATAACAGTAAATATCTTCCAACAATTTTGTTTTATATGATTTTATGGTGAGTTCAATTAAAATATATCTACCTGATGCTAATACATCTAGAAAATTCAGTTTAAAAATGACATAATCTCAATCAAACATGATTGTTGGCCCTAGGTGGGGAAATCTGATTGACTTTTTATTTTTTACTTTTCCTCTGGCATAATGTAGACCTATCATTGGTAATGAGAATCTCCTTGGCTCAAAGGCTTAATGAAGTAGTATGTTTGGCTTTAATAATACCTTATATGTGTATGGTGCTTTATAGTTTATGAAATCCTTTAGGGCAAATACATGGCTTCAGAAATGAGTCCCCATTTGAACTTTGTCTAGGATATTAATCTTACAGGTAATTAGTTCTGTTTCAACTGGGCTGGGCTAAGATAATCATCCCCAGCTGTGATCTTCCAAGAGTACCTATCTTCTAATAGGTGTGCACAACAGAGAAGACCCAGAGAAATTACTTTTCGGCAGCAACTTTAGAAGTTTTATTTTTCCACTAGAGGCCTGGTGCATGAAAATTCATGCACTGGAGGAGGGGGTCCCTCAGCCCAGCCTGCCCCCTCTCACAGTCTGGAAGCCCTCAGGGGCAGGAGGTGACCCGGTGATCAGGGGAAGGTGACACCCCCATCACACCTCTGCTGCTGCCACTGCCGGCAGTGCAAGCCTGAGCCTCAAGTGGCCCTGGGTGGCTGGACAGCCACCATCGAGGCTTGCCTGCACCTCGGGCCCATTCTAAGCGGCTGGGCAGCCGATATCTGAGGCCTGCCTGCGCCTTGGGCCAGCTGTAGGAGGCTGGGGGCTGAGGGCAGGTCTGGCTGCACCATGCATCTACCTCACCCTCCCTTCCCCCCTCCCCCCAGCAGGGCTGAAAGGACTAGAGGTTCCAGCAGGGCTGAGGGGACTGGGCGCCTCCATCTTGGGGCTATGGGCGCTGCCATCTTTGTGATGGTGTGACAGTCAATTTGCACATTCCCTCTTTATCAGATAGGATTGCAAGTGAATTTCAGATGGTATTTTCCTCCCATAAGTAAATATATTCCAAGTAATGTTTTCCCCCTTGGGGGTACGATTTTGAAATACTACATAAAGGTGACGTTTTAAAAAAAATGTACCTTCCCAGTTATTTATTTTGGGATAAAATATGTAAGTTTGCTAGCAAACCCACACCAAGAACAACAACAAAAACCACAATCGACCACCATACCAAACGCCGAGCCGTTTCTCTTCCAGGTATTTTCAGGGTGTTTTGTTCCACCATGCACCACTTCACGAGAGGCATGAATCAGATATACGAGGTCAACAGCTGCGGCAACAAGGACCCTTCAGAGCAGCCGTACGGGATGATAAGAACCTTTTACATCGCCGCTGAAGAGGTAGAATGGGATTATGCCCCTAACAAAAACTGGGAGTTCGAAAAGCAGCACTTGGACGCAGGAGGGGAAAGGTACCACGGGCGAAGCCGCCAGGTCTCTTGGGTGGGATTGCACATGCGCCGTAGACAGTTTTCAAATGTGGAAACCTAAGAATGCCCCAGTTTTGCCTGCACGGTTCTGGCAGAGACTTTTACTGTGAGCACAAAAGGTGAAGGAAGCTGCCCGTCTCCATCCCAAGAAGGGGACCTGAGGTCATTTTGAGGGCCCTTGCGGGCGGGCTCAGTACACCTCCACCAGCAGTGGCTGGTCCACATGTGGCTGTGACGAATGAAAGTGACTTTGAGTGAGCGTCTAGAGCAGCGGTTCTCAACCTGTGGGTCCCGACCCCTTTGGGGGTCAAACGACCCTTTCACAGGGGTCGCCTAAGACCATCGGAAAACACATATATTTTTTATGATTAATCACTATACTTTAATTATGTTCAGTTTGTAACAATGAAATTAGGGGTCACCACAACATGAGGAACTGTATTAAAGGGTTGCAGCATTAGGAAGGTTGAGAATCACTGATCTAGAGCGAAAGGGTTTAGGGGAGGAGGCGGATCCCAGTGATCGTGGGACTGAGAAGACAGAAGGTGAAGCAGGCGGCAGAGAGGGTGTAGACCCTGGTGAGAGGATGGACTGCGGTAGATTGAGGACTGCGAGGAAGGGGGCGGGAGGGGGGGCCACTGGCCAAGTGCTGATCTGGGTGGGAGACAACCCAGCAGCAGGCAGAAATATCATTTGAGATAGGAGGAGCAGGTCTCCTCTACAGGGCCCTGTACCCAGGAAGTCAGCAAGACTGATCTTCACCTGAAAGCGCTGTCAGCCATGCTAAGCATCAAAGAAACAGCGAGGCTCAAGCCCCTGCTGGCTAGTGAGCCCTGATCCTCCTAAGCCCCCAGGATGCACTGCGGTAGAGTCAGACAAGGTAGAGGCATCTGTCAGGCTCAGACCTGCAGACTTCCTCCCCCCAAAGTTCATCTCCCCCCACTTCTCAGCTTCCCTCTGTTTGGATATCACTGCCCCCCATAGACAGACTCGGAGATTTCCATGCAGAGAGCTAAAATCGCCCAACTGGTCATTGGAAGAGCTGGAATTGAACACAGACCTTTTGAAAGACAAATACCAGGACATGTTGACTTCGGTGCCCCTGTCCTCTTGGTTCTTTATTATCATCCTTCCTTCTCCCCTCCCCTCCACACTCCTCATACTTATCCTTTATGGCTATGCCACGCACAAACTCCTCTACACATAGCTGTTCCTGACCCAATAGGTTTGTATCTCTTCTACCTTGTTGACCTCTGTTTTGAGGGTTCAGATTCCTGGAAAAGAGAGTATAACAGTGCCACCTTATGGATAACTGAAGAAACAAAATGAATCCACATTTTAAAAAGATTTGCCTCGGGGACAAGACGACTTAAAATTCATTCAATTATTCACCAATCCATTTGTTAAACCAGACACCCCTCTCCTACAAAACCAGTGCTGCCAATACAAGCTAAGAACTGATGTCAGTGCAATGGAATAGGAATGAATACTAATTTGGCCTTTTCTAAAAGGATTATTCCTTTACAAGGCTGCCATAACTAAAGAAATAATTTTGTTGCATGTACAATTTTAGCTCATGAGTATGTAAGATACATAGCCTTCCTTATTTTCTGGAAACTCAGTGTAATTTCAGTATTAAGTCGCCCGCCCTCACCCCTCATCCCTCTGGGCTGGCAGGAAGTTCTAGGTTCAGTCTTCTGGGGTTGTCTCCCCAGTTATACAGAAGGATAGCAGGTGCTGAGTGTACTTGCACACTGCCCCTGCCACTCTGGATTATTGTCCGTGAACAAATAAATAGATAAAAGCAAAGTAAAATGAGAGCATGTTCACATGTTCAAAGTATAACCAATTTGTAGATAAAATAACAGTACAGAAATGAAACAAGTTCCCCTAGTGGGACATCTGTGGTACCCTGTCAATAGGAGCCCAGGAACAAAGGCCCCTTCTATACCCCAGTTGCAATTCCTCTGTCCTTTGACCCAAGGCCATCGTGGGACACATCTGTTTTTTTAAACCACCACTGGGTACAGGAAGTCTTTCCCTGAGGCTTGCTAAGATCATACTGGGGGAGCCTTGGGTCCCAGAAGGCAAAAATGGGGCCATCAGCACAATGCCAGGGTTTGTGCAGTGGGAGAGAATTTGAAAACAGAAGTTCAGTTGCTATAGAGAAATAAAGTTGAATTATTAGTATTTTTGACTGACATGCAGATAATGTAACTAACCTGGGATTCAAGATAATAACCTCCATCTATTGAGCACCCACCGGGATCCAAGCATTTTGCTAGAGCTTTTACAAACTACCTGGTATGACCCTCACAACACACGTGATTAGCTTTGACTCAGCACCACACAGGACATCCTAAAGAGATAATGATAGAGCAAGTGCTTACATGGTGCTTAATAAGTGTCAGGCTCAGTGCATTACAGATCTTATCTCATATAATCCTCACACCAATCCTGGGAGCTAGACACATTATTATCACCTCATTTTCAGGAAAAGGAAAGCTGAAAACAGCAGAGCGTGGCTCCAGAGTCTGTACTTGTCACTACCACAAGCGTTACTGTGACACCTGGAAAATAAAAGCAGAAGAAAAGTTCCTTCCCTTGGAAAGCATACAGTGTAGGGTAGAAGGTATATGTGCGTTTGTTAAATACCTACTGTGTGGTAGGCATTGTGCAAAGTGCTGGCGAAACAGTGCTGAGAAGGGCAGACAAGGCCCTTCTCACATAGACTTGATGGTCCATGGGGAAGACATAAGGACAAGCACATTGAGTGAGGCAATCACTATGGGAGGGAAGTGCAGAGTGCAGCCAGAACTCATAACAGGAGCACACAGCCCCCTCTGGGGGAAAGACAGAAATCGGTTAAGTGGTTGGGGAAAGCTTCTGGGAGGAAGAAATCTTTGACCAGGAACATGAGGAGTAAACAAATTGAAGAGGTAGGAGCTGCACTCTTGGCACAGGGAACAGCACATGGGAGGCCTGGAGGTGGAGAGGGCATGTGGTGTTCAAGAAAGTGAATGTTTAGCCCTGATGGGTGTGGCTAAGTTGGTTGAGCACAGTCCCATGCACAGAGAGGTAGCTGGTTCGATTCCTGGTTGGGTCAGGTTTTGAGCTTGAGCCCCATAGGGGGCATGCATGAGGCAGCTAATCAAGGTTTCTCTCCCTCTCCCTCTCCCTCTCCCTCTCCCTTCCTCTCTCTCTCAATAGAAACTTTTCTTTTCTTTTTTTAAGAGTGAGTGTTTAGAATGACCTGAGCATAGAGTATGTGGGGGCCAGTGATGGGAAATAAGGCTTGGGAGGCTGGCAGAGGCAGATAGTGAAGTGGTGACATGAGAGCCAATTCAAAGAGTTTGGCAGTGGGAAGCCATAAAAAGGCTTTCCACAAGCACCGACGTGGTTGAATTTATTGTTTAGGATCACTGTCTGCAGTGTAGAGCATAGAGGAATGGGAGGAGTGTAGTCGGCAGGAGGATGGTTAGGAACAATTCCAGTTAATGCCGGTGGCTTAGATTGAAGTGTGGGCAGTTTCACATATCGCCATAGTTTAGAGATAAAATTGATAGATTTTTTTTAAATCTTCTGTGATGGTCTAGCTTGGTGATAGATGAAGTATACAGTCAGTCTTCATTATTGGTGGGTTCCACATTCACGACTTCGCTTGTTCATTAAAATTTATTTGTGACCCCCAAATACATTCTTGTGGTGCTTTTGTGAACATTTGCAGATATGCATAAGGCAGCAATAATTTTGTGTCCCCTGATATTCGTGTTAAGCAAGGCCTTGCTCTGCCTTCTTGTCTCCAATCTCATGCTGTAAACCAATGTTCTATTTGTCGTTTATTTAGCAACACTTCCCCCCCCCCATTTTATGCTTTTTATTGGTGATTTAGCTGTTTAAAATTTCCCCCAACAGTATCTGAATGCCCAAGAGGCCTTACAGAGGAAATATTTGTGTTAGACAAGCTTCATTCAGGCCTGCGTTACAGGACTGTTAGCTGTGAATTCAATGTTGATGAATCAGAAGTATATATTAACTAAGATGAGTTTAAACAGAAACATGTGTAAAGCAAGGTTCTATATTGATCTGTTAATGGAAATATTGTGGCCAAAGGTGAAGTGGAACCCAGCCCTGTATTTCCCCGGGGAACGTAGTTCAGTTAACTCAGTGTTTGTGGTGACTTTCTAGAACGTAACTACTGTGATTAACGAGAACCAACTGTATCTGTATTTGTACATTGGCATATGCCCAAACCACAGGCTTTCTTGAGCTCTTTCAAAGTGGGAAAGCAAACCAAGGAACAGAATGATAACATGAAATCTGGAGCAATGTGGGCGCGTGGGTGTTTGCACGCATGGGCATGTGTGTGAGGTAGTTACTACCCAGAAGGAAATTCCAACCCCAAGGGGCCCTTGGGCGTCTCTAACTGAGACCAGCCCTTACTCAGCACGCAGCCGGGCTGTAGAGCAATGGCTCCCAAGAGCGAGCCGTGAGCCAGTGCTGGGCTGCTTGCAGCAGTACCCGCTGAGTGCCTTCAAATGCGGACTCCTTGCCCCACTCCCCAACAGCGTGGCGCAAAGGCCAGCTCCCCGGGGAGATCCTAATCGCAGTGAGGTCGGGGCAGTACTGCCCCGGAGTGCCCCGCATCACTCAGAAGCACTCGGGTTTTTCTATCGTCTAACAACTTTAATTTCCGCTGCTTCTGGTTTGCAGACATGGAGATATATTTATGAACCACACTGAAAACTGGATTGGCTCTCAGTACAAGAAGGTGGTTTACAGGGAATACACCGATGGAGAATTTGTCGAGATCAAAGCCCGGCCACCTCGAGAGGAGCACTTAGAACTGCTGGGTATGGCGCATGGGCACGCGCACACACACACACACACACACACACACACACACACACACACACACACGTCCCTTAGATTTACACCTGAGAACGGAGGGAAGGAACAGAGTAGCCTGCCTGCATTCGGCCGCGTGCAACCTCTTCCTGCCCTCCCACTTTCAAGGAGCATGCTCTGTGCTCGGCCCATCCAACGCACAGTCAGATGGACAGAGCGCTGGCATAACTTCTCCAAGGTCCTCGATTACCCGTGCACGAGGCCATAACAACACACATGGAAATAATTCTGACGAAAGAGGAAGCCCTTGTGGGAGAGGGGTGCTCAGGGTGAAAGGCCTGGTTTCCATTTGGGTCATGGCCTTCTTAGAACCATTCTGCCTGGCTGATGCCTGGGGCTGCCTGACCCTGTGATCAAGTTAACCCCCCCCTCCCTTTCTTCCTTTTTTCACCTGAGAATCCCCAAACCTGATCCCATCGTGAAGATGTGATCTCAAGGTAGAGGACTAACCTAGATGACTTTCTGAAACCCGTTCCCATTTTTAAATGCCCATGGTAACTTATGTGCATAACATGACTTTACGTAGTGCTTTTTAATATCAAAATAAGGGCCCACGACTGCTAGCTCAATCAATGATCAAATACCCCACCCAGCCACACCACACCTTCACCACCTATTAATATTGGCACACAAGCTTGTTTGTCGCACTGAATGAAGTCAGCCCTGGTGGCAGCGTTTCTTCTTTTGAGACTTGTGTGTGCCAACTGAGCTCTGAAGAAAAGGTGCTGGTCCTGCCAAGGGAGCTGGGTTGCCCCTCAGAGAGCCCCAGGTTGGTTCTGCTCAGTAAAATGACGCAAACGATGACTCCCTCAGAGGCAAGTCCTTGCAGCACTTCCGCCAGAGGAACAGGAGGCCCATCGACTCCTTTTCTGCAGCTCAGAGAGAGGCCTGCCTCCTGAAGTTACAAAAGGCACAAGGCAGGCCCAGTACCGCTCATTACTGCTCCCTGTGACCTACCAGGCCACACATCCAAAAGCATTCTCTGTTACCAGTGCAGCAAGCCTGTGCAATATAAGTGGTAATGAATATACAAATAGTGATTTTAATTTAGGCATACACATGCCCTACTGGTAA
The DNA here is from genome assembly GCF_963259705.1 of Myotis daubentonii. Classification (NCBI taxonomy): domain Eukaryota; kingdom Metazoa; phylum Chordata; class Mammalia; order Chiroptera; family Vespertilionidae; genus Myotis; species Myotis daubentonii. Next base: position 24,761,151 of record NC_081848.1, on the reverse strand, counting down.
TTATACCAAACTTACTGTTTAAAAACAACATGCCTAGAAATGTCTTTTCTAGCTTTATCATTTTTTCAGACACTTCCTAATTCACACTATTTCCTTCCAAAGATAATAATAGTCCAACAAATGTTAGATTTTTTTTTTTTTTAGGTCTTTCTCAGAAAATCAATTAAAACCATGGTCTGAATCAGTAATGAATGGATAGGTGTGGTCAGACCTTCCTTTCATGAGCATATCTCCCATGAATGTAGAATTCAATAAATGCCCAAGAATGTGAATAAATAGGGAACTGGTCTCAGGTGCTTTCAAAATGGGAGTCTGTTTCCATCCCCATCAAAGCGGGGCCTCAAGAATGCCACTGTGTGTAATGCTCTGTCAGTGTGGTTGGGGGCTGGGCAAACTGCCTGGGCCACATTCTGGGCACTAAGAGCTAAAAGGCACCTGGCATGGGCGATGGCATCCCATAGTCATGCTGGCACAGGCTTCCCCTGCTTTCCATTGGCACACAGGCCGGTTGCTTCTAACAGAAATTTGTATAAATGAGGACCGAAGTGAGCGCATCTCAGCTATCCAAATATTGAGAAACAGCGTTGGACATGCATTAGTGAAATCACTGTATTGATCATAAATCAATATATAAATTTACATTTTGTCCTTATCTTTCAAATCCCTTTTATACATATAACTTCACTGTATCATTATTTATAATAATTATTATTACATCCATTTACCAGATAGTGAGCAATTTCAGACTTAACAAAAGTTGCACACAGGGAGATTACAACTGAAAGTCTTCATTTTGTGGATATGGCTTTTCCTGGAGATTATGTCTAAGCAGTAGTAGAAATTTAAGCATTTATTGTGTTTCAGTGCACTGAAATAAGCACTTTACATGCAGTAACTTATTTAATCCTATAATAAAAGCATCATTAAACCCATCTTATAGAAGAAGAAGTTGAGATTCAGGCAGGCCTTGACTATAAGGCCTCTCTAATAAGTGAAGGAGGCAGGATTTGGGCCCAAATTGGTCCAATTGCCAAAACTACATGCTATTTAATACTATATATATGGCCCTCTAAAGGAAATACACTAATGAAGAAGCTAATATTTATTTTATTTTGCCAAATACTACCTATATTTAAATTACTTCAGTGTTGAAAGAGCAACGATAATGCACACAGACCTGTGTTTTGCCTTTAGGCCCAATGATACATGCCGAGGTGGGTGACTCTATCCTGATCATATTTAAGAACAAAGCAGATCGGCCCTACTCCATCTCAGCCCATGGTGTGGAGAACACGGAGAGTGGGAAGCGACTCCAAGTGTCCATGACAAAGCCAGGTAAGTCACCCCAGAGGTCTGCTCATCCTGATGAGGATACCAGACTCAACTCTTTTCTGATCATTTCTGATCTCATTTTAATGTTAATGCATTCCAGCCATCATGTAGTCACTCCCAATATGAGATCATCATTCACCCAATGACCAAATGTTTATGGAGGTCCTAAGGTCCATTAGGGACCTAAATATGTAGTAAGACATGATAATAGCTAACACATATTGAATGTTAACCTTATGCCATGCTTTATATATTAAAAAAACACACACACTAATTTACCCTTATAATAACCCAGTGAGGTAGACACTAATAATAGTTCATTAAATCTGGTACCATTGATTAGAATGTCCATCATTATTTATTCTGTTTCTTAAAAAGAAAAAGACATGCTGCCAATTAAACTTTAACATGCCACTGATTTTGAAAACACATCCTGACTTCAGTTATATTAAATTGTGAAAAATGTTTATCCTATAATTGATGAAATATGGTATTATGTCCATTTAACAAATGCCAAAAGCACAAAGGAGTAAAGAACTTGACTAGGTCATACATTAGTAATGAGGGGAACCCCAGTTTGTTTGATATTAGAACCTGACCTCTTAACCACGTAGCTCTCTAAAGATGCTTCAAATGAGTTTGGGAGAAAAAAGCAAATAAGATCAATCATTTCAGTAGTAGTGTGGGTTACACATGATGAAATTCTAAGTAGTGAAGAATTTTAAGAATGTGGCTGGGTGTGTTTATAAAAGTTCCAGAGAAGGAAAATTCATGAAGACTGATTGATTACTTAGAAACAATTAGGAAAAGGAGTAATTAGGTAAAGTTTTATATAGGAGGTAGAATTCCAGTTGGGTTTTAAAAGATAAACCAAACCCAGCTGGCGTTGCTCAATGGTTGAGCATCAACCTATGAATCAGTTGGTCATGGTTTGGTTCCCCGTCAGGCTACATGCCTGCATTGTTGGCTCAACCCCAGTAGAGAACATGCAGGAGGCAGTTGATCAATGATTCAATGATTCTCATCATGTATATTTCTCTCTCTCCCTTCCTCTCTAAAATAGATAAATAGATAGATAGATGATAGATAGATAGATAGATAGATAGATAGATAGATAGATAGATAGATCCCCGAAGGGAGAGAAAAAGCTCATAATTTAAGCAGCTTCCCATAACATTTACACAGTTGAAGTGTGGTTGTAATAAATGTGAAGAGCTACTGTGACCTTCAGTTATGAAATTGACAGCAACCATCAGTATAATTGTATAATCACAGGGTGGTTATATTTCTTTTTACCTCTTCTGTGTAGTAAAATTATAATACTTAATACTATAGTAATTATAATAAAAGTCATATGAACTTTAAAAAAAGTAAAAACGCATAAGAAGGAGAAAACAAAACAATCTCATGCATCGCTAGAAACATCAGCAAGGTACCTATACAAGTATGCAGCTGGGGAAAGGAAAATCATCATTGGCTGATATTCTTCTGCCACACCCCACTCCACCCCATCCCCAGTAACAGAAGCCTGTATTTTGCGGCTTCAAAAAGCTTCTCATGAACATCCTAAATGTCTATCTATAGGAAAACAGTGAAGTAAATTTTGGAATATCCTTACGATGGACTATTATGCAGCCATTAAATGAAATTTAAGACAGCTTGAATGACATGGGAAACACTGGTGGTATCATATTAAGCAAAATACAAGTATAATGGGGAGGCCCGAGGGAAATAAACCAAAATGTTAATAAAGGTTATATCTTCGTGATGGTACTTGAGTAGCAGAGTGATGCTTTTTTCTACTTCTTCACATTTTATTGTACTTTTTAGATTTTCTATAATGAATGTGTCTTACTTAGGTGAAGAGGGACATGTTTTAAAATGGGTCAAAAATCCATTTAGTTATTCATTTTTGATGGTTGAAAGCATCTCAGGGGGAGAGGGGGAGAAAGAAAGGTGCCAATCAGGCATTGATGGGACTCTGGTAGGGCTGTGGACAAGCTGGGGTGACCTTTTGCAGGCTGTTGTGCCCTAATGGTGAGGACGTGCAAGGGACACAGCTCCTCTATGCTGGCTGGCTTTCCAAGAGTCCTCGATGTGAGGTTATGGGAGTGGGGAGAAGAATGATTAGAAAGTGACAAAGGGGAATTTTTCCAACCAGAAATCAGAGAGAGAGAATCCCCACAAGGGTCTGACAGGCAGAAGGGTATGGGAGAGCCCAGAGATGAGGGTAGGAGCAAGAAACTAACTGTGGGCAGGAAGTCCAGGCAAGCTGGAGAAGAGTAATCTGGGCATGCCCAGCATCGTAAGAAAACTAAGCAGCCCCTATCTTCTCTTTCAAAATTAAATGACTCAGAAAACATTTACGGAGCAGCTTCTTTTTATTTAAGGCTGTGCTCTCTGCTGGATTGTTCCAACTTTAATCATACCACACCAGTAGCCACTTGCATTTAGGAAGCTAAATATCAGCGTTTTTATCTTGTGATTAATAAGGCATGGAGGCTATACTAAACTTAATGGAAATTAGACCTAAAGTCATATTGCTAACCCACTGGTGTATGAGCACTTATGGAGCAAAGTTACATGTAAGCAGTACCTTTATGGCTCACATTCAGCTATAGGTTATTTGTCCTGATGTGGTGGGGGTGGGACACAGTTCAAAAGGAGATAGTGATTTAAATGTGGCTTTTATTTGAGACTTTTACAATGGGATTATTTAGCTAATTCATGAGTATCTTTATGACTCCTCTGCAAGGCTCTGGATTGGCCACGGGGGGTTGCACAGGTATGGTGCCTAGCAACAGGCAGTGCACACACTTGTTATTAGTATAGATAGAAATGAACATGTATTGACTGCCTTCAATGTGAGGCACTATCCTAGGTATTTTACTTCATTTCATCCTCACAACAGTCTGAAGACTGGATAACTACCCCACTTAATAAGTCAGGTGTGCCATGCCAGCACAGCCAAGGGTTCGGTGAGCCCGAGGGGGGTGGCAAAGGATGTAGGAAAGGTAGACAAAGAGAATAAGCTGAGTCTAGGTGGATCTCCTGCGCCTGGCTAAGGACACAGAGAGCGAGATCCAGAGGGCAAGTTGAGCCTTTATTTTATAGCCAGAGGTAAACAAGCTAGTGGTCACCATAGTTACAATGTTCTTGTGAGTTTCACTTGTTTTGGCAGCACTTGCTGTACCTCCCACAGCCCATTAGCTACCCAGATATGATCTAGGGAGGTCATAAGGTCAAGCCTAATTATGCTAAGAGGGCTGTGCCCTCTAAGCTGGGACTTATTTGTGGCTTTGCCAACAGGTCAGTCAGAGCTTAACCCTATAGTGCTCCCTACAGTAAGGAAACTAAAGTTCATGGAGGTTAAGTAGTGTGTCAAAGGTTGGGTAAGTAGGAAATCATGGGGTTGAGATTTGGAACTAGATCTCTCTGGTTCTAACTAGATCTCACCTGTTTGCACATTAAAATCACCTGAGAAGCTTAAAAAAAATACCCTAGTCCCAGACCCCCCACATTCTAATTTCATTGGTTTGGGATGAGGCCTGAGCAGTGAGGGTTCACAAAGCTTCCTGGTTATTGCATAGGAAGCCAAGGCTGAAATCCATGGTAATTCAAGTGAGCTTGAGCGTAACTCTTGGGAGAGAGACATGACATTTGAGGGGGGAAAGCAGTGAAGTATAAAATAAGTCTTCATTTCTTAAATAAACATCAACACTAATAAAAGAGAAAAATGGTAATTGGCGTACGAGCTACCCTTTTCATTGGCTAATCAGGGCTATATGCAAATTAACTGCCAACTAAGATTGGCAGTTAACTGCCAACTAAGATTGGCAGTTAACTGCCAACTAAGATTGGCAGTTAACTGCCAACAAGATGGTGGTTAATTTGCATATGTAGGCACAATGCAGGGAGGCGAAAGGGAAAACAGGAAGAAGCCCCCTGCCACTGACAGTGATCGGAAACCCAGGGGGGAGCTAAGAGCTGGGGGGCAGGGCAAAGGCGGCCCTGAGGCCGCCTTTGCCCTGCCCCCCAGCCATGATCGGAGAATCAGGTGCCTTTTCCACCCTGGCCAGTGATAGCAGGAAGTAGGGGTAGAGCCAGCGATGGGAGCTGGGCACGGTCGAAGCTGGCAGTCCCGAGAGCTAGGGGTCCCTTGCCTGGGCCTAAAGTGAAGCCCACGATCGCGGGGCCGCTGCAGCTGCAGGTCCCCGCTGCCTGGGCCGGACGCCTCAGCCAGAGGCGTCAGGCCTGGGCAAGGGGCCAATCCTGCGATTGGAGGGTGATGGGGGTCAACGCCTGAGGGCTCCCAGTATGTGAGAGGGGGCAGGCTGGGCTGAGGGACACTCCCCCCGCCCCCACACACCCAGTGCACGAATTTCGTGCACCAGGCCCCTAGTTAATTGATAATAGAAAGAGCAAACTAGAGGGGAAGCTCTAGTCTGAAATGAAATATCGGCCACTATGAAACTGCAGAAAATCAAGATGTGAGTTTAATGGGGTCATTTCTAATGAATGGGTACTTCTCCCTAGCAAGGAACATCAACCAAAATATATATAGATCTGTTTGTATTATTTCTCCAGCTAAATCGCCTGGAATAAGAGGTAACACTAGTAAATCCTTTCTATTTCTTCTCATTCATTTCAGGAGAAGTAAAAACTTACATATGGAATGTCCCTAAAAGGTCAGGTCCAGGGCCATCTGACCCAAATTGTATTCCATGGGTTTACTATTCAACAGTAAACTTTGTGAAGGTAAGATGGAGAGAGCAACCAAAGTGCTCACAGTAATATGGCTTTAAGTTGACTATTAAGTTATCACAATTCTGGTGGGTATATGTGAAGGGTATCATGGTTTAGAGCAGGGGTCTCAAACTATGGCTATTTGTTTACATTCTCTATGATTGAATTGAGTAGTTGTGAAAGAAACAGTATGGCCAACAAAGTTAAAAATATTTATTACCTGGTGCTTTGCAGAATATAAGTTAGTTGACTCTTAATCTGAAGTATGGGGGAAAAGATCAAATCAAATCCCAATGTTTCAGTTATCACATTTAGATTTTACAAGGTAGTTTATGTAAATAGGTAGCCATAAAATAAAAATATTTTAAATATAATTTATACCATGGTTTTCAATGTGTGGAATCCACCATTTTAAAAGGCACCGCCACTGCTGTCGGGGTTTGGGAAAAGAAAACACATGCCAAACATAATAACTGAAATTTCAAACTATTTGAATAATAAATAGGCTAACTTTATATAGAAATGAAACGCAAGATTCACTATTGATTGAGTCAGAAATTTATATGGTAAAACAACTAGTCTTTAATAATATGTCATAAATGAAAGTCCAAACTAAAATCACATCTCTCTATATAAAAGGCTAATATGCAAAGTGTCCCCTCAGGAGTTCGACCAGGAGACCAGGAGTTCGCTCGCTCGCTATGACATGTGCTGACCACCAGGGGGTGGCACAGAATAAAGGGAGGCCCCCACCAGCAGCCGGAAGGCCCCAACCTGCCAGGCCTAGGGACCCTACACCTGTAGGAGTTTCGTGCACTGGGCCTCTAGTATGATATAAAATTTAAGTAGTGCCCATTGTTTAAAAAGTAAAAGATTCTCTTAACCTTCCTCTTAAATATTAGATGGTTGCATTATTGTCCTTGAGTTGTACTGGACAGTGCAGGAGTTACAGGGTGACATTCAAGACAATTCAAAAATTAAACTTATATTTTGGAATTATGGGAAATGTACACTTATTCATTTATTTCTTTGTACATCCCCCAAAATATTTATTGAGCACTTGTACTATGAGCTATGCAAACATTCTTGTCTTGAAGGACTTAAACTTTTTGAGGAAAATAATATATATGCACTCCCATAATTATAACAAAATTCTGAATCTGGTGCGTTCTATAGGAGTGTAGGGGAAAGAGAGTCTAGGAAGAGAGAGCATTGTGAGGAAAGCTGAAAACAGGAAAGCCAGTGTGTTTGGGAAATGCTGAGAGTCCCATTTGGCCAAATGGGTAATAGGAAAAGAAAGCAGTGGAGGAGCGTAAGCTAGAGAATCCTGATGGGTTCAAGGAGCTGTCGAGGATTAACATTCTATTCAGTAGGTCATGGAGATTCACTGAGGACTTCTAGATATGGGAATGATGAGGTTAATCTGATGGAAGTCCGCAGCGTGGGCTGGAGGTGAGTGAGCCAGAGACCAGAGAGGGGCCAATTTCTAGTCCAGGGTGAGGTGTTAAGGTCCTACACTAGAAGGATGGCAGATGGAATGGAAAGGAAGTCGCAGAGTGGAGAGGCATGGTGAGGGAAAAGAAATGTCAGGTTTGACGGTAAATGAAATGGGACCATCTGAGGAAGACAGAGGAATTAAACACTGAAATAAAGTTATCTGATCTAAATGACAGGTAGTATCATAGCACTGTTAACAGCAATAGAGAAATAACTTTCTTGTAAGAAAATGACTTTGTTACAAGCGCTTAATCGGTATCATTAAATTATTTAAAGGCTCTTCTACTCAGTTTTATTTTCTTTCAGGATACATATAGTGGTTTGATGGGCCCTCTGATTATATGCAGAGAAGGCGTGTTGAATGAAAAAGGAAGAAGAAGCGATGTTGATTATGAATTTGCTCTCTTGTTTTTGATATTTGATGAGAATGAATCTTGGTATCTGGACGACAATATTAAGAAGTATCTCAATAAAGATCCACGAGATTTTAAGCGCACTGATGATTTTGAGGAGAGCAACAGAATGCACGGTATATCAGAGATTAAAAAAGAAGACCTTTGGTGAGATAAGCTCATAGAAATTCCTGTAACTGTAGGAGGTCCCCAGCCTCCTTCTCTGAGCCCGTCCCCACCCCCAGGTGCTCCTGGACGGAAACAAGTCCTCTAAAGCTTTCCTTCACAGGGAACCGGTCAAGTCATTGGATGGCTGCCAGCAAGGTCCAGCCAGGCTGCGGACCAACTGTTTTAGGGAGCTCTACCTCTGAATGCTGGGATCCCTAAATTTTAAGACTACGAAATAATTATTTAAAAGTGAATCAGCACTTATTCGTATATTTCTATAAGAATACATCATAACTTTTAATTGATCAAAGTTAAGGGCCTGGTTGAACTGTTTCTGGGACATAAAATACCATCACCAAATTTCTGTTTTAACGTGTCTATATTATTTAATTCTACGTAATTTAGGGTAGTTTTATTTTTAAGCAGGAGTAATGGGTTTCGTTGACACATCTGTACTCTCTCAGCAAGATCTACTTTTGACCAAAGGTATACCTAAAGAGACCACAAAGGTCACAAAGCTGGTTAATTGCCAACATAGATCAGAATTAGCCTGATTTTTGACTCAGCTACCCTTTCCCCTACCTATTTTGCTTCCTTCTCCCAAAAGTTTCTTGGTATGCTCTCTATTTTTAATGGATTAATTCATCTGATGCACAGAATAAAAACATAGCAGAGAGTAAAGGAGAGTCCCACTTCACATCAACCCACCTTGAGCTTGCTTTGGTCCCTATGAGGTCATGGGCTCTGCTGGTGTGAAGCTGTTTAGAGAGTCAGCCAGGCTTAGGAACTTGCCCCAAGGTAGTTCTCAGAAAGTACATATCAAGAAAATAGCTTCTAATTGGTTCAATGATGATTTATATGAACTTGATTCTCTGTGCTTTAGTCCACTCAACTGTAGAATGATATGAATCTGGCTACCTGGCAAATGGGGCTATAATCTACTCCACAAAGAGACTATACTGAATAAACAAACCAACAGCACACCCTGCTACCCAAGATGTAGCTTTCAAAACCAAACGGCTATTCTCTCACCTAGCCATCTTTGTATAAGGATTTCTTAGGAATGTGAATTTTGGGTCTAGAATGGTGGGGACATTGGCAAGTGCAAATGAGACTGTTCCATTTAATCAGGCAGATGAGGACATTGGTGACTTAGAGATTGGCTCGAACCAGATTAAGGAATGAGGGTCTCCTCACTAATCAGAAGCTATTTTCTCTTCACCATCGTAGCTATTAATGGAAAGATTTTTGGGAATCTCCATGGCCTCATCATGAATGAAGATACAATGACAAACTGGTATTTGTTAGGAATGGGAAGTGAAGTGGACATACATACCATCCATTATCATGCTGAGAGCTTTCTTTTCAAAGTAAGTATAAGGAAAATGCTTTGGGGGAGGAGACATTTTGAACTAATAAATTCAATGCATTTCCACTATAAAGTAAGAGGTTTATTTGGCAATAAAGCTTGAGGGGTGGTGGTGGTGTCAATATTAGAGAATAGAACAGAATAATGTGGTTATAGCCTGCCCCTGGTAGACATTTCTTAATATGTACATATATCTTATTGTGCTTAAAAAGTCCACAAAAACAAACAAAAAAACCTCTCCAAGCTTCAGATGAGAGTTTTTGCATCTATGTTCACGAAGTCTATTGGTAGTAGCTTTATTTTCATGTAAACTATTTGTCTTGGTTTTGGTATCAGGGTAATGCTGGCCTCATAAAATGAGTTTAAAGTGTTCCCTCCTCTTCTATTTTCTGGAAGCTATGTTTAGAATTGGTATCATTTCTTCTCTAAAATTTGGTAAAAATTGCCAATGAAGGCCTATGGATGTGGAGTTTATTTGATGGAAGGTATCAATATAATTTCAGTTTCTTTAACAGGTAATCTGAATAGTGATAATTATCAGCTTTTACCGTAAGGGCTTTGTCCATACGATCTAAGTTGTAGAATTAATGACCAGTTGTTCACAATATTCCTTTATTATCCTTTTTAATGTCTATAAAACTCAGTAATGTCCCCTCTTTCCTTCCTGATATTTGCAATTTGTGCCTTCCTTCTTCTGCTTTTTCCTCCTTGGTCAGTTTGTCTAGAAGTTTGTATTAGTTATCTATTGCTACATAACAAATGACTCCCAAACTTAGTGACCTAAAACAATAATTGCTCATCTCAGTTTCTCGGGGTCAGGAATCTGGGAACAGTTTAGCTAGTTGGTTCTGATTTAGCACCTTTCATGAGACTGCAACCAGACGTCAGCTGGAACTGCAGTCATCTGGCTTGACTGGGGCTGGAGGATCCACATCCAAGCTCACTCACAGGGCTGTTGACTGCACGCTTCAGTCCCTCACCATGTGGGTATGGCATGGGAGCTGGCTTCCCCAAGAATGAGCGATCTAAGAGGAGAAAGCAAGAGAGAGGGTATAAGGCAGAAGTCACTGTCTTTTATAACCTATTCTTGGAAGTAGAATGCCATCACCTCTGCCAGTAGGCTGTTGGTTTCATAGACCAATTCTCATGCAATGTAGGAGGGGACTACAAAGGTTATGACTACCAGGAGGTGGGGATTATTGGAGGCCATTGTGGAGGCTGGCCACCACAAGTTTATCAATTTTATTGATCTGTTCAGAGAACCAGCTTTTGGTTCCTTTATCTCTATTATATTTCTATTCTTGATTTTATTGATTTCTGCTCTTACCTTTATCATTTCCTTCTTTCTGCAGATAGATAAATCTTACCGAGAAGATGTGTATGACCTCTTTCCTGGGACATTCCAAACCATCGAACTGTTTGCAGATCACCCAGGGACATGGCTGATACACTGTCATGTATCCGATCACATCCATGCTGGCATGGAAACAACCTACACAGTCCTTCGGAACATAGGTATACTGTTGTCTGTCAGTGATACCAGGGGATAGGCTTTTTGTAGACCCTGAAAACAGGAGGCATAAGACCCCCAAGGAGCTCAGAGTTAAGCAAGAGAGACAGACATGTAAATAGTAACCATAATAGAATCTGCAACATGCCAAAACAGAGTGCAGAGTACAGGGCTCAGTGACAGCAGTAGGAAGCAAGGGTCAACAATGGGGATATGAGCCAAGGTTCCACAGAGTCCATCATGTTTCCGACGGGTCTGAATGGATGGGTAGAAGCCTAAAAGGTGACTGGGTTGGAACAACATGTATAGTGGAAGGAAGAATAACACTGAGAATCCAAGAAAGACTTACAGATAACTGACGGGGAAAAGTTCTATTTGGTGAAAGGAAATAACTCTTGAAACAACTCATGTCATGAAAAGAACCTACTTCTATTGTTTATAAAACAATCAACTTGCCTTCTTTGTCCAGACAACAGGATTCCTTACTCCACCAAGTCTCCTTCTGGAGGAGCCTCCCATCCAGCCACCACCGCGCCCTCCCACGGTAAGGACCCCTCCCTGTCCCCTGCGTGGGAATGGTCAGTCTCACGCTCCACGGAAAGGCAGAGGCCTGACACCTCGCTTTTCTTTTTCACAGAAGAGCCTGTCAAGGAGCAACTCTATTTCTTTGGCAAGAATCTGAGTCCCAGAGGAGCTAAAGCAGCCTTGGTCATCCTGTTCATCATCGGACTCCTCCTCCTGATCGTCACCATGACCCTGTCCCTCAGACTGCGCTCTGCACGGAAGCAGGTGGCCTACCAGGCGGTGCAGTCCTGCGCGCTCCCCACCGACGCCCTGTGAGCGGCTGCTCTTGCTCCGCAGGGGAACTGGACAAGGCATGGTTCACCAAGGAAGGTCCACACTGTACCCTGGGTGGGCGCTCATCCTCGGGAACACAGTCAAAGCAATTTGCTTTTAGTTATTTGTTTTTAAATGGGCTGTGCGTAATCCTCAGGTATGAAATACAGAGAGAGGAGAATGGGCGTGACTGACAGGCCTGTTCTCAGAATACATTTGCTGAAGTGTGGATTCCCTTTGAAAGATGTCTTTCGTTTCCAGCTCTCACACTTCTTAGATTAGACAGTGAGTGCTTCCTTAGCTAACCGTCAAAGTTCTCAGATGGACAGCTTCTGGAAAGTTATACTGCCTCCGACATCTAACTGGAACAGCACTGGTTTCTCAACCCCGTTAAACAAAATGCTTCCTTTCGCTGTTCCAGGGAAAAGACCTTTCTCAGGAGTTCATGGAAATGTCTGTGTCAGTATCTGCTGATAGAATCTGACCAAGTGAATATTTTAGAGCGTTAGCCAGCTCTCCTGGCCTTTTCCACTTGAATATAAACAGCTGGCACACTATTTGTTGCAGAAGGCAAAGTTATACACATTTTTAAAATATTGGTGCTATTTTTATGCAAACTGATAGAGATACTTGAATGTGTATGACTCACTTTATGTTATTAGTTTTTACCGTCTGTTTCTATGGCAACGTTTGTATTTTCAAGAATCAACTAGAGAACTTGAATCTGTGTTTCAGAAAGTGGAGGGCTGGAATCTGAAACAGGGGGTTAGGTTCTCGCATGGTGAGTCAGGGCTCTCCGAGAGTTTTGAGAGAGCATCTAAGATGGAAGGAAACTTTGCAGGAGGCGAGTCTGGGCTTGAGTGTTGAGTCTGATTTTTTATTCACTTCGGGGTTCTTTCCAAGTCTCTATCTTCCAGGAAATAAAAACAGTCTCATCATGTCAGGAACACCAGGAAGAACTCAGTAATGCAGCTGACTGGTTGGGAGGAGAAGGGAACCTCATAAAATCCGTGATTCTATGCCTCTTAAAGACATAGCCCCTTGTGAGAGAGCGGGGGGGGGGGGGGGGGGAAGGAAAGGCTAGAAAAAGAGAGTCCCAGTGGCAATTATTTACACCATTAAATCAGCTTTCAAAGGCTCAAATGCAAAAATAACATCTTGAACAACTAAACTCAATCCACTATGAGGCAATCCATACTCTTTGTATGCATAAGGGTTAGGTGTAAGATTAATAAAAGCAATATTGTTTATTACAACTAGACTGAGAAATTGCCCTTAGTTCAGGGCAAGCTGCTCTGTGATGCCAATGCCGATGCCAGACTAGTGACAGTAGAACATCTGCCCTAGCCATGGATCACTTGGATGTCCAGATGAATGAGTAGGATCGAATAAATACTGGTGGAGGGAACTTTCATACTTTCTGTCTTCATCTTGGTGAGGGGAAACGGGATTTGGTAGAACCTAGCTTTACCTAAGACAGGATGTGAATGCTAATAGTTCTGTTCCTTGTTTGGTTGAATGCCCTATCAAGCAGGGGTTTGAACTCCACCCTGCTAACCACTGATAATGTGATTTTGTAATAGGTGCTCTACAGTTTTCATACATGTGTAGACTAAATCATTTCATCATAATGATTATGAGAAATGTCTTATTTATAACTCACTTAGACAACAAATTATATAGTTGTAAGTTTTTTCCCCTTTCCTCTTAGTTTATTTTTTTTTAATGAACATGAAACCACACAGTAGTGTGATTATACCATTTCTCTTTTTAATAAAGTTTCACATAAGATGGCTATTTGAATGTTTGTTTGTCTTTTAACTAAAAGTTACCTATCATTAAACCTGGGATGGGGAGTAGTTAAAGGAGAATATATTTTAGATATTCAGCAGCTATCCCAGTTATACGTGCTAAAGGAAAGGAAATGAAACACCAATTTATCTCCACAAGTAATATGACACTCCCCAACCATTGTTTCCTCAAACGTTACCACACTTCATCCTCAGCCTCACTCCTTTGAGAAAAATCAACCACATCACACACATCTTTTCCTCCAGTTACAATAGAGGAACTGTTCCTGCTCCTGGCAGGGCTAAGTCTCTCACTCGGCTCTGGACCTCATCCCTTCTTGCTTTCTCAAGGACTCATTCCCTCAGTTACCAGTTTTTCCTCTTGCATGCAGTCATCGTCAATACCCACCATCAACAATAGAAAGCAAAATTGCCTGAGCCACTTTGGCTCAGTGGAAGGAGCGTTGGCCCTTGAACCAAAGGGTCCCAGTTTTGCTTTCAGTCAAGGGCAAGTAACTCAGCTGCAGGCTCCATCCCCAGCCCCGGGCATGCATGTGGGAGGCAACCAATCCGATGTGTCTTTCTCCCATCAATGTTTCTCTCTCTCTGTCTCTCCCCTTCCCTTCCACTCTCTCTAAAAATCAATGGAAAAATATCCAGGGGTGAGGATTAACAACAACAAAAGAAAGCAAAACAAGAGCCCTTGTCCTTAACTCCATAAACCCCTCCAGCCCAGTTTCTCTGTTCCCTTGGTCGTAGAACTTAAAGCACTGTCCATGCTGGCTGCCTGTACCACCTCACCCCATGCATTCCTCAACCCACTCCAATGGCTTCCAATTCAGGGTGCCCAATCCTCTCTTCCCCCACATCCCAATCTGCTGTTGTCAAAATCAATAACCATTATGCCATTTCTACTGCTTTCTTGCCCATCTTTATCTTACTCAACCTCTCAGCAACAACTGAATGCTCCTTCCTTCTAAACATCCTCTAGTTTCTTGGTTCTGCAACATGAATCACTGCCAGCCTTCCATCTTCCTCAACTGCTACTCTATCTCAGTCTCTTTTGCTAGTTACCTGTCCTTTCTCGGACTTCAGTGTCAGCATGCCTCAGGGTCTGACACTAGCACCTTTTCTCTCTTATGCTCTCTGGGTAGACTAAATAATGTCCCCGAAGATTTTTGTCTTAATTCCCAAACCTGTGAATGTTACTTTATATGGAAAAAAAAGGACTTTGCAGTTATGAGCAAGTTAAAGATCTTAACATATTGCAGACGGATCACAAGAATTATCATGTTTTCTGTGCTAAGGCTTGTGGCCAATCACGAGATTTCTTTAAAAAGATATTAGCTTTTAAGAACATGTAATGAATAAACTTCAAAATACAATGGGTATTTGATTTTAAAGTGTACCTTTAACATTTATGTAAAACTTTTTTTGTACTCATTCAATAGAAACTTATCTGGCCACTGGGTAAAGCTAGCAATAAAACTACTGGTCTGCAATGTGTTAGTATGAGAAGTGGATACTGGATTACCCACACTGGCTCTAAGTGTAATCACAAGTGTCCTTCTAAATGAGAGGCAGAGAGAGATCTGATTACAGAGGAAGGCATTGTGACGCTAAATTCTTCGCTGCTGGCTTTTGGGATAGAGGAAGGGGCCACAAGCCAAGGAATGCTGCCTTAAATGCTGGAAAAGGCAAGGGAACAAATTCTTCACCACAGGAGGGAGCATGGCCCACTGACATCTTGATTGTACTCCAGTGAAACTGATTTCAAACTTCCCGAGTTCAAAGAGAATAAATGTGTGCCACCAAATGTGTGGTAATTTGTTATACCCCTCTCCATAGATGATGTCGTCCATCTTCACGGATCTGAAAAACATCTTTATACAATAAATTCAAAGTTGCTTCTCGTGCGGCTGCAGACCATAAATCCTGCTCAAGCAGGATGGACCACTGCTGCAGCCCCCTAACCAGCCTCTCCCTGTCACTCTTGCTCCTTCCACCCAGCCCACACAGCTGCAGCAGTGTTCTTCCACATCTGACACATCACTTCCTGGCAAATACCCTGCAATGTTTTTCCATTTCAATTTCATTTTCCTTTTCCTTTCTGAAAAAAACCCAAATTCCCCAGTTGCTGACACCAGAAATATAAAAATAACCGGAAATGCACAAACATTAATCAACTGCTCAATTTTTCTGTAACTATGAAATGGCTCTAAAAATTAAAGTCTATTTAAAGCAACAACAACATTACATACACTCTGGTGTGACACCTTAAACTTCTGAGGCTGATAATGACAGCTATCATAATGCTAAGCACCCATGAAGTGACAGGCACCGTTACATATATTATCACAGGTAATGCTCAGAACAACCTGGTGAGGCAGGCAGTGTTAGCCTTAATTGGTAAGTGAAGAAACTGAGGCTCAGATTTCCAGTGACACATCCTTGATCAGACAGCAAGTACGTGGCAAATCTAGGAGTTGCAGCTGCCTTCTTTTTCCTCCCAAAAACCTTGGCACACATCAGATTATTTGATCTGATTTTTATAGTAGGAAAAATGGCTCCCTTAACTATCACTTTCTTTTGTGCCATTCACCTCTGTCCTCAAAGGCAAGGGGCCAGTTTGGGATCTCACTACTCCTCATGTGCAAAATTTCGACAGCCTCTTACCTGGCCTCCCCACCTCCAATATGTGTTCCAATCCACTCTACATGTGGCTGACAGATTCACCTTTTTCAAGCACAACTCTACTTACATTACTTCTCTCCAAACATTCCCTACTACTGGCTGGAAAAAAAGGCCAGACTACCTTCTCTGGCCCCTCCCTTTTCATCCCTGACTCCCCCACCTTCGTCTTTCCTGTATCAGTGTTAGATGTCTGTACCTCCCATTTCCTAGCAAGTCCTCTTTCTTGCCTCTATTGTAAATTCAACAAATGTGGACTGATTTTCTGCTAAATGTAAAAAACTCTGCCAGGGCTGAGGGCAATTTACAAAACTGCAGATTCTGTTCAGGCCCTCAGAGGAACTTGATATGTAATGAGATAGCAGAGATGCAACCCATCACACAAGGCAAAATGAGCTAAAAGCTGGACCAGGAGAAAGTGCTAGGGAGGGAGTGATTCATCACAACTGGGGGCTCAGGAAAGCTTCCAGAAGAGGGGACCTTTGAGCCTGTTAGATGTGTCCGTTTTGACAAGGAGAGAAAGGTCACAGCATCTACGCTTTCATTCACTGCTGGAAAGCTCCTGCCCCAGCTCTGCCTGCCAGACTTATCCATACTAGGCCTCAGTCTTTTATGCACCCCCCTTGGCACACCCCACCTTTCACAAAATCACTTACCCTTTCCAACTTGTATTATAGTTAACTAGAGGCCCGGTGCACAAAAATTTGTGCACTCGGGGTTGGGAGAGGAGGTCCCTCAGCCTGGCCTGTGCCCTCTCACAGTCTGGGACCCAACAGGAGATAAGGACCTGCTGGTTTAGGCCTGCTCCTGGTGGCAGAGGGCAGGCCTAATCCTAGGTGTAACCCCTGGTCGGGCTCAGAGCAGGGCCCATTGGGGAGTTGGGGCCCTGCCTCCTGTCATGCACAGAACATGGGAGGTTGCCATGCCACCCTCAGTCATGCTCAGGGTAGGGCCGATTGGGGGGTTGGGGCACCACCCCCTGTCACACTCAAGGCAGGGTCCATAGGGAGGTTGCAGCGCCACTCCTGTCATGCAAAGAGCAGGGCCGATCAGAGGGTTGGGGCTCCGCACCCTGTCACACTGATCCTGGTGCTGGGAAGCCTCGCTGCTCCGCTGATCCCAGGGCCAGGACGCCTCTCGGCTCCCCTGATCCCTGGCCCAGAGGCCTCTCGGCTCCGCTGATCACGGGGCCGGGAGGCCTCTCGGCTGATCACCGGGGCTGGGAGGCCTCTCGGCTGATCACCGGGCCGGGAGGCCTCTGGACTCCGCTGATCACCGGGGCCGGGAGGCCTATGGACTCCGCTGATCACCGGGGCCGGGAGGCCTCTCGGCTCCGCTGATCCCAGGCCCTGAGGCCTCTCTGCCCTGCTGCTTCAGGGCTGTTTGGCTTCGCTCTGCTTGGAGCCTGAGTATGCAAATTAACCGCCATCTTTTAGCTTCTGTAATTGAAACATTGTATCTTTTGGAGTTGTTGCTTCAGGAGCTCAGAGCCCCGCAGCTGCGGGGATCCTTGACTTTCTCCATCGCTGGGGCAACCAAGCCTCCTATTCTCAGCTGCCTGGCTGCCAGCCGCCATCTTGGCTGACAGTTAATTTGCATATCTCGCTGATTAGCCAATGAAAAAGGTATTGGTTGTACGCCAATTACCATTTTTCTCTTTTATTAGTATAGGATTGTGCACATGCCTTATTTATCTTACTAAATCATGAGGTCTTTGAGGGAATGGAATGTGTCCACTTCATCTTTGCTTCCCTATCCATCGAGCCCAGAACTGGCCCATCTCTTGGCCTCTAGTATATGCCTTGAGAGTGTGGATAAATGAGTGTAATTGGGCTACTTGTTTTTAAACAATTTTCATGGTGAAAGCCTTTCAAATTCCTTTAGACACTTAACAAATATTTATTAAAAGACTTACTATGTACAAGGCATTTATGCTAAGTGTTAGAGTTAAGAGTGGTATACCTGGGCATGGACCTACCCTCATGAAGCTTACCACATAAAGGGGGAGACAAACATTAATGAAAAGTTAGACAAATACCTGTTGAATTATAGTTGTGAGTAATATTAAGAAGAAAAAATAGAGGGCAACAATAACAGGTAACACTTATAGAGCACTCATCAGCTGTCCTCGGCACTTAATATAGGTTAAGTCATTTGATCCTTATCACAATCGTAAGAGGCATAACCACTTTATAGATGAGAAAACAGGCACAGGAGGGTCAAGTACCTTTCCCAAGGCCCACAGCTAATAACCAGTAGTGCCCATATTTCAAGAATATATAATAAAGCGACCTCAGAGAAGACTTTCCTGGACAAGTGGCATCTACCTGAGATAAAGAGGGTGAAAAGAGCTGGACAGGCAAAAGGGCCACTGTGGGAATGTTTTGCAAGGAAGGGCCTGGAGGAGGCAAGGAGCCTGATAGACTGGAAGAGCCGTATGGGAAGGAGTGAAGCTGGCGAGGCAGGCAGTGACTGTGCTAAGAAATTTGGATTTTATTCTAAAAGCAACATCCAGTTGAAGAAGGGGGAGGTGACATGATCAGATTGGAGCTTTTAAAAGCTCCCTCTGGCAGCTGGGAGAGAATGGCTTGCAGGCCTAGGGGATACATTCCTATGTGGTTAGGAGAGAGGCTGGTGGCCTGAATTGGGGTGCTGGAAGTGCAGGGAGAGAAAAACTGCCAAATTTTCTATATTTAGGAGAGAGAAGCAAGAGAATTTGGAAGTTGGTTATGGCAGCTGGGAGAGAAGGAAGTGTTGGGCAGATGGGTGGGTGGTGATGCATTTAGCGAGATGCAGAAGACTGGAGTTCAGGCTGAGGGGAAGATGAGGATTGCGGTTCTGGCCATTATGAGTTTGAAGTCCAGTGAGCATCCAAGTGGAGAGTTGTGTGGGCCCTTGGGGGAGTGCTCAGAGGGCAGGCCAGGGTGGAGAAGTACATGTGGGAGTTGAGAACATACGGAAGAGGCTTGTGTGCATAGGCACCACCACGACCCCTCCCCCCCCTCCACCCCCCACACATACAAAGCGGAGAAGGCAGTCCAGCCCGGCTCCAAGGAGACATCATGTTTAAAGGTCCTGTCTGCTCCCAGTGCTGCTGATTAAAGCATCTCCTGTCTATTTGCTCAGCATCCACTTTCTGTAAGTGGTTCCGAATCTGCTTTACCCCAACATCCACTCATCCTCGGTCACCCCTCTGCGGGCTCCCAGCCCAAGGCTCCGACAAGGTACGCAGGAGAAGCTCCACTGCGCAGCAGTCACATCAAGACTCACGACCTGTGCTCCCTGCCACTCGGAGCTCCTGGAACGGCCCAGGGCTCCCTCTGCCCCCACACGCTCAGTCTACACCGCGCGATCGCCTCTGTTGCTCTCTGAAGCATTCGCAGCTCCTTTTGACCTGAATCATCAGGTGGAAATGTTGGGGGTGGGACGTAAAAGTGGGCCATTCTGTCCACCGCGTAAGGGGTTGCTTTTCAGAAATGTTTTCAAAACTTCCGGGTGCCCAGAAGTGGGAGGATGAGGATGGGAGGAGCGCGAGAAGGATCAGACTGAGGTCCTTCTCTGGAAGGGAAGATCTCTTTGGGGATGTAGATGCCCGGGTCGCGGGATGCTGCCGTGCCCCTCCGCCCCGCGTCACCGCGGTTTCCGGAAACTCCACGCCCCCCGGTCCTCCGTCTCCCTCCGGATTCCGGAAAAGCGCAGCCGAGCGGGCTAAGCGCGCTGGCCGGCCTGGAAGCAGCGTCCGCCGCCGAGCAGAGCGGAGGGGCCGGGCAAGAGCGAAGCGCTTTGTTCCCTGGTTGATTCCCGCGCCTCCGGGCAGCGGAGAGGCGCGGAGCCTGGGTGGCGCGCGCGTTGCGGGGACCTGCGCGGGCCGAGCGCGCGGGGGCGGGTCTGCGCGGCGGCGGCGGAGCGCGCAGAGCTCGTGCGTCCAGCGGAGGCGCCGGCAGCCGCGCGCGCCGAGGCACAAAGGCTGGTGTGGAAGCCACTGGCGAGGCGGCAAAAGGAAAGCGAAAGCCTCGGCGGGGCCGGGGCCGGAGAGAAGGCGCCGCGCGGCGCTCTCAACGCCGGCAGTTCCCGGGGCTGCCCTCCGGGGCCTGACGGGCCGAGCCCGGCGCGCCGCGGCCATGGCCATCGCCCACCTGGCCACCGAGTACGTGTTCTCGGACTTCTTGCTGAAGGAGCCCTCGGAGCCCAAGTTCAAGGGGCTGCGGCTGGAGCTGGCCGTGGACAAGATGGTCACGTACATCGCCGTGGGGCTGCCCCTGCTGCTCATCTCGCTGGCCTACGCGCAGGAGATCTCCATCGGTAGGGCCCGGGGCGGGAGGGGCGTGGCGGGCGGTGGGCCGCGCGGAGCCGGCATTCTGGGAGATGCCGGGGCCCGAGACGTGATTCTCCCCTGTGCCCCTGGCAGTGCTCACTGCTGAGCTGCGTGAACGTGAGGAAGAAAGGTAGCCCCGGTTTTCTGGTCTGAAGCATTCCTTGTCCACGGGGACTTCATTTGTGCCCCTTGTGGACTCTGCTCGCATCCTCCCATCCTTACTCCTCAGTTGTGTCTGCTGCGCCCTGCTGATCCCGACGGTGGCCTCGTATTCAGTTCCACTCTTATGACCGGCGCCCTTGCCACCAGAACAGCTGTCCCCCGCCTTGTCCCTACACGCATTCGTGTTGTCATCTCAGATTTTGTGCCAGAGAAGTCCCTGCGTGGCTGAACGTTGGCTATGGAGACAAGTGCTCCGTGAAAAGTTATTTTATCCCTTTGTTAACTTATTTTAACTGATATTTACTGAAACTTTGGGGCTGCAGGATTGTGAATGATAGGACATACCTGTGGCTGGCAGGTAATAGACAGATACCAACATCCTCCACGTAGATGTTCTTATTATGAATGAGATGAGCGAGTCCCCTTCATGTAAATTCTCACTTGATCATAATAACAGTTCTGTGAGACTCGAAAGTCTGGTGGTTTGGGCAGGATCACAGCTCTTCTGGCTTTCAGCACAGGAGAGAGTGTTTGAGTCAACAGGAAAGCGTGTATGACGGACAGCTGGAGACAGGTGCGGGTGGGGGCGCAGAGGCTGGTGGAGCTGGACCTATGTGAGAGGTTGGGCCGGCCCTGAGCCTTGGAGCGTGGGTGGGATTTGGATAAGCAGAGGTGAGAGCTTTGCCAAGATGCTGAGATGGCAAAAAATGTTATCTGTTCCTGGAAGCGGGGAGACCGTGGCGGTTCTAGCCGAGGCAGGAGAATTAGTCAGGGTTCCTGGAATAGGAGAGTGATGGAGGCCTGAGTTACTTAGAACAGAGGTGTACAGACTTGAAGGCTTAAAAAGCACTAAGTTCTTATTTGAACAAAGGATGGACCCGTTGAAAACAGCACTTAATAAATAATAGCCCGCCCTGACCGGTTTGGCTTAGTGGATAGAGCGTCGGCCTGCGGACTGAAGGGTCCCAGGTTCGATTCCAGCCAAGGGCATGTACCTTGGTTGCGGGCACATCCCCAGTAGGAGGTGTGTAGGAG
Source organism: Myotis daubentonii (assembly GCF_963259705.1). Taxonomy (NCBI): domain Eukaryota; kingdom Metazoa; phylum Chordata; class Mammalia; order Chiroptera; family Vespertilionidae; genus Myotis; species Myotis daubentonii. Next base: position 24,739,307 of record NC_081848.1, on the reverse strand, counting down.
GCAGCTGATCGGTGTTTCTCTCTCATTGATGTTTCTAGCTCTCTATCCCTCTCCCTTCCTCTCTGTAAAAAAATCAATAAAGTATATTTAAATATATATATATTAAAAAATAACAATAATAGCCTGATGGTGGCATATAGGGTCTGTGGAGGAGGGGAGAGTGGGGTTAGGGAGGCTGGGTGCCGCAAGATGGGGCATCAGTTGAGGTCTTGTGCATGTATGGAGGCCAAGAGTGTAAGAGGATGGGAAGGAGTGATTTCTGAGAGATGGAGGAGCATCATGCAGCACTTGAGTACCTCATTTTTAGTAGGACACGAAGGGCAGAGACAGGTCAGAGTTTTGGAAAGGCTGCAGGCCTGGGTGAGGGGAGAGTAGTGTTTTTGTTGAAGGAAATAGTGCAGTGGTTCTCAACCTTCTGGCCTTTTAAATACAGTTCCTCATGTGACCCAACCATAGAATTATTTTTGTTGCTACTTCATAACTGTAATGTTGCTACTGTTATGAATCATAATGTAAATATCTGATATGCAGGATGGTCTTAGGCAACCCCTGTGAAAGGGTCGTTCGACCGCCAAAGGGGTCGTGACCCACAGGTTGAGAACCGCTGAAATAGTGAATTGAGCGAAGAGTTGATTAGAAAAGGGTTAGGATGCGTTTGATTTGGGCACGAAGTTGTTCAGCTTCTCAGGAAGTTGCCAAATTCGCTGTGGAAAAATAAGTGTGCCGTTTTCCCTGTCTCTGGGTAGGCATAGCCACGGGGTTCCTTCCCTTCCACCTTCCAGATGGCCGGCTGCTGAGGCTTCCAGCAGGAAGGAAAACCACTGACTAGCATGGGTCCTGGAGATAGTCTCTCCCTGCAGCAAATGCTCCTTGAGTATGAGTGCACCAGCTGTGGGCTGGACCCAGGGCTGGGCACCGAGGACCCAGGTGTAAAGGAGTCATCGTCGCTGTCATGGAGGAGCAACAAACAGTCTTGGGCACCTGATGCCAGGAGGGAGGAGTTGGTTACCATCCTGACCACATATTAGAGGGGCACCTAGGGTACCTGCACCAGTAATGCTGTAGACTCATCCACATTGATGGGTTGTCTGAGAGGCATTTAGTTGGCATTGGTGGTGGGTTTATGCAGCCAGGGCGTGGCCTTAGGCTGTTTGCATAGCAATGCCGGGGGTTGAGGGGACATGAAAGGAGTCTGAGGCATGGTCCTCTCTTCGCCCTGCAGGAGTTTACCATCCACTGGAACAGACATGCTGACAGGTAACATCATCCAGTTGTGCGTGATTCAGTGACAAGAGAGTGTAGAGCTCCAGGCACCAGGCAGGGGAAGGCTGGCCGGGACTTGGCTAAAGAGCTGCCGAGCAGACAGACTCCCATGTCTTCTCAAATGCTTCAGGACCCCCAAGGGCAGGACAGGCATATAGGATGAAGCCATCAGGACCAGGGAAGACCTGTCAAGCTCAGAGCACGTCAGATAAAGCCAGAAGAAAGGCTCAGGAGAGAAGAGGAGAGGGACATACATTAGTACCTGGAGTTGGTACAGTGGCGTCGTGTCCCGCAGCATGTTGTTTTACGCACACTAGATTTTGTACAAAAAACAAACAAAGCAATAAAGGAGAACAACAACAACCACAAGAGAGAGGAGTAGTTTAAATGAGGCAGACGCTCTTGCGCACCCCTTTGGGGAGTGAGCACTGGCCCAGAGTGTGAAATAGGCCTGCAGACTTTAAACCTGGCTTCATCCTCCCTCTCATGAGAGGTGCACCCTGCCTCCCTGGTGCCTGGGGTAGCCTTTCGTTGTCGTACACTGTGCATTGCATTATAACCTGTCCCTGTGGCTGCCTCACCTACAAGGTACTTCATTTGTCTTCTGTTGGTCCTTGAAGCTGGCCAGTGGGGAGAGGGGGCTGTAAAGGTTAGAGAGAGAATGGCCTCATATGGTAAAACATACTGGGTGTCACATTAAAGGCTGCTTCTCAGCCTTTGGCCCATTTTCTCATTAGTTCAGTTCACAGGGTTCCTTTCAGAAAAGAGGGACAGAACCTGCCCAGGCCTTAGAGACCAGTGGGCAGAGCAGCAAGCGGACCTTTAGGCTCTGCTGGGTGCCCGCATTGTGGCTGCAGGTGAGTCCACTCCATGGAGATTCTGGCCCCTCCGCCTCCCACAGCAGCTCACACAGGCCTAGTGTGGAGGCTGCAGGGAGACAGTTCTGTGCCACAAAAGGACCCTCATTTCTTTTTTTTTTTTTTTAATTAAATCTTTATTGTTCAGATTATTACATTTGTTCCTCTTTTTTTCCCCCCCATAACTCCCCTCCTCCCAGTTCCCGCCCCACCCTCCGCCCTCACTCCCCACCCACTGTCCTCATCCATAGGTGCACGATTTTTGTCCAGTCTCTTCCCACATCTCCCACACCCCTTTCCCCCCCAAGAATAGTCAGTCCATTCCCTTTCTATGTCCCTGATTCTATTATAATCAACAGTTCATTCTGTTCATCAGATTATTTATTCACTTGATTCTTAGATTCACTTGTTGATAGATGCATATTTGTTGTTCATAATTTGTATCTTTACCTTTTTCTTCCTCTTCCTCTTCTTAAAGGATACCTTTCAGCATTTCATATAATCCTGGTTTGGTGCTGATGAACTCCTTTAGCTTTTCCTTATCTGTGAAGCTCTTTATCTGACCTTCAATTCTGAATGATAGCTTTGCTGGATAAAGTAATCTTGGTTGTAGGTTCTTGGTATTCATCACTTTGAATATTTCTTGCCACTCCCTTCTGGCCTGCAAAGTTTCTGTTGAGAAATCAGCTGACAGTCGTATGGGTATTCCCTTGTAGGTAACTGAGTTTCTTTCTCTTGCTGTTTTTAAGATTCTCTCTTTATCTTTTGCTCTTGGCATTTTAATTATGATGTGTCTTGGTGTGGTCCTCTTTGGATTCCTTTTGTTTGGGGTTCTCCGCGCTTCTTGGACCTGTAAGTCCATTTCTTTCACCAGGTGGGGGAAGTTTTCTGTCATTATTTCTTCAAATAGGTTTTCAATATCTTGCTCTCTCTCATCTTCTGGCACCCCTATAATTCTGATGTTGGTACGCTTGAAGCTGTCCCAGAGGCTCCTTACACTATCCTCGCATTTTTGGATTCTTTTTTCATTTTGCTTTTCCGGTTGGATGTTTTTTGCTTCCTCGCATTTCAAATCATTGACTTGATTCTTGCGCTCCTCTGGTCTGCTGTCAGGCGTCTGTATAATATTCGTTATTTCAGTCCGTGTATGCTTAATTTCTAGTTGGTTCCCCAATATAAGATCGAGGGTCTTATTAGTTTTCGTGTAGATCTCATTAAGTTTATCGGCAGCTTCTAAACAGTTCTTGAGAGACCTTAAAAGTGTGGTTCTGAACTCTATATCTTCCATTGACAATTTTGTCCTGTTTCTTTGTCTCCGCATTTTGTTATGCTTCCTTGGTGCACCCCCTAGTGGTCTTTGTTCGCAGCCTTATAGTTAAATCTTGATTGTTGTAGCTAATTCCAGGGAGGGTTTGACCTCCAGGCCAAGTGGCTATGAGAATCAGCTGTGTCAGCAGTGAGAGAACTTCTGTCCTCTAGGGAGGTGCTAATCTAGCCTTTGCCTGAGGCTATCCGGCAAATGCCTCTGTGCAGGGCTTGGGCAGGGCAGGTCGCACAGGATCAACAGGGTGGGCCGGAGAGAGCAGTTATGGCGGCTCTCAGTCCTGTCCCCAGGGGCTCTGCCTCTCTGAGTCCCAGCACCCGCTGGAAAGCTGGGAGAGAAAGCTGTACTCGCTCTGACCGAAGCCAGACAGTCCCGCTTCTCCCGTTTGAGTCTGGGTCCCTAAAGACTCGCCCAGATCTGGAGCTCAGAGTCTGCGACTCCCTCCCGATTGAAAACGCCAACCGAGCCCTCCGCCGCCAGCCCGCTCCGCGCACTCCGCACCTCAGAATTTGACTTCAGCACTGCGCCTCCTCTGAGTGTCCGTGTGCGTTTCTCTTTCCTCCTAGTTGTAGGACACAATTCTGGACAGCAGGATTTGGTCCCTTTGGGTTAGCTATGCTCTGCTGCTGTCATTGTAGGCAGGCGCTGGGCCAGCCTCAGAGAGCCAAAGGACAGATATAACTGCAGCTGCTTCAGATCCTACGGGTTTGGTTACCGTTTCCCTTGTGCTTTCTCCATCTGAGTCAGCAGCCAGGTGGCTTAAGTCATCTGCTCTGTTGCGCCCGAATTTAGGCACATCTTTGGGAACATGTTTAGGCTTCTTTTCAGCATGTACTGGACGGTAAAGCTGGTTGATTTTTTTCAGGGCACCTGTAAGAATGGGCTAATATTTAGGGTCTCAGAGCATAGCCCCCGTAACAGCACACTCTCAATTCATACTTAAAGCCAAAGAGCCCAGAGAGCCGCCTGGCCCCTTCCAGAAGGATACCTGCTGTCCAGAGAGGCTGCTGATGTGCGTGTGGATCTCTTTGTTAACTTTTTGTTGTATTTTTATTGTATAAATAGTACCTACATATTGCGTACAAATAGTCTCATGCCAAAGGAGTCATAAACTTCCTTCATCACATGCTAGAGGTGACCACTGTGTAGAGACCTGTGCAGCCTTAATGTCCCCTTTGTCTGCATTAATAAAACCTGCACATGTTGTTGTTTTTTTTTTTTAAGCAAATTGAGTTATATTTGCATTTTCTCACTTAATATTAGTGGCTTGCATTTTCTCACTTAATATTTTGGATAGCATTCTGTGTCAGTGCATAAGGGTCACCTCACTATTTTTTAATAGTCAGGCAGCATATTCTATAGCCTAGTATATTCTTATCATAATTCTTCTAAGAACTCCCCTAGTGAGGTACATGTAGGTTCTTTCAAAATGTCTACTATTACAAATGAAGCTTGTGTGTGTGTGTGTGTGTGTGTGTGTGTGTGTAAATCTTTGTAAAAGTTCCCTCCTCCCAACATTGAAAGGGAAAGGGAGAGAGCAGTATCATTTCCCTGAAGGATAAAACCATCTTCCAGGATAGTTTGCATTCCCGAGTTTTTATTTCAAGTAACTAGGAAAAAATGCTGCCTTGTATACCCCCCACCTCTCACTCCTGCTAAAGGCGACTCTATCAGAAGATTGGAGGAGGCGTTTTGATGTGCTCCTGGTTTTAAGAAAGCAAAATTGCAACTTTCGGTGGTGGATTCCCTGATGTGTTCCCAGAGCACACTGTCAATTTCCTTCCTGACACTGAAGTTGCAGTTAGGTAATTATTTGTATTATTTGTTGAATAGTGTTTCCCCACCAGACTGTACTTTCATTAGGGACACCTGTCCTCTATTGGGCTCACTGCTCTGTCCATAGCTTTTAGCAGAAAACTGATACATTGTAGACATTCAATAGAGGGTGCAAATGAAAAGAATTATCGGGAGTGTCAGTAGCATTTTGGGATTTTCTATAAGGTGTGATTAATAGAGCAAGGAATATGAATTGATAGATAATAGCAAACATTTAGTAATGGTGAGATCAATTTAAAAATATATTAGAACTTACCCAGTAGCATTTGTTTTGTTTCAGTACATACTGTTACCTGACTTTAAAAGACCCAGTGAGCCTGGCTGATGTGGTTTAGTAATTGAGCATGAGGTCACAGGAGGTCACAGTTCGATTCCCAGTCGGGCATGCAGGAGGCAGCCGATCAATGATTCTCTCTCATCATTCATGTTTCTTCTATCTCTCTCTTCCTTCCTCTCTCTGAAATAAATTAAAAAAAAACACACACATAAAAATACCTTAAAAGACCCAGTGAATTACAAGATTCACCTATATATATAAAACCCTAAGGGACTCTTCTGACTGAACAACCGCTTGACCAGTTGCTATGATGCTCACTGACCACCAGGGAGCAGACGCTCAATGCAGGAGCTGCCCCCTGGTGGTCACTGTGCTCCCACAGCCAACCTCCTGTGGCCCCTCCCCCCTGCCAGCCGCCCCCCCCCCCCCCAATAGGCCTCCATCGCCAGCCAGGCCGAGGGACCCCACCCATGCATGAATTCATGCACCGGGCCTCTAGTATTTAATGATTTACTTCTCCCTTTTTCTGTCACCCCACCCCACCATCTCAAGAAAAAAGGAAGAAAAGAAAATGAGGCTGTGGAAAATATTCTGTTATTTCAAAATAGTTGGAATTCCCATCTGCAGCAAAAACCAAACATACGTCTCAGAACCTTTGCAGAAGCTAGGTTTGGATTAGTGACATCCTTTCAAAAAACCATGCCAACCCCATCCTTCCCTGCAGAATGCATCCTTGGACCACTTTCTTCTCAAAGCCCTGACTGCGGCAGTAAGAGTTTGGGCTGAGTGGAGAAGGGGAGGCAGTTTGGAAGCACTGGGCCTGGTGAAGCGAGGTGGGCACAATTGTGTGTCTGGGGTTACAGAGGGAATTTCCCAGAGACTTTTAATTTGACAAATGTCTGTGTCTTTGTGGTCAAGATCAGACAGTAAGAAGACATTAAATTAAAGCCCTGCTTTTTTTTTTTTTTTTTTGACACACCCCAATTTTGGTCTCTTCCTCAGAGGTAACTACTGTTTTTGTTTTGTTTTGTTTTTGTTGTTGTTTTGTGTGTATGTTTCCTTTTACACTGCTCTATGTTCCTAAGGAAAAATTTGATTTTATTAGTGCTTACCATTACTAAATTTTTAACACGTATTCTGCCATATATTAAAAATTTGCAATTGTTCATTTGCTGTAATATGTCCTGGAGATATTTTCATGTCAGTGTGTTTAAATCTGCCTCATTTTGTTGAGATGTGGCATAATCTTCCATAGTATGACTATGGAGAATTTAACCATTCCGCTAAAGGACATGCAGGTTCATGCCACTTTTTCTCACTGCACACATGGGTCAGTGAGCATCCCCAGATGTGCTTCCTCATTGGGAATGGGAAACTTTTTGTTCTCAGGAGCATGGGACACTCTTAAATTTTATTGGAGATTCCAAAGAGCTTTTGTTTGTGTACTCTATCTGCAGGTATCAATCGTATTAGAAATTAAAACTGAGAAATATTTACTTTTTTCATTCATTTGAAATAAGCCTTCTTCCATATTAGCATATATATTTTTATGAAAAAATGACTTCAAAACTAAGACTTAGTAAGAAGAGTGACATTATTTTCCAATTTCACAGATCTCCTTAACGTTTAGCTTAATAAAAGACCACTGCCTTCTCCTATTTGCTTCTCATTCATTTTGTGGCGATAACCCATGTCAGCAGCCTCTGGAAACTCCCCTGTATGCACTAACGAGAGAATAAGGATAAGAAGGCAAATAGCAACCCCGTATTATCATGGAAATAGGTTTAAGGTGATGAACTTCCTGAAAGACTCTGCGGTTCCAGAGCACACTTTGAGAGCCATTACTCTGGGGTCAAACTTGAGGGTGAAGTTTACAGTTAGAGGGTCAACAGGTGTGCACATTTCAGCTTAAAAGGTGCTTCTCATTTCCCTCCGGAATACCAGTTCACACCGCTGTCAGCAGTCAGCATCATTGTTATGATGGAAACGGCATCTCGCTGTTTCAGCTTACAGTTCCGGGCTCCTGAGGTAACAGCAGTGTTCTGGGGCTGCTCTTTCTCTCCAGGCTACTTACTAGTGCCTTGGTCTGGGCGGTTTGATCCCAGAGAGACTGTCAGGTCTTAGCTGGTTACCATTAATTTATGAAATATACCCCTGCCCCAGTATATCTTAATTACCTCTTTTCACCTTTTTTTAAAACTAAAGGTTAAAAAACGTTTCATTCAGAGCCCTCTGTTTCCTATTTAAATTGAGTCAACTAGCAAAACCAGCAAATACCATTTATTAAGAAATGTAAAGATACCTTTTAAAAAATCTTTTTTTTTTAAATGTTACCATGTGGCCCGACCAGTGTTGCTCAGTGGTTGAGCGTCGGCCTGTGAACCAGGAGGTCATGGTTCGATTCCTGGTCAGGGCATATGCCCAGCTTGTGGGCTCAATCCCGTGTTGGGTGTTTAGGAGGTAGCCGATCAATGATTCTCTCATCATTTATGTTTCTCTTTCTTCTTCTCCCTCCCTCTCTGAAATCAATAAAAATATATATTAACAAATAGATAGATAGATAGATAGATAGATAGATAGATAGATAGATAGATAAATGTTAACATCTGGTTCACATCTCATGATGGAATGTAAGGGTTGTCAAAGTTTTCAAAAAGCCTGGTCCCTCCGGTGGACAGTTTACTTTTCAGAGAGTTCTTGCTCAGCTCTACCCAGGCTTGCTGAGTTTCACCTCTCCTCTCTGACAGCTCTAGGTTTTCTTTTGCAAAGAGGTAATGATACCTATTAAGTGGGATAATATATGGAAATGGACCCGACACATGGTTCGTAGCCCGTACATGCTGGTGACGCTGAAACTAGTATGCACTGAGCTTCTGCAGCCTGAAGGAATATGGTGAGCAGCCACGCAAGCTGTGACAGAGACCTCAGGCTTCTCTGCGGTTCTCACTCAGATTCAGGAGTTCTTCCCATGGGCACTTGGAGGCTCAGCCAGGTTGAGTCCGGGTGATGGTGACTGTGACTTGCCTCCCCTCCTCTCTCCAGGGTCCCTTAGAGGGAGGAGCATCCAGGGGCTGATGGTCTTGACACTCTTCTTCTTCAGGCTTTATTCCTTTTAAGTCTCTAAACACCCTAAGCCTTCATGTTATTAGTGCGTTTTCTTTGTTGCACACATTGAAGCGAAAACCAGAACAGGAAAATACGCACTTGGAAGGATTATAGGCACACTCTAAGGACACTATTAATAGTGTGGAACAGCTGTGTGGAGCATGTGTGAGCAGAAGGCATCTCACCTTAGAATCAGCTACGTCCCTTTTAACATGCGGACACGGGACTAAAATTAAGTTATTAGATGCTCTCCAATAGCCTGCATTCTGGTAGACTGCTTCGTGCCCCGTCTTACTGTGATGACTCTTGTTCACCTTTGGTCTCCATTCACTCCTGTCCTCATTCCTTTGGCACTTGCTCCATGAGCGCTGTGCTGTGCACCAGGCCCCATCAGTGAGGAAGGCGGACATGGTCCTGGGAGCTTGCACCCTGGCAGGAGAGATGGCTTCCCAATATTGTAGAGTTCTGGCTGTAAGTGCTTTGGAACAAGCACCGTGGCAGGAGGCTTGTCCGGTCAGAGGCGCTGGGGTGGCTTTCTGAGGAAGCAGCATTTGCTGTTGGGAAGGGGGAAGAGCGAATGGTAGAAAGCAAGCATGTCAAACTTGTGGCCCGCGGGCCGCATGCCTTGTGTAGTTAGCCTGTGTTAGCCTTTGAGTTTGACATGTTTGGTATAAAGAGATTGGAGAGATGGGCAGGGGTCCGATCTTGGAGGGCCCTGTGGGATTTGGATTTTAGGGTTTATCCAGAGCAGACAGAGGGCTTTTGGCTATAAGCGACATAATCAGATATGCATTTTAAAATCTCACCCCAGATACTTTGACAATGGATTGGAGATGTGGGGAGATTACGGAGGGGTTATTGCAGTTAATTTCAGGCTTATTAACTCTGTGCACTTTTTCTCTTCTTTTCTTTTCTTTTTTTATTAAATCTTTATTGTTCAGATTATTACATTTGTTCCTCTTTTTTCCCCCCATAACTCCCCTCCTTCCAGTTCCCACCCCACCCTCCGCCCTCACTCCTCACCCACTGTCCTCATCCATAGGTGCACGATTTTTGTCCAGTCTCTTCCCGCATCTCCCACACCCCTTTCCCCCCCAAGAATAGTCAGTCCATTCCCTTTCTATGTCCCTGATTCTATTATAATCAACAGTTCATTCTGTTCTTCAGATTATTTATTCACTTGATTCTTAGATTTACTTGTTGATAGATGCATATTTGTTGTTCATAATTTGTATCTTTACCTTTTTCTTCTTCCTCTTCTTAAAGGATACCTTTCAGCATTTCATATAATACTGGTTTGGTGGTGATGAACTCCTTTAGCTTTTCCTTATCTGTGAAGCTCTTTATCTGACCTTCAATTCTGAATGATAGCTTTGCTGGATAAAGTAATCATGGTTGTAGGTTCTTGGCATTCATCACTTTGAATATTTCTTGCCACTCCCTTCTGGCCTGCAAGGTTTCTGTTGAGAAATCAGCTGACAGTCGTATGGGTATTCCCTTGTAGGTAACTGAGTTTCTTTCTCTTGCTGCTTTTAAGATTCTCTCTTTGTCTTTTGCTCTTGGCATTTTAATTATGATGTGTCTTGGTGTGATCCTCTTTGGATTCGTTTTGTTTGGGGTTCTCTGCGCTTCCTGGACTTGTAAGGCTATTTCTTTCACCAGGTAGGGGAAGTTTTCTGTCATTATTTCTTCAAATAGGTTTTAAATATCTTGCTGCCTCTCATCTTCTGGCAACCCTATAATTCTGATGTTGGTACGCTTGAAGCTGTCCCAGAGGCTCCTTGCACTATCTTCGTATTTTCGGATTCTTTTTTCATTTTGCTTTTCTGGTTGGGTGTTTTTTGCTTCTTCGCATTTCAAATCTTTGACTTGATTCTTGCGCTCCTCTGGTCTGCTGTTGGGAGTCTGTATAGTATTCTTTATTTCAGTCAGTGTATGCTTAATTTCTAGTTGGTTCTTTATCATAACATCAAGGGTCTCATTAGATTTCTTGTAGTTCTCATTAAGTTTATCGGCGGCTTCTAAACAGTTCTTGAGAGACCTTAAAAGTGTGGTTCTGAACTCTATATCTTCCATTGACAATTTTGTCCTGTTTCTTTGTCTCCGCATTTTTTATGCTTTCTTGGTGCACCCCCTAGTGGTCTTTGTGCGCAGTCTTGTTGTAGTTAAGCCTTGATTGTTGTAGTTAATACTGTGGGGATTTGACCTCCAGGCCAACTGGCTGTGAGAGTCAGCTGTGTTTGCAGTGGGAAAACTTCTGTCCTCTGAGGAGGTGCTAATCTAGCCTTTGCCTGAGGCTATCCGGCAAATTGCTCTGTGCAGGGCTTAGCATTAGGAATGACTGCCTAAGTGCAAGGTGAGTAGCAACATTTCCCTCAGGACCAACCCCTCCAACTGTTCACCTCCAGGGCCCAGGTCAGGCCCCTGGAGCTGCAGCTTTGCCCGGCCCCTCAACAGACAGGGCTTCCTGCTCTGCCAGATGATGAAAGCCAACTATGAGACCCACCTAGGACCTGGCTCCCACACTGGACCTGGCTCATTCCCGCCAGACACGCCTTCTTCCTCAGCGTCCACTGTCCCGGCAGGTCTCACGGGATCAACAGGGCGGGCGGAGCGAGCAGTTATGGCTGCTCTCAGTCCCGTCCCCAGAGGCTCAGCCTCTCAGAGTCCCAGCAACTGCTGCAAACCTCGGAGAGAAAGCTGCCCTCGTGTTCTGACCGATGCCAGACAGTCCCGCTTCTCCCGTGTGAGTCTGGGTTCCCAGAGACTCGCCCGGAACTGGAGCTCAGGGCCTGAGCCTCCCTCCCGATTGAAAACGATAACAGCGCCCTCAGCAACCAGCCCGCTCCGCGCGCACCTCCGTACCTTTGTATTTTCCGCACTGCACCTCCTCTGAGTCTCGGTATGCTGTTCTCTTTCCTTCTAGTTGAAGAATTTTCCCTCAGCCAGCTTTCCTGTGGTTCTGGGTGATGTCCGTTCCGTCTTTTAGTTGTATTTTTGAAGTGGTTGTACGAGGCAGCATTCTCCGGTGTTTACCTATGCCACCATCTTGGTTCTCCAACTCTGTGCACTTTGAGGACAGGACTGTCATATATATCTTGGTCTCCACTATGGTACTTCGTATGGGGCAAGTATTTCATCAGAGTTTATCAGGAGCTGTTGTGGGGATGCCTGGTGCCTCCCGTTTGTCCCAGGATGCTCGAGCTGACTTGGGAAGGACCCGAGCTGGTCACATCCAGCAGCTCTGCTCTGGGGCTCCATGGACACTGCTGAAGCCTGTCCTGGCACAGTGGACACTGAGGAAGAAGGTGTGTCTGGCGGGAATGAGCCAGGTCCAATGTGGGAGCCAGGTCCTAGGTGGGTCTCATAGTTGGCTTTCATCATCTGGCAGAGCAGGAAGCCCTGTCTGTTGAGGGGCTGGGCAAAGCTGCAGCTCCAGGGGCCTGACCTGGGCCCTGGAGGTGAACAGTTGGAGGGGTTGGTCCTGAGGGAAATGTTGCTACTCACCTTGCACTTAGGCAGTCGTTCCTAATATTCCTTCCTCCCTCCTTCCTTAGGACCAACATTAACAGCTACTCTGAGTGTGTGTGTATGAGTGAGTGTGTGTGTGTGTGTGTGTGTGTGTGTGTGTGTGTGTGTAAGACTTTTTTAGAGCAGTTTTAGGTTCACAGCAAAATTGAGGGGAAGCTACCTAGATTTGCCATGTAATCCCTGCCCCCACACATGCATAGCCTTCTCCATGATCAACATCCCCCACCAGAGTCGTACATTCTGTGGGGTTGGAAAAAAGCATAATGACATGTATCCATCATTTGGTGTCAGAGTATTTTCACTGCCCTGAAGGTCCTCTGTGCTCTGCCTATTCACCCCACCCTGGAGGGGGTGCCTGGTCTGTTAGAGTCACGGCCAGCCCGACCCCCAGTTCAGCACATCATCAGGACCAGGGCTGCAAGGATTGCAGACCTGGGGACATTAAACCAAAGCTCCCCTGCCACCACGCCACCACCCCCACAAACCACCCCCTGCCCCGCCCTGCCAGGCTGTCCTTGCCATTATTACAGAATCCAGTAGGACTTCCCAGCATGTTGTCCCAGGGCGTCCTTTAACTAATCCCAGCTGGACTCTGTTCCAGACGCAAAGTCTGCTTCCTTCATAACATGCTGCCACTCTAAAGTTCCAAGTCTTTACTTGTGCTATTTGCCTATCCTGGGTGCTTTCCTCCCTTCGAATATGAACATCCACCCTGGCTCAGCCATTACCCCCGGATAATTTTTTTTGTCCATAACATTAGTGGTTCATTTCTTGGCTTCCACTGGACTATAAGCTCTCGGAGGACAGGGACCCTGCCTTCTTTCTCTTGAATCCCCCATTTCCCGTGAGGTACCATGTACATAGGAGGTACCCAGTGAATACCGTTGGGGTTGAGTTCAACACCACTGAGTTCTGAGTGCGTCAGGTAGGACATCTGTGCTTTTTTGGTACCATAATAGAGACAGAAAAAAACAGAGCCCTTGGGGAGGGCCGGGTCCTTGGGTCCCTCTGGTAAGCTGCTGGCACAGAGGTCCTATGGCCTTAAATACCAGCTCTGATGATCACGTGAAACCCTGATGGTCACTTTAGAATGTTTTTGTGTTTGCATGACCAGTCTAAATAATGGGAACAGTCATTTGAAGTTCTTTTCACTTTATTGGAGTCACTAATCATTGACTCAGTACTGAATTTAGATGCTCAAGGCCTCCTCCTACTAAATAGGGTTTCTTTGTTGCAGGAACTACAAAAGCTAGCTGTTAAAAGTGTCAGAGAAAGAACATTCAGCCTAAGAAAAAGTCTTATAAGAGTGTATTTGAGCCAAAATGATGACAGTTGCTGAGAAGCAAAATCTCAATTGAATGAGAAAAATGCTCCCGAGAATGGCAATTTTACAGCTTATTTTATACACTTTAATTAAAGGAGGAGAGGTAAGGGGGGGTGGGGAATACATGAAACCCATTGGTGATATATTAGGGAAACGAGAGAAAGCAAAGAGGGGAACTCACTGAGACTAGATAAAAAGTAAAGTGGAAAAACATACTTCTTTGATACTGGTGAGTTCAGGATAGTTAATGATTAATATTTACAGCACAGAGATGGTATTTAGGCAATAAGATAACAACGAAGGAGTTTGTGGTCTCCCGCTGTGGTGGAAGACTGTGCCTTTGGGATCTGGAGAAGGAGATTACTCTGACATTTCAAAGGTATATTATCTTAAATGCAAAGAGACAGCAGGTAGACATGCTCAATTAAGATAAAGATTGACCTTTGTCAAGGAAGATACTGGCCTATGCCGTGACTACCTGCCATTACTGGCATTTAGTTGGGGAATTTTTATGTTGAGACCATCCTATGAGGTTACTTTCAGTCTCTGTGTTTGTAACACCCACCATTCAGGCCTCTCTTGAGTTTGTCGGCTTTAGCACGTGGCCCCTTTTTGTCACAAAAGGCATCTTTGAGGGAGAGATGATACAAAAGGACTTAGCAAAGTTGGGTCTAGTTTCAGGCTGTGGCCCCATTAAATCTAAGATCCTAGCTATCCAAGGCCCACTGTATGTTCAAGAGTTGTAGAAGATAAGACAAGTAAACCAGTAAGTGCAGGTGAAATTGGAATAATTATAGTGCACTAAGAAAATAATACGGGAGCCCTGTCTCATGTGGCTCAGTTGGTTGGATTGTAGTCCTTACACCAAAAGGTCATAGGTTCAATTCCCAGTCAGGGTACAATCCCAAGTTGCAGGTTTGATTCCCCAATTGGGGTGTGTCGGGGAGGCAACCAATAGATGTTTCTTTTTCACATTGATGTTTCTCTTCCCCTCCCTCCCTCCTTTTCTCCCTTCCCCTCTAAAATCAATGGAAACATATCATCAGGTGAGGATTTTAAAAAAAGAAAATAATACAGGATGTGACAAAGGAGCCCTATATCTTTGTATCTCCAATGCTCATCATAGTATCTGTCACATAGAAATAAAATAATAGCTACCACTGCCCTAGCTGGTTTTGCTCAGTGGATAGAGCATTGGCCTGCAGACCGAAGGGTCCCAGGTTCATTTCCTGTCAAGGGCACATGCCCGGGTTTCAGGCTTGTTCCCCAGTAGGGGGCATGCAGGAGGCAGCCGATCAATGATTCTCTCTCTTCATTGATGTTTCTATCCCTCTTTCCCTCTCCCTTCTTCTCTGAAATCAATAACAAAATATTTTTAAATAATTAAAAAAATAATAGCTACCACGGATTGAGTTCTTACTGTGTGCTGACACGGTGGCCAACATTTCGTTTAATCCTTATAGGAATTCTATGAAGTTTTACAAATGAGCAAATTAGGTTCAAAGAGGCTAAGTAACTTGCTAGCAAGTGAAACGGAAAACCCAATGCCTATTTGCTGGGGTCCAACCCCAGCAGGTCCAGGGGTCCCCAAAGGTGTGGACGGAGTCGGTGAAGAAAGAATGACACGGAGACAGCGTTCAGTTGATCAGCACCCTAGCCAGGATCTCTAGCCAGGATCTCCAGCGAAGTTCTGGTTAGGATCTCCAGCCAGGTTCTGTGTCCATGTTCTCTTGCTAGGTTCTCCAGCCAGGTTCTGTAGCCATGTTCCCTCGCTAGGTTCTCCAGCCAGGTTCAGTCACCAGGTTCTAGTCAGGTTCTCTTGCCAATTTCTGTAGTCAGGTTCAGTCCAGGATCTTTTGCCATGTTCTCTCGCTAGGTTCTGTCTCTAGGTTCTGAGGCCAGTTTCTGTCCAGGATCTTTTGCCATGTTCTGTCTCTAGGTTCTTCTCTAGGTTCTGTGCCTCTTGGTTCTGTCTTCTAAGTTCTGTGTTCTAAGTTCTGACTTGTTACATCTGTATTTATACCAGTTGATTCCAATCCTATCAATCTCTATTCCAAAGGTTAGGGCGTTTCTTATCTCCATTCTAGGGAGTAAAGATTATGTAGCTTAAGCATGATTGTTCGTAGTTAAAGTGATTAATTACCCGCCTGGCACTTAGTTAAGAGGTTTTATTCCCTCCCTAACTTCAGGGGAAAATCCCTACCTGGGGAAACAACCTTTCTCAGAGACCTTGGTTAAAACACATAGTGCCAAGAAGGTGAGCAAACATATTAAGAACAGTATGCCATATATGCCAGGTCCCTTGAAACAGCAAGCATGGACCGGCTCCCGGCACCTATTGGCTATAATGGGATCTTTTAAAAACAATAACCAGGAATAAAAATTCCAGAGCCTCTTTTTATAGATGACCTAATTTTTTTCCTTTAGGCTGAAATTCCTTCCCCATATCTAACTGGACTTTTATGTGTGTTTTTTCACACAGATTAGGCTTCTATGTCAGTGAAGATCACCTGGACAGTAATTTTTTCTAAGCCTTTTTATACTTAAACATGTCTATTAGTTGCCCCTTGGCATTAGATGATTTAATTTTTTTCTTAAGGTGCCCCCCTCCCCCTTTACGGGGGGCAACATCCAATATCTCATGTTCGTTTTGGGATGGTGCCCAGCTTCCCGTTTCCCCTCTTACAATGCAGAAACTAAGACCAATGGTGGAAGTATGACCAGTCTGGAGTTGCCGCAAGGACCTGTTTCCCAGCTCGCACATGTCAGATTCCTGCTGTGACATTTTTGATGATGTAGTTTATTCTCTCTGGTCCTTTTCTTCATGGGCCCAGCCTCCACCCCTACTGGGTGAACTAACTCCATGCCTGCAGTCCCGGCCACCCTGCCAACAGTCTGTCTGCCTCCACACAGAACAGCACTAGCTGCTCTGGGTTAGGTCTTCACACACCAGCCAGTGACCACTTGGGGCTGCCCTTGTTGGCTCTGTGGTTTTTGATGACACTTTTATGAAAGTGAACTTTGGGCCTAGAGCTCAGGACCAGGCTTCTGAGGAGATTGAGGCTGGCCCTCTTCTGCTGCTTCGTGTGTTACTGACAGGCCTTGCATTCCACAGTGCCTGTCCTTCTCCACTCCGCCCTGCCTCCATGCCCTGTCGCTCATGCCCAGGGCATCATCACACTGGGGAAAGAGTAGGGCCACACGCGTGAGATTGTATCGCACCTATACCAAATGTTATCTGTCCGACTTTGGGAGTTAATCTCTCTGAACCTCTATTTCCTCATCTGACAAATGGGACTAAATATGATGACTGGTGCCCTGACGGGCTCTTTTAGTGGACTGAGTGAAAGCATCTAACTAATTCCTATCCAGTCGTAGTAGTTAGTAAATGACAGGCGTTCTCCTTCAGCAGGTGATTCTGTGATGGGAAGTAGCTTCTGTTACCAGCACATAGGGCAGGGATGAGGAACGCCTGGCCCTAGGGCCGTATAAGGCCCGTGAAATCATTGGGTCAGGCCCTTCCAAGGCCTTAGGGGTGAGTTCATTAAGTGTTTGACCAAATATAGCAGGCTAATGGTTAAGTTTATAATGTTGTATGGCCCACGAATGATGTTATAAATATCTGAATGGCCAGCCCTTGGCAGAAAAGAAGTTCCCCACTGCTGCCATAGGGGGATGCCAGGATAATGAGAGTGTCACAGATGCTCATAAGCCTTTTTTCCCATTACCAGCGTGTGAATGGCTTGTGCCACCAAGTAAGAGGATCTGGATGAAGCAAGCTGCAGAGGAGTGTGGCAGGCACACAGTGCCCGCTCACCCCAGGCTCTTCCTCTTGGCTCCGTTTGTTCACGTGCCCTGTTTCGGAAGTGCTCTCTGGTCTTTGTGCATTTTTTATTTTATTTTATTTTATTTTATTTTATTTTATTTTATTTTATTTTATTTTATTTTATTTTAATTTTTTGTGCCTTCCACAGCAGCTCCAACCCCTTCCTTACCACACCCCTTTATCCCACTAGGATGTTTCCATCAGGATTGTTGCTGTTTGGTTAGTGTTCTAGGTTCAAAGTCTGCAGAAGGGGGAGGGGACACCGGTAATAATGTCCACATTAAAATTTTGTAATTAATAAAAATCTGCAGAGATTTTGCATGATATGCCCTAATCTTATAATATCCATAAATTTTGTTAATTTTAGTGCTTCTCCAGAACACTACATTAAAAAAAACAACAACCCACGTAAGTAGTATTATAGTAGAGTTATTTGTGTTGATTTCCCTTCTACCTTCCATCTGACCTTTTGCATTCATCTTCATTTCATGGAACCAGAGTCTTTGGCCTGGACCAGGCTAGGACCCAGAGGTGGTGGGAGAAACTTCAGACAGACGTGTGCTGTGACTGTTTCTTCATATGATCCCTCACCTGGACAATTACAATAGGTCCCTAACTGGTCTCTGCTTCTATTCTTAACCCAAAGGGCCAGTTATTGACATAACATCCAGTGTGAACCTTTTGTTTATTTTATTTTTTTAACAGGCTAAATCCACTTTATTTATTTCTCTTGCATAAAATTATGTGGTGGCCACAGCCAGAGCCTGGGTCCTCTGTGCAGAACCTCTGGTGGGGTCTTTACGAGATGGTCAGTGAATGCCTGAGAGGGAGACTTGGTGAACATGGTCTCTTTCCAGAGGTCGCAGGTGAGATGGCTGTAGGCCTTGGAGGCATCAAAGGTGGCCTTGGCGAAGTTGCCCCGGGTGGCAGTGCTGCCCCTGGCCGAGGTGTAGCAGTCATGGATACCCGCCATCAGCAGCAGCACCTTGGGCACAGGGGCTGAGACGATGCCAGTCCTCGGTGGTGGGGATGAGGTGCACCAGCACAGGGCCACAGCGGCTGGTCACCTTGCAAGGGCTGGTGTGGGGCTTGTTGATCTTGTTCCCCCAGTAGCCTGGCTGCACAGGACAGTAGAGAGCTTGGCCAGGATGGTGGCCCCACAGATGGCAGTGGCTGCTCCCTTTGAACACTTAACACCCAGACAACATGTCCATTATAGTTCCTGATGGCGACAGATGCCTTGAACTGGGTCCTCTCGCCACCATACGTCTGCTTTTGCACCAGCATAATCTTCAAAACCTTGTGCTTGAGGGGTGCCCCCAGGAAAAAGGTCAGTGGCCTCAGATTCCTTGATGGGCAGGGAGAAGGGGTAGATCTCCTCTAGGGACTCGATCTTCATGCCTTCACCAGGCGGCCTAGCTTGGTGACAGAGGTCCACTCCTTGTGCTCAGCCTTGCCTCTGTGAGCTCTACGGACTTACTTGGCCCTGGCCCCGACCAGCCTCGACTTCAGCCCCGTGTGGCTGCTAGATCCTCCATGGAGGCTGCTGCGGCCTCCCATCCCGGGACCAGGGGCCAGGCGCCCTTCCACAGCACTGTGCCATCTGCCATTTGCCGTTTCCTCCGAGAAGACACCAGTGTAAACCTTTTAAAGTGAAAATCAGAAGATGTCTTTGCTTTTAAAATTATTTTGTGTTGATTTTAGGATTGAGCAAATGAGTAACTATGATACAATTGGGAGCTGGAGTTCTCACTGTAAAAGAAGGATGATACAGTCATGGAATAGGAATAGCCAGGAAGAACCCAGTGGTGTTGGATTGGAATAAAAATTGCAGTATAAACACACACACACACTGATTTCCTAGCTGTGTCTTCTGAGAGGGCCTGGGAGCAGTAGTCATGAGTGCATCTAGCATCTTGGTTTTAAACGTTCATTACCCACTAAAAGGAACTGAGGGCTCCTTGGAGAAATAGCGAATGGCAGGGCTGGGACAGGGAGACTGAAAGAGAAGCCCAGAACATCTTGTGCCAGGAAGTGTGAGGAGGGGGGCCTGTCGGAAGGACACAGGATGTACTTTGACACAGTGTGAGCATCCAGATGCACAACAGTAATGGATTATAACGTATTGAAGAACGAGAGACTGAGAGTGCATATTGATACTAAGAAGCAATTGCAGGGGAGGGGAAATTCCTCCTTATAGTAAAACTAGAGGCCCGGTGCACGCACGGGTAGGGTCCCTAGGCCTGGCAGATGATCAGGGCCGATCTATGGGGTGATCAGGGGGCCCTCGCTATCACCCGCCTTGGTGGGCCTGGCACGGCCTGCTCGCTGCACCCCCTCCCCCGTCACTCCCGCTGGTCACCTCCCTCTGTGGGGCAATTGGGGGGGCCCCCGCTGGCACCCGCCTTGGCTGGCCTGGGGCCTGTGGGTTGGGGGCAGCTCTTGCATTGAGTGTCTGCCCCCTGGTGGTCAGTGCGTGTCATAGTGACCGGTCATTCCACTGTTCAGCTGATTTGCATATTAGGCTTTTATTATATAGGATGCCAACTAATAAATGTAGAGAGAAGGATAAAGTTGGAAAATCATCATTTTGCAACCACAGTTGAAAAATAGTGGCTTCAAAAGATAGTGGGGGAAATCTGAATATAGATTACAATATTGTATCAGATTTTTCTGATTTTGTGATTGTATTGGGTTATAGAAGAGAATGTCTTGTTCTTAGAAATAAATACACACTCTGAGAGTAAAGGGTTATGATCTTTGCAACTTACTCTCAAGTGGTTCAGAAAAAGAAAATAATGCGTATATTACCTATGCCTATGCATAGAGAGAGGATATGTGGCAGAATGTTGATAGTGGTTGAATCTAAATGCCAGAGTATATGGCATTTCATTGAAACAGTCTTTTTTAAAGATACTGTGTTTTATGCAGGTTTACAACTTTTATTTATTTCTTCTTTCTGTTTTATTGAGATATAATTGACATATAACATTGTGTAAATTTAAGGTGTACAGCATCATGATTTGACATATGTATTAATGGTGAAATGATTGCCACTATAACGTTAGCTAACACCCCTCACCTCTTATGGTTATAATTTGTGTGTGTGTGAAGAGAACTTTTAAGACCTACTCTCTTAGCAGGTTTCAAATGTACAACCTATTGTTGTTAACTTATAGTCACCATGTTGTACCTTACATCCCGTGACTTACTTTTCTTAGAATTGAAAATTTGTGACTTTTGACCACCTTTGCTCATTCCTTCACCCTCCACCTCCCATCTCTGGCAGCCACCAATCTGTTCCCTGTTTCTAAGAGTTCTGTTTTATTAGCTCAAACATATAAGTGAGATCATGCACTGTTTGTTTTCCTCTGTCTTATTTCACTTACCATAATGCCCTCCTCGTCCATCTGTGTTTACGCAAATGGCAGATTTCCTCTTTTTTATGGTTGCATAGCATTGTAATATTCTTGTAACGTTTTTGTAGGTCTGAAAAAAAAAATCAAAATAACATGTTTTAAAAAGAGACGAGGTAACTACAGCAAAATGTCCATATTGTTTTAAACTCCTAGGTATCTGTTATATAATTTTCCGTATGTTTGAGTTAGTAAATCTCAGAGGACAAAATTTTTTTTAAAATAAAATGATATTTAGATACACCGAGTAATTTTTTGCATGTTTAGTAGAACATTGAGGTTTTGTAAGTCTTTCTTCCTCTGGTACCCAAGTTATGAAAATTTTATTCACTGGGCAACTGTTAGGTTTTACACTGGGTTTATACAAGTTCTTCTTTTGTGTGGTTTAGACTCGTGGGCGAGCTAAGGGACTGGGCTCTCCATCACAAGAAAGAAACCCCTCAAACCACTCCTGAGTTCTCTCGCCTCTCCTTCTGGGTATAATCCAGCTTCGTGATTCCTTGGGGCTGTCGTCTCAGTCCAACTTCATTTTCGCTTTCCCCTCTTACACTTGGCAAGCTATATAATATTAGATTGTTTATGCCATCATTTTTTTAAAAATGTAACTTCTTTTTATATTTTATTGATTTCAGAGAGGAAGGGAGAGGGAAAGAGAGAAACATCAATGATGAGAAAGAACCATTGATCGGCTGCCTCCTACACGCCCCCTACTGGGGGTTGAGCCCACAACCCAGACATATGCCCTTGACCGGAATTGAACCTGGGACCTTTCAGTCCACAGGCCAGTGCTCTGTCCACTGAGCCAAACCAGCTAGGGCATCATTCATTAAATCATTCTTGATTTAATTAAAGGAGCCCTGTAGGTTCCATCTGAGGCTCACCAGCTTGGTTGCATGTTCCCTGTGGTCACACATCCTGGACCATGTGGTCGGTCAGTACAGGCTTATATTCCCTCCTCATGAGTGAGAGCAGTGTGCACTGAGGGGGCCTTTATCTAGCGCAGTGGTTCTCAACCTTCTGGCCCTTTAAATACAGTTCCTCATGTTGTGACCTCAACCATAAAATTATTTTCATTGCTACTTCATAACTGTAATGTTGCTACTGTTATGCATCGTCATGTAAATATCTGATATGCAGGATGGTCTTAGGCAACCCTTGTGAAAGGGTCGTTCGACCGCCAAAAGGGTCGCGACCCACAGGTTGAGAACCGCTGATGGCGTGTTAGACCCGGAGGGGAAGGCAGTCTGAAATCCTGAGCTGTTGTGTATCACTCTGTACAGTGTGGGTGGCTAGAGGAGTGTCTGGGGACTTCTTGGAACTTGTTCAGAAGTTCACATTTGATGATGTCCATCTTAGCAAAGGAGCAGATGCTCGCCCTGGTTGGCTTCTCTTTAAAAGTCAGGCTTAGCTGTGGACACGAGAGATCTGGTGAGTCATTTTGGTTTAAAGGAAAAGAAGACTGTCATTTCAATTAAGTTTTGTTTTGTTTGGGCTACAGAGAGTACTTATCTCTTTGTGCTGGTTTAAAACTCATGTGTGCCTTGGGGTCAGTTCCTGCAAAAGCGAAGGCAGTAATGGACAGTTTGGGACTTCCGGGATATATTTAGTTGCTTGGGTTTAAAAGCTGGTCTGGGTGGAAGTCTGATGGGGAGGTAAAAGGGGAGAAATTTGGCTCTTTTTTTTCTTTTTAATGTAAAGATCTAATTGGCTTTATTGAACGATTCATGAATCAGACAGCATCCCATCTAGTAAATGGAAAGGTGTTCCTTGGCTCTTTCTTAAGAAAGAGAAGATGTTCTGAGATTCTTAGAATTTTGCTGCGGTTTATGATCGCTGGGAGCTTGGAGTATTCGGCAAGGTAGGGTCCTTTGGGGCAGACCCTGTGGGTCATCGGTTTTATCATATTGGGGTCAAAGGGACTTTAAACAGACCCAGGCCCGTTTTGTCCCGTGGGTGCACTGTTCTGTGTTTAAGATCTAACCACCACCCATCTCTTTCTCTCTTCTGCACATTCATGGTTCTCTTCATGTGATTATTCTCATTGAACTTGAGAGTTTATAATCGTTTTCCATTTTTTGGACAACCTTAAAATGAGCCAGAATTTTTAAGTTTGGTGCTTTCTAGGTTGTAGTATGATGTAAATAATTAATAAATAAGTGCATAAATAAATAAACAAATAAATAAATGTGTGTGTGAATATAATTTATATTACTTTGAATTTAAACCGAATTTTTGTTTTGCAAAATAAAAATATTTTGTAATTTTAAGAAGCTATATAGATAGTAATGATTATAATTGATATCATCATTATTATACTCTATTTTTACTTTGTACCTCAGAACAGCAACCCCAGGATCTACTTCCCCTTAAAGAAACTCCTCTGTCTCCTCCTTTCTCTTTCCACCATCTATGACTCAACCTTTGTCAACAACCTGTGCTCTTATGTCTCCTCTTTCTTGTGTCTGAAGGTGAAGACAGACTCCCAGGATGATAACCAGCTCTACAACCTACTAGCCACGTGATCTCAGTGCCTCACTTTTCCCATCTTTAAAATGGGGCTAAAAGTACACACAAGAGGATAATTCTCTGTGCTTGCCTTCTACTGCCTCTTCACTCTTTCCTATGTATCAGTTATTTCAGCTTCAAATCTCTTCTATTTGAAAGGTCCTCGTTCTCCCAGCCAGTTACCTAGATCCTTCTATTCGTGTTATTTTTTGTTAAACTTGTGGTTTTGGTGAGTTTTCTTAACTCCTCAAGAGGCCTGAGCCCTGTGCCACCTCCCAGTTGTAGGCAGCATATAAATGCAGAAGCAAATACCGGGAGCATTCTCACACAGCGCCTGCGAGTGGGTGTTTGTCAGGGGACACAGGGGCTTGCTCAGAACTTACAGCCCCTCAGATGGGGGTTAGTGATGCGTAAGAGTGAAATGAAAGCCTGTTCATGGGAGCAGGGCCATACGTAACTAGGCCAAAGTCCCTCTTTTCGAGGTTGGACTGGGAACCGAGAGGGCCTTGCACAAGCTGTGTGGGTGCCATTGAGAAATCACTGGACAGGCTTGCCCTTTCTGGCTCTGGTCCTGTGCACCCTCGGGTTCTCCACCAGCTGTTGCAGGTGTAAGCTGCCTGGGCTGCCACTCAGGGAGAAGGTGTGACCCTCGCCTGGGCGCCCTGGCTCCAAGCCGAGTCCAAGAAGGGGGCAGGGAGGATGTCTGAGGCTGGGTTACTTACTGAGCAGATGTCGCTGCTTCCACGGTGCCCATGAACACATGTTTCCTCCTGTGGTCTTTCATAATATCTGGCCAGACACATGAGGGTAAGCCCACAGCTCCCTCTGCACTCTCAGCCAGGGGAAAGTGGTGTTCTCTGTTCCCTGCATAAACCTGAGACTCGCTTCATGCTTTCTCTGCAGTTGTGAGGGCAGTGCATATCTCACTAAAGCTCCCCCTAGGAATTAGTGCTCATTCAGCCAACACATAGCAGGGTGGAGGTAGAGTATGGGACTCAGTCCCTCGGGCCAGAGGATCGCTGTGGGTCAGGGGGCTGTTTTCTTGGCTATCAAACAGGGATACTTGAACATTGAGACAGTCTTTATATTAGTACTTTGAAATGTTTAAAATTCCAAACAGGGGTTATTTATATGATACGGGGGGGGGGGGGGGAAGAGAGAGAGAGAGAGATTGATTCTCTGTCAACCCTACCAGCCAAGAGTTGAGATCTTACTAGAGGAGATGAGATATACCTGCATGTTTGTACAGCATGGTTGAAGGTGATTATCTGCGTGTCTCTGATGGCTTTAAAGGGCTCTGGGAACGCACTGGGGAAGAAGCTTCATGGTGAAGGTGACCATCTGCGGTGGGTTTTGAAAGATGAGCCATGGAGGTAGACGAGATGAGCCATGGAGGTGGACATGGAGGGGCATTGACCTAACAAACAAGTATTGGAGAGAGGGCCCCAGGTAGAGGGAATACTGTGAGGAAAGGCTCAGAGTTAGGAACGAATCAGGCCTGTGCAAGCTGCAGCAATAATTGGGTTGGAGTGGAGCATCAGTTTGGATTTATACGATGTGCAAAGGAGAACCCGTGAAAAAACTTGAGCCAAGGGAATGTCAGGATTAGAACTGAGCTTTAGGATGAATAGTCCAGGGGGAAATGGGAAGGTTACTAGGCAAAATATAAAACACCTGTGCACCTTTCGATACTATTTTTGAAAAGTGGGATAAAGGATGTGGGAGTACATTTGGAGATGGAGCGGGATGGTCCAGGACCCAAGCATCCTAGCCCCATGGCAACAGCTGAGCACCCCGACACGGGTGCCTTTAAGCCAGGCGGAGCTGTCATGCCCTGGGTGAAGGTGTGGGGCTGCAGCACTCAGCACATGCTCGCCCGCCTACCCCCTCTTGTTTTGCCCCTTCCTTCACTCCTGTTCTTCACTCCCAGTTTGGCTTCTGCACCTGCCTGGCTCTTGACTTGCTTTGTTTCCCATTTCTGGCCTGGGAATACCCAATACCTGGGGCTTGGCCTGGTTCCCCAGATTGGTCCTCGACCCTTCCCAGGAAGCTCTGCCTGTTCTTGTCACTTGGAGGAACTGTTTGTTCAAACCATCCCAACTCCAGCTGGGCCTGGCTCCTAGGACCTCCTTCAGCATGGCCTTATTGGAGGAGGGTTCTAAGAGAATGAGAGTTGGACACAGTTTCAAATTCTGGTGCCACCATTTTCTAGCTTGGGTCGGGGATTACTGAACTACTTTGAGTTTGGTTTCCTCCAGGATAAAATGAAAATAACATGGATTTCTTTATCTCTATCTCTTTATCCACCTCCCTCTCCCTCTTTCTCTCTTTTTCAGCTTGGTTGTGAGGTTTAAATGAGGTGATGATTTAAGAGCTGCTTGGTGTCCTATGAATATTGGTTGCCCGCTATCTTTTCCTCTGACCTTCTATTCCAGATGAAGGACATTGACTTGTGCGCTCAGCACATCCTCATCTCTGTCTCTTGTGACTCAGTTATATTTCCCGTCTTGCTCTTTTGCAAAAGCTTTGAAATAAAAAGTTTAGTTATTTATGCTCCAGCAGTTTCTACCACTGCCTTGGTGTAGGCCCCTGAGGTCCCAAGACAGAACTTGAAGCACATTTTCCAACAGAAAGAATGTTACTGTATGTTGGCTACGTGTACTAAGCCCACAATACCTAAGGAACCTGTGGGCCAGACAGGTTCTCATGAAATCCTAACAGCGTTGTCCATTTTCATGAAAAAATATTTGAACAGTCGTTGCCAAGCAAGCGACTTGCGAGGACCCACCCACGTGTAACCTGAGCCTGCCTGTCCCTCAGTGCCTGGTCATCATGCTCAGGATGTCAGGGCGGGGCCACACGGGAAGCATTTGACAAAGGCCTGCTGATGGGAGAGCGGTGTGACGTTAGCCCCATGGTCCCGCGCTGCCCTGACTGCTCTGTTCTTAGAAAATGTAAGAACTCAAGTTTAATGGGATGAGAGAGTTGGAAGGGACCTGAAATACCTTACCTACCCCCAGCTCATACGTAAGCCATTCCTAGCAGGTATTACAGGCATGTTCTAGTGGCGCCTGACTTTCCACAGTGATCTCCACGGGCTCTCGCTGAAGAGTTCCTTTCTCGATGCCTGTGGACATGAAGGCACCGATGAAGAAGAAGGGATGCTCGGGGCCTTGCCCATTGCCCCTTCCGCCACCACAGGAATGGACTCCCTGGACAACATCCCATCACTGCCCTCTCCTGCCACAGCTATAGAGGCCACCCCCTCCCCAGGGAAAGGTGACCCTTCTAGGCTTTTTATGCCCTGGGGAGTAGGGGAATTCAGTTCAGTGTCTTCTCACCATCCCTGTCCCCTCTCTGTAGGGAGGGAAGAGAGAAAGTGGGCATGCCCCCACCTTTAAAGCTGTAACAGAATACACTGGTTACTTCGTGTAGAAGAGTATAATGCTTATTAAGCAACCACTGCGAACCAGGCGCTACACTAAGAAGGTAGACATTAATGCCATCGCCCTTTTGGAGATCCTTGGCTTTGGGAGGCTAGGTGACCCGAGGTCACGCAGCTGTGAGTGGCAAAGTTAGGTTTCAGTACAGCTAACATCAGCGCTGCACCTAACACTTCCTCTCACGCCGCACAGGATGTGGACAAGCGTGTGCCTGCTCTTGGCCTCAGCAGCTGGTCCCTGTTCCTGTGACACACCCAGGCTCCTACGTGTGCTGATGGGACAGGGAAGCATGGCTGGGCTAGGCGCTGCCAGGAGAGGCTCAGTGCCAGGTGCTGTGCCTGCTGTCAAGGAGGGGGGGCACGGCCTCAGCCCTGCACCCCAAAAGTCTCTGTGTGAGTCAGGGGCACACAGGCCCTCGGGGAGTGTGGAGAGTCTTCAGGTAGTAGGGAGTGGTAGCATTTGCAGAGTGATGTAGTCCCAGTTTGCAGAGGAGAGGACTGAGTTCCGAGCTCCCAGAAGAGCAAGGTAACAGCAAGCAGGACCCAGCTCTCCTGACTCCCCATCCAGCACCCATCTCCCTGCCTGGAGGCTTGCCTTCCGGAGCATCTGCCTTCCAAATGTGAACACTTGGGCTGCAGCTTCAGCCTGCGCCTTTTTTGTTAGAGGAGATGGAAAGCTGCTGATTTGTCATCAGGCAAAGTATTGCCAAATGTTCCATCAGCCTTCTCTTCCTCCGGCTAAAAGTTCTTTGTTTCTTTGTTCCAAGAGGCCTTCCTTTCTAATCTACTTGTCTGCACTGACTCTCCTGCTCCCTGCCCCGCCCCGACCCTGTAGTCCCCCTCCTTTCTCTCATTCCTCACCCCAAAGGAACCAACTCTATGCAGGTTTCCTCCGTACATATTTGGCTCTGGTTCTTTTCCTGCTCGCTTTTTCTTTTTATGGTGGTTTTACTTCTTTTAAGAGTTTTCCCCCACCTGAGTGCAAGCTGCTGTCATGACCAGTGTTGGCCCCCAAAACTCTCAAATACTCAGCTTTACCATGCATGTGGGCATTTGGTTCAGCTCTGCCCTTACACCTGTGTGGTGCTCCCTAACTTAGCTCACACTGGAAAACCGGAGGCAGGAGGGAGACGCGGGCGGGGTGGGAGGGGTCCAGACCCTGCGCTTCCATTCACCTGGAACGATCTGTTTTTGTTTTGTTTCTTAGGTACACAGATAAGCTGTTTCTCCCCAAGTTCTTTCTCCTGGCGTCAGGCTGCCTTCGTGGATTCTTACTGTTGGGCCGCCGTTCAGCAGACGGACTCCTTGCAGGGCGACACTGGAAACCTCCCCCTGTGCCTGCACAAGGTAATGGGGACTTTTCCCCATGTCACCTGTTTGCTTTAGAGATGTGGGTACCGAGGCCCAGAGAGGCTGTGCCAGCCCTTGCCACGCAGATACATCCAGCCAACCAGGGCTTCACTCCGATTGTACAACCGTAGCACTTTAAAATCAGAAGGAGCCTCAGCGGAACTTGGTCCAGCACCTTCATTTAGCAGATGGGGAAACTGAGGCACTTTTTGCATTTGAGCTCCGTAACGGCAGGCACCTCATGTATCCTGGTCACCTTTCTATCCTTAAGGCCCGCCTCAGTGTCTGGCCCGTAGTGGGCTCTCAGTACGTTTTGAATGCCTGAGTGAGCATTGTTAGATAGTGGCAGAGAGGACCCAAGCATAGCTTTGGGACCAACAGAGAGTTCATTTGCTTCCAGCCGGCGTGTGACTGAGCACCGAGACGCCCAGGGATGACTCCCTCTGGGGGTCTGGGCTGCAGCACAGCTTTTGGAATAGATTCCTTTGCTTTCTGATGGACACAGACACTGCAAGGAAGGGGAGACACTGCATAGGAGATGCCTGTGTCCTATAGGGAAGAGGTACAGGCAGGAGCTCTGTGGTCGGGGGAGTGGTGGAGGCGGTGGAGGCGGGGGGTGGGGGGAAGAGGCTGGCAGGGCAGAACCTGGGCCAGCATTGGCACGTTTGTGCAGGACGTTCTCTGCAGAGTGAAGAGGCCCCAGGAGGTCTTCTCTTCTTTGCATTTATGAAAGTAGGGCTTTGTCATTATCTTCAACCACTGGTTCTTTTGTCCAGGGTGAACACAGATAGAACGTGTGTGTACCTTCTGCTATTCCTCCACTGGGGAAAGTGTGGTATTTTAGCTTCTGAAAAGGCAAAGGATGAAGTTTGCTCTCCCGCCTTGGCCTGTTGCCAAACACAGTCAGCGTCCTTCTTTTTTTAAAAAGAATAATTTAAGTCCTTGGCTAAGACTCAGGCCTGTTCCCCTCATGTTTATTTATCGTGTGCCGTTAGGCATAGTGATGCTCTACAGTGACTCTCTTCTTTGGGCTTGGGCTTTTCTCTCTGACTTTCAGCCTTAGTGTTAGTTGGGTTCTCATCCATTTTGCACGACTTTATAGCCAGGGCAAGAAAGAATAAGGCTCTTCAGTATGAAAGGGCACAGTTCCAGAAATTGAACAGCTTTGCTTGCAAATCTAAATCCATGCTGTTGTAGTTTTTTTTTTAATTTTATTTTATTGTTTAAAGTATTACAAATAGTAGTACATATGTCGCCATTTTTTCCCCATTGACCTTCTCCCGGCCTCCCCTATCTCCCCCCACCCCGGCACATTCCCTCACCTCCCCCCACCAGTGTTTTGCATCTATTGGTTATGCTTATATGCATGCATACGAGTCCTTCGGTTGATCTCTTATCTCCACCCACCCCCAGCCTTCCCGCTGTAGTTTGACAGTCTGTTTGATGTTTCTTTGCCTCTGTATCTATTTTTGTTCATCAGTTTATAATGTTCTTTACTAGTATATTCCACAAATGAGATCATGTGGTGTTTTCCTTTCACTGACTGGCTTATTTCACTTAGCATCATGCTCTCCAGTTCCATCCATCATGCTGTTGTCGTTTTAAATCCATTTGTTATAATGTTCTTATATAATGTTCTATTCCCTTATATGAGAATAGAAAGTTGTAATCAGGGCTAGGCAATGATGGATCCACAAAAGAGGAATGTATAGCCTGGGATTGTCCTTACGTCAGAAAGGTTAGAGGTTGCAAAACTTTCAGAGCAGGAAGAAAGCCAGAGATTTTGATCCAACTGCATTTTACACAGAAGGATAGGGGCCCCTGGAAAGGTCAAGCCTAGGAGTCACAGGACGAGTTGCTGGCTGAGATTAGAACCAGGTCTCTGGGCTCCCATTGCTCCTGCAGGGTGGGAGGGGAGATCTGACAGAGCAGCGTGGTGGGCAAGCCTTAGGTTGTGAGTATTAGTGAGGATTAAGGAGCTCTCTTCTGGCTGTGGCAGTCTGGATTGTTTGGATGGAAGTTTGGCTTGGGATCTGAGCAGAGAGCGCTCTTGCCAGGTTCATAGAGCTGGAGACAAAAATTGGAGTTGGGACCTGCCTTAGTTGGAAGGACACTGTTCAACATCCAAGGCTTGAAAGGCCATTGCTGAAGAGAAGTGGTAATCCAGAATTAAACCAGGCCTCAGAGGGACTAGAGCCCTGGTGTGAATCATTTCAGTACCAATGGAATGAGTGACATACGGGATTTTCAGCGCCTCTCCAGCCTGCCTGCCAACCAGAAGCCAAAATAAACCAGTCTCTCTGAAGGAGGGGTCCCTTCATCCAGAGCCTCAGATTCTTGCACCAGTTTTTCACATGTAATGTTCAGCACTCAATTAAAAATAAGCAGGGCCCTGACCGGTTTGGCTCAGTGGATAGAGCATTGGCCTGCGGACTGAAGGGTCCCAGGTTCGATTCTGGTCAAGGGCATGTACCTTGGTTGCAGGCACATCCCCAGTAGGAGGCAGCTGATCAATGTTTCTCATCGATGTTTCTAACTCTCTATCCCTCTCCCTTCCTCTCTGTAAAAAATCAATAAAATACATATTTTTTAAAAAAGCAGGGTGTAAGAAAGTCAAGAGAAAAACCAGAACTAGAAACAGACCCACAGGAGTTCCAGATAATAGTAGTTATGAGACACACACTTGAAAATAATCATTAATATAATGTTCAAAGAATCAAGATAATATGGAGAATTTCCCAGGGAAATGGAAGTTCTCAAACTGAAAACAGTAAGTGGCAGGGAGTTGGTTTTTGCTAACATTGGTTGAGGGCCTGCCATAGACATTCTAGTATATTTGCTATCAGAGAACCACACAGGCCGTGGTCTCTTCCTCTAGGAGCTCACTGTTTAGTGAAGAAAACAAACATGTGAAGAAGATACACTGAAGATACTGAGAAGGAATAAACAGGAAGCTAGATGAAAAAAAGGAGAGTGTGGTGGAATGCTGCTGAGAGAAGAGTGCAATAAAGGTGGAACAGAACTTACTGGATTTGGTGAAATTATTAGTCATCCTGACAGGAGTGACTTTAATGGAGAAGTGGGCACCGGATGACAGTGGGTGAGCGGGAGGCGAGGAAATAAAGATGACAGTAATAGACAATTTCTTCAGATGTTTTTTCATTTTTAGAAAAATCTCTGTCCTAGAAAGGAAAGCAACAAACTCAGTGGTAAATAGAGGGTTTGGGGTCTAGGAAGTTTTGTTTTGTTTTAGTGTGAGAGAATTTTGAACATATTGAAATGATGATAGAAATAAGAAGGTAGAGAAAGAAAAGGATGACAGGCACTGCCTGGGGAAGGCACATGGCACCTTCTGGGAGAGGGGAAGGCATTGGTTTATTCTATTGGGGAGCAGTGGGGCCTTGATCAACTCTGGAGGGTCAGGCCAGGTTATAGAGAATCTTTGAAAACTACCTAGGTGTACAGACTACACCAGTGATGGCGAACCTATGACATGTGTGTCAGAGGTGACACGTGCACTCATTTTTTTTGGTTGATTTTTCTTTGTTAAATGGCATTTAAATATATAAAATAAATATCAAAAATATAAATCTTTTACTATGGTTGCAAATATAAAAAAATTTCTATATGTGACACGGCACCAGAGTTAAGTTAGGGTTTTTCAAAATGCTGGCACGCCGAGCTCAAAAGGTTCGCCATCACTGGTCTACACGGTGGGGGGACATTGGGAGCCACTGCAGGTCTTGAGCAGGGTGAGCATGGTGTTTCCAGGAGTTAATCCTCAGTGAGGGTTTGCTGGAGCGAACAGAGACAGGAAGAGCGCCACTTGGGAGGCACAGGGTTTTGATCAGAAAATGGAGAGGAAGGGACGTTATTATTTCTGAGAAGGCAAAGAACAAACACTCAAAGAGCAGCAGTTGGTGTTTTATTGCCGGTTAGAGGATTACACTAAAGGACTGTCCAAGGTGATCAGATGCTTAGACTAGGGGTCAGCAAACTTTGCTCTGAAGGGTCAGAGGGCACATTTTTCATCGTTGCCAGTTGCGGTCACTGTTGCCGTTACTCGGCTCTGCCGAGGTGGATGACATGTGCACGACTGGTTGTGGCTGGATCTGGCTCGCGGGCAGTGGAGCTTGTCCCCTGGGCTCAGGCGATTGATAGCAGCAGGGCTGGTGGGCAGGAGACAGAGCGGGGCATCACAGAGGGTGGAGCCAACAAGATGTCCTGATTGGCCTGGGAAGAAGAAGGAAAGATTAGAATCAAGGACATGACGTGACCAAGGTTTTAGGTGCTGGGTAAAGGTGAGACCATTTGCTACACTGAAGATGAAGAAGTCTGAGGAAAGAGAAGGTTTAGGAGGAAAACCAAATAATTCTGCTTGAACACGTGAAATCAGAGTTACTGGATGGCCCAGGTAGGCAGTGGGCTGTGGTTCTGGAGATCCGAGGGTGGGTGGAGGCATAAATATAGGGTGGGCAAAGGTAGTAGGTTTACAGTTGTTTGTATGGAAAGTAATACATACAAAGATTAAAAAAATAATACAAGAATAAACTCTTGTTTCATGTACTCACAACTGTGAGCCTACCTTTGCCCCACCCTCTATAGCAGTTTTCAGAGGATAGATGGGATTTAAAGCTATGGGACTGGATGGGGTTGGCTGGGGAGTGAGTGTAACAGGGACGAGGTCTGAGGGGTGCTCCAGCTTTGGAGGTGGTGGAGTAGGAGGCATTGGCAGGGGAGAGAGCTGGGGATCATGGGGAAAATAAGGGTGTGCTGTGCAAATGAAAGACTGATGTCCTGTAAGAAGGCCTTTGTTGGTGTAACAACCGGCTATAGGCATCTGTTGTCCCTACTTTCAGTTCTTTTGAGTAGATGCCTAGACGTGGGATTGCTGGCTTCTTTTTCAAGCTCAGAAAACTTTTCCTGTTGGTTTTCTTTAGTCCTGTCCACAGTCAGTGACCTCGTGTCTGTGAGGATGACTGGGGTCACCTCATCCAAGCTCTCACTTCACAGAGGGGACGCTGAGAACCACGGCAGTTGCTGCCTTGTCCAAAGTCCCATGGCCTGATAGTGGGAGAGCAAGGTCCCAGGGCCTCCTTCAGATTTCAGATGTTTCTCCCACGTGTGTGGCTTCAGACGTCTGCCCTCTTACCTGTGGGTGAAAGTTCCCAGCTGGACACAAGGAGAGTCTTTCCAGCAGAATGCTGTCCAGCAGCAGAGCCCACTGCTGACCGGGAGATCCTTAGTTCCGGCTGGGCATGAAGCTGTGTCCTCTTCCCGTATTTTTCCTTACTCTTGCCGCACTTCTTTCGTGTAGAATCCTGGCTCCCAGGATGTACTTGACACCCAGCTACGTCATCCCCACCCTCTCCCCCAACACTTTCAAAGAAAATGGAAGCTCAGACATGAAAACATGCTCAGCTTCTGCATCAGACCTACCAGGGGTCCCGGTGGCAGCACCGGCCTTTTCCTTCCCTTTTGATAAATGGAAGAGGCCCCTTCTCCTGACCAAAGGCCGGACCCCTTTGTGCCCCACTTGTGTACTAGATCCCCCCAATCCCTGTTTGAAGGAACTCAGCCCCCGTTTCCCTCTTTTTTTCTGCATGTTCTCTTCCCATTAACACTTCAGCACATTTCTTTCCACCAAACCGATCTTGCCCAGATCATCAACCACCTCCCTGTTGCTACATCAGTTCTCACTCATAAAGGTTTATCCTACTTGGCTTTGCTAGGGCATCCAATTCTGTGGACCGTGCCCACCTGCAGATGCCCTCTTGACCCTTGGGGCAGAGTCTCCCTGGAAGACTCTTTCTCTTTTGCCCATCCCTGAGAAGTTGGGGTTCCTCTGGGCTCTGTCCTACGCTTTTCTTTTCTCCTGCTTCACCCTGTCCCTGGATCACATCATCTCCCTTGTTTCAGCTTCCATATGCCACCAACGCCAGGTCTTTATCTCTGACCAGCCTGCTCTCCTCAGCTCCAGTCCACACTCCCAGTGTGTCCTGAACTTGAACACTTGAAGGTCTGGCAGATGCCTCCAACACTAGTTCAAGGCTGAACTCACCTTCCCTCTGTCCCCCCTGGACCTGTAGTTCAATTAGGGTCACACCATCCACCCTGTGACCTCAGCCGGAAATCTGAGAGCCATTTTGACTCTTTTTCCTTCCCCCCACATCCTGTCAGTCCCTAGTCCCATCAGTTCTGCTTTCTGTAGCTCTTAAATCCTTCATCCCTTCGTCCACCTCTCTAGGGTGGCCGGCCGTCATCCCTCACCTTACTGCCTTCATTCCCACTATTTCCACATAATCACAGGTGCTCTTTTTTGCCTGTCTGACTGTCCTTTCCCTAAAAACAACAACAATAACAGCCCTTCAGGTCCCTACGAAATGTCTCTATTGCTTTGAAAAAGCAAACCATTTTGTCTGTGTTCACTCTCCCTCTGGCCCCTGTGAACCACCCCAGCCTCACTTCCCGATGCAGCCTCACCACCCGGTGTGCTCCAGGGAACCTGACTTTCCTCAGGTCCCCAGTTTCTGTTCAAACACACTCTGCTTGAAGACTCCTCCCCTGGCAACCCTCCCCCACCCCCAGATCTGGTCAACTCCTAATGTATTGTTCTGGTCACGAGTTCAATGTCATTTCCACCTAGAAGCTTCCTCTGAACCCCTAGACTGAGGGTTGTTGCCAATTCAAACTGCTTCCAGAGCCAGCAGGGTCGATGTGAAGCCTCCAGGAAATGCCACATGCCCTGCCTAAGACACAGAGCCAAAGAATGGGGTGCCGGCTAAGCTACACACCAGCTGTACTCCGTTGTGGTTTGTGTTGCCTGGTTGTACATTCCCTGGGATCACCCTGGGATATGGCACTTACTAGCCTTAGTTCTACTTAAGTGGTTGTTTATTTCTAGGACTGAGTTCCATACAAGCAGATACCATGCTTGGGTCTTGTTCGTCGGTGTACAGCTAGGGCAGTGTGTAACTCATGGTGGGTGTGCAGAGCACATCCGTGGAGGGAAGGACACATGGGGGAAGGAGAGGAATGGGGAGCTCGTACGTCCTGTTCAGAAGCAGGCGTAGCTCTCTAGGAGCATCTGGCTCTGGGTGAGAGGCACAGAGTTGATGTGGACACTTCTCAGTTCAGGATTAAAACCAGGAGACCCAACCTCCCCCCAGAGAAGTTACTCCATGTAATATTTCAATGTGCTTATCATCAGCATAGAGTTTATGGCAGTGGTATAATTAATACTGTAATTTCTCCCCCACCTACTTCTTCCATGTCTCCTTTCCTTTCCCTTCTCCCTTTCTCTCCCATCTATTGCTGGTGGCCTCCGGTACCCCCTGAGGGAAGTCTTTTGTGCAAATGTGGGTGCACTCAAGGACACCAGCAGGTGGCGCCTTAGGACTTTTTGATAACTGGCTTTTTTTGGGGTGTTCTATTCTTGGTCAAGTTCATAACGTAGGCAACTGTTAGGCAAGATTTCTTTCCAAAACAGGAAAGCAGCGTTGTTGTTTTTTATACTGAAAAGCAGAAGGGAAAAACAACAAGAACAAGAAAGTAAAATTAACAGAGTTGTCAAATCTTTGTTTAGTTCTCTTAAGTGGCTTTACAGAAACTTAGAGGGGTCCTCTGAGGCTGCCAGACCAGAGGTTTCAAACCTTAGCCTTATCTGTATGAAAATATAGGCTCCTGAGCCCCATCCAGACCACTGGATTGGAACCTGGTGCGGGGGAGGGAGGAGGAAGAGGGGGGGTCAAGGCCAAGATTATGGTTTTTATCTATTTTGGGGAGATTTCTGATGCTGCTGGCCCAGCTTGGATTCCAATGTAGATACCACTCATCTACACCCATGTTTCCCAAACTCTGTGTGCATGTGAATCACCTCTCTGTGCATAGGCCTATAAATGGAGGTCTTTGTTGAAATATAGACTCAGATTCAGTAGGTCTGATGGGGCCTGCATTCTGCATTTCTGACAAGTTCCCAGGCAATACTGAAATTGCTGGTCCGGGGATCACTCTCGAGAAGCAAGGATGCAGACAGAGCAGGACTTGGCAAATGGTCACGTCCATGCTTCAGCCACATGCAGCCCATCCCCTGTTTCTACACATAGTTTTATGGGGACACAGTCATGCTCATTCATTTGCTCATTGCCTGTGTCAGATTTCACGCTGCGACAGAGTCGAATCGTTGCCACAGAGGCCGTATGGCTCACAAACATTTACTGTCTGACCCTTTGCAGGAAAAAGTTTGTCCACCCTTGATCTAGAGCAGCGGTTCTCAATCTGTGGGTCGCGAACCCTTTGGTGGTTGAACGACCCTTTCACAGGGGTCGCCTAAGACCATCCTGCATATCAAATATTTACATTACGATTCATAACAGTAGCAACATTACAGTTACGAAGTAGCAATGAAAATAATTTTATGGTTGGGGATCACAACATAAGGAACTGTATTTGAAGGGCCATAGGGTTGAGAACCACTGATCTAGAGCTTAAAGTCCTTCCAGTGGATCAGTGGAAAGGGAACTCCCTGCCTCACAGGATAATTCATTTAATTTTCTTTTTTTTTTAAATCCACACGTGAGGATATGTTTTCATTAACTTTAGAGAGAGAGGAAGGGAGAGAGAAAGAGACAGAAACATCCATGGGAGAAACATTGATCTGTTGCCTCCCATAGGCACCTCAAACAGAGCCCGAACCCACAACCTAGGTATGTGCTCTGACCGGGAATCAAACCTTCAACCTTTTGGTGTACAAGACAATACTCCAACCAGCTGAGCCACCCAGCCAGGGCCATTCCGTTTTCACACAGAGCTTAAGGAAGGTTTTCCCTTGCTTCCATTAACTGGGTTCTAATCCTATTGACAGGAGTCTTTTCCTTCTTCCACACACAAATGCTGTGCTTACCATCTCTATTCCATGTTTCTCCCCCACCAGAATATCACCCAGCACAGAGCCCTGGGTGTCTTCCCTTGATTGCAGAATGGAATGACCTACCCCCTTCTTCTCTGTCCTCTGTCAGCTGCCCATGGAATGCATTAGCCTTTTCGGGTAGCCCCTCACCCTTGACATCCATATTTGTGATTTTTTTAAGCGGGGTACTGTCTGAACATCATAGAACCAAGAACAAACATCTTTTGCACATCTATTTATTTCACCTCCTCAGTACAATTTGTTCTTGGTTTATCTGCTTCCTGGTTTCTGGAAGCACAATTCCTTCACATCTCTTCAGTTCTCTTGTTTCTCGACCCTTAAATGGCAGGCCCTCACATCTCTCCCTGGTCCTCGTATCTCCTCCTCCTACACATTCTCCTTGGATGATCTCAGCCAGGCTCTTGGCTTCAACCATTTACATGCTACAAAGTCCCGAGTCAGAAGGCCAGCCAGACCCTCTCCCTTTATTTTCAGTTATCTTACGACCTGTGTCAACCAGGATATTCCTGACTACACGTATCTCACGTTCAAAACTTCTCATCGTAGGGGCTGCCTCCCATCTCACCCTTTTCTACTGTGAATCTGTTCCTTCTTGTTTCTCCATTTTAACTAATGGCACCACCACCACCACCATATCCTTGGATAAGCTAGAAACCCAGAATTAGCCTCACTTCTTCCCCTTTTCATCCCTCACCACCAAGTGGGCACTGAAATGTATGTTTCCCCCTGTCTGTAGCTCTCAGGCCCACCTTCCCTTCTCCCCACTGCTGCCACCTCAGCCTCAGTTCAGTGCTTATCACTCTCAGTGCTTATCACTCTCCGCCTCCGCTGCAGGAACCTCCTGCCGTGTCTCGCTCTTCTCCAGTGCTCTCCCTTCGCCACTGCTGGAATAGTCTTTCTACAATCAATTTTTATCACGCCACCCACCAGTGACTTCCCATTGTGTGTATGGTAGGAAACCGAGGGCTTCATAATTCAGTCCCTGCTTACCCCTTTTGTGAGTTCCCAACGACCTCTGTAAAAGATTACCACAAACTTGGTAGCTTCAGAAATTTCCTCGCTCATAGCTCTGGAGGCCAGAAGTTAGAAATCAAGGTGTAATAACCAGACAAACAATGGGTCTGGGCTGCCTGTCACTGCTTGTGCTAATTAAGCAGAGACAGGGTTGAATCCTACATGAGCGTTTGTTCCCATACTGCCGGCAACGCGGGAGAGCAGCAAGTCCTCCACAAAAAAATCTGCTCTGCACCCCACCATAAGCCGGCTGCTTATATTGGTGGTAGAAGTACAGAAGGAAGTGTGCAAAGGGCTGGCGATTCTGGTTTCTGCAGCAAAGTTGTTCATCTTTCCGTGATAATAGGCAGCTCCAAAAAGGGAGGAAGGGCTGCATTCCAGGTGAGCTCCCAGGTCCGGAGTGTGGCTGCAGCCAGGTTAGAATGCGCCTTCTTTAATCAGAATAAAACAATCACGGTTAACAGGGCATGATTATTATTTCTTAACAATTCTAGCTGGTTCCCTAACATTCTACTTCTGCCGCTGTCGGTGTCAGCAGGGTTGGTTCCTTCCTGAGGGCTCAGAGGGAAAAATCTGTGTGCCTCTCTTCTAGTGTCTAGTGGTTGCCAGCAATCCGCCGTGGCTCAGAGTTGCACCATCACTCCAATCTCTGCCTCCTTCCTCACATAGCTTCTCCTGGTGTGTCTGTCTTCATATGACCTTCTTAGAGGTCCGCCAGCCACCAGGTTAGGGCCCACCCAATTAATTATGCCCTCAGCTTAACTAATTACAACGGCAAAGACTGGGTTTCCAAACAGTGTCACATTTTGAGGTTCCAGGTGGACATGAGTTTTGGAGAATGCCATCCAACCTAGGGTACATGTCCGGCCTCAGCTCTGACAGCTCCTCACTGTGGGCTCACTCATTAATTACATTTGGTGCCTGGGAAGGGAGAGAATTCACCAAGCAGGCAAAAAGAAAGGATTCCAATAGAGGAAAGAGGATGTCTGAAGGGGCTCAGAGAAGGTGAAATTTGAGCTGAGTCTTAATATAATATAGTAAGGCTTTATCTTTTGTGTGTGTGTGTGTGGGGGGGGTGTTTGTTTGCTTTTGCCTCACTGTACTTTAAAACAGCGGTCACCAACCGGTGGTCGCAGACCACTGGTGGTTTGTGAGGTCTGAAAGGTTGTCAACTGCTGCTTTAAAGCATAGCTCAGATGTTACCTCCTTTACAGAGCCTTCCTTGACCTCCCTAAGAACATTTCTATTCCCTCAGTAGTTAGTACCTATCTATATATTGTGGCCATCACTTTTATGTTTTGACTACAGGCCTGGAGCACGAAATCCCTGGCAGGGGGGTCACTCAGCTCAGCCTGCACCCTCTCTAATCTGGGACCCCTTGGGGGATGTCCGACTGCCGGTTTAGGCCCAATCCCACCTAAACCGGCAGTTGGACATTCCTCTCATAATCCGGGACTGCTGGCTCCCAACCGCTCACCTGCCTGCCAGCCTGATCACCCCTAACCACTCCCCTGCCAGTCTGATCGACACCTAACTGCTCCCCTGCCGGCCCAATCGCCCCCAACTGCCCTACCCTGCTGGCCCAGGCGCCCCCAACTTCCCTCCCCTGCTGGCCTGGTCGCCCCTAACTGCCCTCCCCTGTTGGCCTGATCACCCACAACTTGCCTCCCCTGCTGGCCATCTTGGGACAGCCATCTTGTGGCGGCCAATTTGTGCCTACATGGGGGCAGCCATCTTGTGTGAGGGTGTGACAGTCAATTTGCATATTGCCTCTTTATTATATAGTATTGGTTAAATACCAGTAGATGAGGCATGCTGGCCGCGAGTTTGACGTGCTTGTTGTACACTTTCAGCCCACTGCCTAGCACCTGGCAGGTGCCCAGGAGATGTTTTTGAATGAATTTTCCCATCTGCATTTAATCCATAGACATGATCACATACGTTTCAGGGAGGAGTTCAGTCCTAACTGGTCAGTTCTTCACCTTATGAGGCGGAGGGGATTTGAACCTGGAGGGAGGTTATACTGGATCCCCTCCATGCCTCCTTCTGTCTGGAGGTTCTATTGGTCTCATGATAGCCCCTTATAGGAAAAAGCATAATTTTTTAATGTTTTTATTGATTTTAGAGAGGAAGGGAGATGGAGAGAGAGAGATGGAAACATCAGTGATGAGAAAGAATCATTGATCGGCTGCCTTCTACATGCCCCACACTGGGGATTGAGCCTGCAACCCCTGACCAAGAATCAAACCCTGACCTCCTGGTTTATAGGTTGACACTCAACCACTGAGCCACACTGGCTGGGAAAAACACAATTTTTTAAGGCAGGGAGACTGTTGTCCCCGCGCTGCTTTCAGAAGCTTCATCATCATTAAAAGAACTCAGTGCCCCTTGGACATCATGCAGAAACTCTGCAGTCACAGCTGTGAGAGGTGCTGAGCATTTCACACCTAATTGGGCAGAGATGGAGCTGTGGACAGAGCTGTTCCCGTCCAGCAGATGCAGTCATAAAACTTAGCAGGTTTCCCATGCTCCTTATTTGGATGGAAGGATTGTAAAGACTATATACTAGTAGTGGAACCTCGGTTCTCGAACTTAATTCGTTCCAAAAGGCTGTTCAAAAACTGAGTCATTTTCTCCTGTTAGAAATAATGTAAATTTAATAAATCTGTTCTAGACCCCCAAATGATTCCCTGTTTTAACTTTCTTATATACAGTACATGTCGAATATACTTTTATAAATACTTTAACAGATGACCAAGAGACATATGAAAAAATGCTCAAAGTCACTAAAATCAGAGAGATGCAAATTAAAATGACAATGAGGTATCACCTCACCTGTCAGAATGGCTACCATCAACAAATCAACAAATGACAAGTGCTGGCAAGGATATGGAAAAAAGGGAACCCTAGTACATTGCTGGTGGGAATGCAGACTGGTGCAGCCATTATGGAAAACAGAATGGCGTTTCCTCAAAAAATTAAATATGGAACTGCCATTTGACCCAGTGATTGATCCCACTTATAGGAATATATGCTAAGAAACCCAAAAATACAAATCAGAAAGAATGTATGCACCCCTATGTTCATAGCAGCATAATTTACAATAGCTAAGATCTGGAAATAGCCTAAGTGCCCATCAGTAGATGAGTGGATCAAAAAGCTGTGGTACATTTAAACCATGGAATACTATGCAGCAGTTAAAAGAAGAATCTCTTACCCTTTGAGACAGCATGGAGGGACCTGGAGAGTATCATGCTAAGTGAAATAAGTCAGAGAAAGACAAGTATCACATGATCTCACTCATATGTGGAATCTAAGTAACAAAATAAACTGATAAATGGAGTGGATCCAGAGACTTGAAGCATGGAACAGAATGTGGAATCTTTGGATGGAAGGTGGGGGAAGGTGAGTGGGTGGGAGGTAATTAACCAATGACTGTGTATGCATTTATGCATGGCCCATGGACACAGATAATGGGGCAGTGTGGTCCTGGGGCAAGGCTGGGGCAGTCTGGAGACGGTTAATGGGGGGAAAAAGGAGACATACGTAATACTTTCAACAATAAAGAATTACTTTTAAAAATAAACATATAAACACTTTAAAAACAAAAAAGACATGAATTGTAAATGAAAATTTAACAAAAAAGAAATGAAATATATAGTAAAAATTGAAAATCCTATATAATAAAGAGGTAATATGCAAATTGACTGCTACGCCCTCGCACAAGATGGCCACCCCCATGTGGTCCAAAGATGGCCACCACAAGATCACCGGCAGGGGAGGGCAGTTGGGGGCGACCAGGCCTGCAGGAGAGCAGTTAGGCATAGATCAGGCTGGCAGGTGAGCGGTTAGGGGACGATCAGGCTGGCAGGCTGAAGTGGTTAGGGGCAATCAGGCAGGCAGGCAGGCGAGGGGTTGGGAGCCAGCAGTTTCAGATTGTGAGAGGGGTCCCAGATTGGAGAGGGTGCAGGCTGGGCTGGGGGACAACCCCCGCCCCCCAGTGCACAAATGTCATGCACCAGGCCTCTAGTTTAATAATAATAAGCAGCGACAAAAGCAAAAAATCACAAAAATATTCACAGAACAATTTCCTGAGATGTTAACAACGTGAGGTTTAGCAGTAAACTGACTCATACTCGCACATTCGCTCTTTTGTCACCTGAGAGTCACGACTGATCATACAGGTGTCAGCATGAAAGGCTTATCGAGGTAAGAGCCAAATTGTTCACAATGGGAGATGTTCGAGAACCAAGGTTTGGCTATAATTGAATGCTTTCTTCTCTTTGTAGTATAGGTTTTTTTTTTTTTTTTTTTTTTTTCAGTTGTGTTTTTTTTTTTTTTATTGCTTAAAGTATTACAAAGGGTATTACATATGTATCCATTTTATCCCCCCGCCCTAGACAGTCCCCTAGCCTCCCCTATCACCCAGTGTCTTATGTCCATTGGTTATGCTTATATGCATGCATACAAGTCCTTTAGTTGATCTCTTACCCCACTACCTCCTGCCCCCCAACCCTCCCCGGCCTTCCCGCTGCAGTTTGACAATCTGTTTGAGGCAGCTCTGCCTCTGTATCTATTATTGTTCAAAAGTTTATAATGGTCTCTATTGTCCATGAATGAGTGAGATCATGTGGTATTTTTCCTTTATTGACTGGCTTATTTCACTTAGCATAATGCTCTCCAGTTCCATCCATGACGTTGCAAATGGTAAGAGTTCCTTCCTTTTTACAGCAGCATAGTATTCCATCGTGTAGATGTACCACAGTTTTCTAATCCATTCATCTACTGATGGGCACTTAGGCTGTTTCCAGATCTTAGCTATGGTGAATTGTGCTGCTATGAACATAGGGGTGCATATATCCTTTCTGATTGGTGTTTCTGGTTTCTTGGGATATATTCCTAGAAGTGGGATCACAGGGTCAAATGGGAGTTCCATTTTCAGTTTTTTGAGGAAACTCCATACTGTCTTCCATAGTGGCTGCACCAGTCTGCATTCCCACCAGCAGTGCACAAGTGTTCCTTTTTCTCCACATCCTCTCCAGCACTTGTCGTTTGTTGATTTGTTGATGATAGCCAGTCTGACAGGTGTGAGATGGTACCTCATTGCTGTTTTGATTTGCATCTCTCGGATGATTAGTGACTTTGAGCATGTTTTCATATGTCTCTTGGCTTTCTGAATGTCCTCTTTTGAAAGGTGTCTATTTAGGTCCTTTGCCCATTTTTTGATTGGATTGTTTATCTTCCTTTTGTTAAGTTGTATGAGTTCCCTATAAATTTTGGAGATTAGGCCCTTATCAGATATGTCATTGGCAAATATGTTTTCCCACACAGTGGGTTTTCTCGTTGTTTTGTTGATGGTTTCTTTTGCTGTGCAGAAGCTTTTTATTTTGATGTAGTCCCATTTGTTCATTTTTTCTTTAGTTTCAAGTGCCCTAGGAGCTGTATCAGTGAAGAAATTGCTTCGGCATATGTCTGAAATTTTCTTGCCTTTGGATTCTTCTAGAATTTTTATGGTATCCTGTCGTACATTTAAGTCCTTTATCCATTTTGAGTTTATTTTTGTATATGGTGTAAGTTGGTGGTCTAGTTTCATTTTCTTGCATATATCTGTCCAATTTTCCCAACACCATTTATTGAAGAGACTATCTTGGCTCCATTGTATGTTCTTGCCTCCTTTGTCAAATATTAATTGAGCATATTGGTTCGGGCCGATTTCTGGGCTCTCTATTCTATTCCATTGATCTATATGCCTATTCTTGTGCCAGTACCAGGCAGTTTTGAGAACAGTGGCTTTGTAATACAACTTGATATCTGGTATTGAGATCCCACCTACTTTGTTCTTTTTCAGGATTGCTGCAGCTATTCGGGGTCTTCTTTTATTCCAGATGAATTTTTGGAAAGTTCGTTCTAGATCTCTGAAGTATGCTGTTGGTATTTTAATGGGAAGTGCGTTGAATTTATAGATTGCTTTGGGTAGTATGGACATTTTAATGATGTTGATTCTACCAATCCATGAACACGGTATGTTCTTCCATCTGTTTATGTCTTCCTCTATGTCTTTTTTCAACGTCCTGTAGTTTTCTGAGTAGAGGTCTTTTACCTCTTTAGTTAAGTTTATTCCTAGGTAGCTTAATTTTTTTGGTGCAATGGTAAACGGGATTGTTTTTATAATCTCTCTTTCTGAAAGTTCACTATTGGTATATAGAAATGCCTCAGATTTCTTGGGGTTAATTTTGTATCCTGCTACATTGCCAAATTCATGTATTAAGTCTAGTAGCTTTTTGATGGAATCTCTAGGGTTTTGTATGTATAATATCATGTCGTCTGCAAATAAGGACAGTTTTACTTCCTCTTTTCCAATTTGGATGCCTTTTATTTCTTCTT
Organism: Myotis daubentonii; assembly: GCF_963259705.1. Taxonomy (NCBI): domain Eukaryota; kingdom Metazoa; phylum Chordata; class Mammalia; order Chiroptera; family Vespertilionidae; genus Myotis; species Myotis daubentonii. Next base: position 24,694,924 of record NC_081848.1, on the reverse strand, counting down.
CTTGCCGAATTGCAATGGCTAACACTTCCAGTACTATGTTGAACAGGAGTGGTGAGAGGGGGCATCCCTGTCTTGTTCCTGTTCTTAGGGGAAATGGTGTTAATTTTTGTCCATTGAGTATGATGTTGGCTGTGGGCCTGTCATATATGGCTTTTATTATGTTGAGGTATGATCCTTCTACTCCCACCTTGCTGAGAGTTTTTATCAAAAATGGGTGTTGAATTTTGTCAAATGCTTTTTCTGCATCAATTGATATGACCATGTGGTTTTTTTCTTTCAATTTGTTTATGTGATGTATCACGTTTATTGATTTGCGGATATTGTACCATCCTTGCATCCCTGGGATAAATCCTACTTGGTCATGGTGTATGATCTTTCTGATGTACTGCTGGATCCGATTTGCTAAGATTTTGTTGAGGATTTTGGCATCTATGTTCATGAGGGATATTGGCCTGTAATTCTCTTTCATTGTGTTGTCTTTACCTGGTTTTGGTATTAGGGTGATGCTGGCTTCATAGAATGAGCTTGGAAGTGTTCCTTCCTCTTGAATTTTTTGTAGTAGTCTGAGGAGGATAGGTTTTAGTTCTTCCTTGAATGTTTGGTAAAACTCCCCTGTGAAGCCATCTGGTCCTGGGCTTTTGTTTGATGGAAGCTTTTTGATGACTGCTTCAATTTCTTCCATAGTTATTGGCCTGTTGAGATTTTTAGATTCTTCCTGATTGAGTTTTGGAATGTTGTATTTTTCTAGGAATTTGTCCATTTCCTCCAGGTTGTCTAGTTTGTTGGAGTAAAGCTGTCCATAGTATTTTTTAACAATCATTTGTATTTCTGTGGGGTCTGTTGTTATTTCGCCTCTATCGTTTCTGATTTTATTTATTTGGGTCCTCTCTCTCTGCTTCTTGGTGAGTCTGGCTAGAGGTTTATCAATCTTGTTTATCCTTTCAAAGAACCAGCTCTTGGTTTCATTGATTTTCTGTATTGTTTTTTTGGTCTCTATGTCATTTATTTCTGCTCTAATCTTTATTATCTCCTTCCTTCTGCTCACTCTGGGGTTTTCTTGTTGCTCTCTTTCTAATTCTTTGAGTTGTAGAGTTAGATGATTTACTACCATTTTTTCTTGTTTTTTGAGATAGGCCTGTAGAGCTATAAACTTCCCTCTCAGGACTGCTTTCAATGTGTCCCATAGGTTTTGGATTGTTGTGTTTTCATTGTCATTAGTTTCCAGGATGTTTTTAATTTCTTCTTTGATCTCATTGGTAACCCAATCAATATTTAATAGCATGCTATTCAGCTTCCAGGTGTTTGAGTATTTTGGGTTGTTTTTATTGTAGTTTATTTCTAATATTATGCCATCGTGGTCTGCGAAGACGCTTTTTATGATTTCAATCTTCTTGAATTTGGGGATACTTTGCTTGTGACCCAGTATGTGGTCTATTTTTGAATATGTCCCATGAGCACCTGAAAAGAACGTATATTCTCTGGCTTTGGGGTGAAGTGTTCTGAAGATGTCTATTAAGTCCATCTGATCTAGTGAATCATTTAGGATTGCTATATCTTTGCTGGTTGTTTGTCTATAGGACTTATCCAGTGCTGTCAATGGTGTATTAAAGTCCCCTACTATGATTGTATTGTTGTCGATCTCTCCTTTGATATTTTCCAGGAGTTTTTTTATGAATTTGGGTGCTCCTACATTGGGTGCATATATGTTTACCAGGGTTATATCTTCTTGTTGTATTGATCCCTTTAGTATTATGAAGTGGCCTTCCTTATCTCTTGTTAAGGCCTTCACTTTGAGGTCTATTTTGTCCGATATAAGTATTGCTACCCCAGCTTTCTTTTCCTTTCCATTTGCCTGAAAGATATTTTTCCATCCTTTCACTTTCAGTCTGTGTGAGTCCCTTCTAATGAGGTGGGTTTCTTGTAGACAGCAGATGTATGGGTCATGTTTTTTTATCCATTCAGCCACTCGATGTCTTTTGGTTGGAGCATTTAGTCCGTTTACGTTTAAAGTTATTATTGAAAGGTATTTGTTTGTAGCCATTTCTTTTTTTGTGTGGCTGTTTTCTTTCTGAACTTTTTATTTCTTATTTTTATATCAGTCCCTTTAGCATTCCTTGCAATGTTGGCTTGGTGGTGACAAACTCCCTTAGCCTTTTTTTGTCTGTGAAGCTTCTTATTTCCCCTTCAAGTTTGAATGATAGCCTTGCTGGATAGAGTATTCTTGGATTCAGTCCTTTGCTTTGCATCACTTTGTAAATTTCAGTCCATTCTTTTCTTGCCTGATGTGTTTCTGTTGAGAAGTCATTTGACAATCTAATGGGAGATCCCTTGTATGTAACTTTCCGTCTCTCTCTTGCAGCCTGTAAGATTCTCTCTTTGTCCTGAACATTTGCCATGGTGATTATGATGTGTCTTGGTGTGGGTCTTTTCGGGTTCACCTTGTTTGGGACTCTCTGGGCTTGTGTGACTTTTTTCTTCCCCACCTCAGGAAAGTTTTCTGATATTATTTCTTCGAGTAGGTTTTCTAATCCTTGTTCATCCTTCTGTTGTTCTGGTACTCCTATTATTCGTATGTTGTTTCGTTTCATGTTGTCCCAAAGCTCCCTTAGGCTCTCCTCCTGTCTTTTAATTTTTTTCTCCAATTGCAGTACATTTTGGGTGTGTTTTGCTTCCTTGTCTTCTAATTCACTTATTCGGTCCTCTGCTTCTCCTAGTCTACTGTTGATACTTTCAATGGAGTTTTTCATTGCAGCTATATCACTCTTCATTTCCTCTTGGGTCTTACTTAGGTTGTTGATTTTTTCATCTGTTTCTTCTAGCTTCTTCCATATGTTATCGATTTTTTCATCTGTTTCTTCTTGCTTCTTGAAGAGGTTGTCGATTTTTTCCTCCATCCGGTTTATGCACTCTAGGATCCTTATTCTGAATTCTTTATCTGTCATGTTGCATGCCTCTGTATTACTTAGCTGCTTTTCTGGAGAGTCCTCCTTCTCTTTCCTTTGGGGGTTTCTTTGTCTACCCATGTTTGATCTCAATGACATATCTAGACGTTGAGTTGTTCAGTGGTTGCTCCCTTGGTGGCAGTGACTCCTTGGTCTGTGGTTGCTCTTCGGGCGGTTGCGGTAGCAGCTGCTCTTCAGTTGTCAGCAGCTCCTCTGGTGGGTGCTATTCACAGCTGTGGTGGCTCTTCTGGCTGGTGGGGCGAGGTTTCACGTACAGCTGCTGTTCCTCAGCAGAGTATGTGGTGCTCAGGAGGTTGCTGTTGCTTGGATCTGCTGCATTGATTTAAAGGCACAAAATACAACACAACAAGGCACCACGTACCAGGCACTATACACAAATATATTTACGATATTAATAACCCCAAGTAAAGGTGACCACCTGAATTAAGAGAATTAGGGGATAAGGAAGACGGAAGAGAAAAAGATAAAAGAGAGAAAGGAAAAGAAAAGTAGGGACCAAAAAAAGGGAGTGCAAAAATGAAATTGGGAAAAAGGAAGGGGGAAAATAAAAGCGAGAAAAGAAAAGAAAAAAAAAAAAGAGCGAAAAGAGAGAATGAAGTGGAAGAGGGGAAGAGACTTTTTATATGAGGAGAATACTCCTATAGAACAGCCATTAATCCCAACAAATTCCAGCAACAGCTCCCTGGATATGAATGCAAACTAGAAACAACCAATAATATAACGATGAAAATAGAATGGTGAACACTAATCCCAAAATAAAATAAAGAAAAAATAAAATGGCACTTTAAAAAATGGTAAAATGGTAGCAGTAATAATGCTGGTTAAAAATAAGAAGGTAGTAATTAAAAGGGTAAAATCAGGTGATGGAAAAAGAAGAAAAAAAAAAAAAAAGAACAGAAAAAAAAATAAAAAAAAAATTGGTTTCTTAGTTAAAAAGTGAAAAAAGAAAAAAAAATTGCAGTAGTGAATGTCCTTCGTTTCTTCTATTCTTCAGTGTGGCTCGCCTTAGACCTTCCAGGTATTCAGGAGAGTGTTGAGATTCCCTGCGATATACTGTTCCTCTGTGTTGTAAACCACAGTCCTTATTTTAAAGCATGCCGCATTTATTTCCCAGACTGCCTTATTTTGTGTTTAGCAAAGAGTCAGTTTGTGGGTCAGCCTCTGGGTGGCAGTGTTCTGGGGTTGGCCTCTGAGGCTATAGGGCCTCTCTGTCGAGTGGAAGTTCACTGCCCAGAGCTGACTGCGTAGTAGTTAGTTACCGGCGCTATGTTGTTGCTGGGATTGAAAATCCCCCTATAGGCCAGACCCTGTTAACTCCCAGGGACTGATCAGATTATCTTAATCCTTGATCTCGTTCAGGGTGGAATCTGGGTGTGGCTGTGCTCCTTGCCTGGGGGCTGGGCGGAGGAGACTCACTCTCAGGAGCGGGTGGCTGCCCCAGTCCTGGCCTCAGGGGTGTCTCAGCACTCAATTCACTACCACCTCTCCCGGCTCCCCCTCTTTCCCCAGTCTCTCCCCAGATTCCACTCCTCAGCACACTCTCCCTCTCTTCAGCACAGGTGAGTGTCTGTATCCGAAATGTCCCATGAACAGGATTCAGTGTAAACAAACAAACAAATGCCGGCCGCGGAAACGGGGAAGGCTTGGTTTCTGTAAGCTTCTTCTCTTACCGGGACTGCATGGTCAGGTCAGCTCTTCAGGCTGCCCCCTTTAGGCTCAGTCCTCCGTGATCACAGAACCCAGCTCTCAATTTCCCTGGCGGTGCCAGGAATCCCGCAGTTCTCCTTTCCCCCGTCAGGGGCTGTGCCTGTCCCAAAGGACGCGGCTGTCTGCCACGCGGTCTCCCTCCGACTCTCTGGGCTCAGAGGTCAGGCAAACTTTCCTGCCCAAATCCCTGGTTTTTTTTTACCTTTCCAGGGGAGTTCTGCTCTTCCCGGCTGCAAACCCTCTCACCAGCTGAGCAATTTCGCCAATTCGGTGTGAGTGTTACTAGCTTCAGCTGCTTGTTCCATTTGCTCCGGGACACGACCTGGGACACGTCTGCCTATATTGCCGCCATCTTGGTTCTCTCTTTGTAGTATAGTTGAATTGAGTTTAATACCACCTTGTTACAGATTCACTGAAAGTTGCCTTTTTATTTTTGATGGTGGGAAATAAGGCTTCACTGGAAAACACCATGAAATGGTGGCATTCAACCACATTTCTAAGGGGTGGTCAAAGTACAAGGATATTTTGGAGAGAAATCAAACACCCAGTACATAATACCTTTAAACATTCATTTTCCTAATTATAATAAGCCAGGCTGAACAGCTCATTGGTACTAATTATTACACCAAGTGGACCTGTTAGAAAAATTACCACAGCGTGTAAGATAGTCACTTTTTAATTCAGAACAGTTTGAGGTAAAATGCTATTATTCAAATAGCTTTGACAGGGAAAGTGTTCTATAAAAAGATTTCACAACCCTGAGTTAGAAATAGTTCCCTCTGTGACTCTCAAGGAGAATGCCTGGTTGTGGAAACAAACTCTGTTGCACAGTTACATGTTTATGCTAATGGGCACCCTTCAGAGTGGGCAAGGGTGGAAGGAACACTGCTTCTTTCTCAAAGCAGCCAACCCTGAATTATGCAGCCCCAGTTCAGCTAACCACTGCCTGTGGTGTCGGTGCGCAGCAGCCCTATGCAAATTGGGTTAATAATTTTGAGAAGGCCCGTCCCAGGCCAGAATCCCAGGCGAAGCGGCTGTGTTGGTGAGAGGGCTTGGCGAAGCTCAGAGCCATTCCTGTGATTTCCCTCTTTCCTCTGCGGCAGGGATCCCTAACCTGGGGTCTGTGATGGCATCAGGGAGTTTGTAACTGGGATAGGAAACACACGCCAGCGTTATTTTTTATGCACTTCTAACTAACTTAACACGAAAGTGTGCGTATGTGCGTGCCACAATCCATAGTGGTATGAGTGGTACTTAGGACTTCTCACCCACAGAAACCACAGATTACTAGGAATACTGTCTCCCCCTCATGACTTAGAGTTATTGCTATCAGGCCAACTGTTAGAGTCTATGAAATGTGTTCATAAAGAATCACATGCAAGCCTGGCCAGTGTGGTTCAGTGGTTGAGTGTCAACCCATAAACCAGGAGGTCTCTGTTCCATTCCTAGTCAGGGCACATGCCTTGGTTGCAGGCTTGATTCCCAGTAGGGGGCATGTGGGAGGCAGCCGATTGAGGTTTCTCTCTCGTCATTGATGTTTCTATCTCTCTCTCCCTCTCCCTCTCTGAAATCAATAAAATAAAAAAGAATCACATGCAAAATTGTTTGAAGTATTTTATGCACTTAAAAATATTACTCTCCATGGAAAACAAGGAAAGATTCAGGAGTTGTCACATAACCAAGACGACTAGGGAGACGTGACAACTCTGTAATGGATGCCCCATACTGGCTCTGGGAACAAAAAGAAAACAGTCATGAGAACACTGGAGTAATTTAAGTAACATCTGTAATTTAGTTCCTAGTAATGTGCCAATGACGGTTTCTTAGTCTTGACGGGTGTACCATGGAAACGTAGATGGTAACGGAGGCTATTCGAGAACTCTCTGTACCCTTGCTGCTGCCGCTCCCAGAGGGGTGTAGAGTGGAGGTTTTGTGTCAGCTCGGGCCTCTTCCTGATCCAACTCCGAGGAACTGTGGGAAGGGAGCAATCCAAAAGTAGGGAGAGATTTTCCAGGGAAGCTAACTAACTTGCAGTGTATTATGGTGGGACAGGCATGCCTTTGGGGTCAGAGGCCAGGCTTCATGTTCTGTCTCTGTCCCCAGCCTTGTGCTCTGCAGCCAGGAAATGGCTGTGGACTTCCTCTTCCCCCTTGCAGCACGCAGCCGTCACCAAGGCCTCGCCAGGGTCATCGTGAGGACTAAAGATAACGTGCCCGGCAGGGAGCCCTTTGGTGCCTATTATATACCATGCTAAGCATTTTTCATACATTATCTAATTTAATTCTCCTAATACCTGTATTACATGACCATTTTGTAGCTGTGGAAACTGAGCGTCAGAGGCTCAATGACCTCACTGCCCAAGGCCACTAGCTGAGCTGAAATTCAGATCAGTGCTGACTAGTTCGTGGATGTCCTGTGCCTTCCCTGACCACCCGACAGACCTGATTGCAGGGTGCTCTTTGCTGTCACCGACTTCTGAACCCCCTCTTGTTTGTTTGGCACAACCATCCCCATCCCGTTGCCTTCCTCCTCCTGACACTGCTGCCCGTGTGGTTGGTTTCTCCCGACTTGAGGTTGTCCAGCTGGAAAGTGCGGGTGTTGGGCCGAGCTCAGGTCTGTCCCAGTGTGGAAGATTTGTTCTTGTTTCGTGATATTTAGCTGCTTGTTTCAGCGGTTTGGTGGGATGATTCCTAAATAACTGAAGCCAAAATTTTTCTCATTTGTTGTGAGCGAAGTTAGGCATTTCTATGTCATTCTCCCAGATTCCAGAGAAGGAGAGAGAGAGAGAGAAAAAAAAAGCAGAGCTCTAACTCTTCGGGACCTTTTAAAACTACAGCAATTTTTTAAAAAGAACATAGCAGAGGCCACTGTGACATTGAGCTCTTCTTTGATTGGGATTTTGTTGAGGGATTACTCAAAAGGATATGGGAGTACTTTTATTTATTTATTTATTTTGTTTCTTTCTGTGATTAGAGAGAGGAGACACCATGTGTCACCCTGTAGTGGCCAATCATTTCCAATTAAAGTCTATTGAAAGGAAGGAGAAAGGTAATTATCAATATCAAAGCTTATCTGGACAAGTGAGTTTAGCCATGAGAAGCAGTTATTCGGTAAGGAGCCGGATTCCCACAAGTGGCATGGGCGCTCACATCCGTCTCGGAAGGAGGAGGCCACGCGCTCGGTGAGGTGGCCTCCGCGGACCTTTGATCCCATGGTGTGCTCTTGTGTTTCAGTTTTTCCCCTACATCCTGTTGCTGGTCGCCATCCTCCTGTACCTGCCCTCCCTGTTCTGGCGTTTCGCAGCTGCTCCGCATATTTGCTCAGATTTGAAGTTCATCATGGAAGAACTTGACAAAGTTTACAACCGCGCCATTAAAGCCGCGAAGAGCGTGCATGACCGCGACCTGAGAGATGGGACCTGCTCAGCCCCTGGTTCTAATGAGAACGTCGGACAAAGGTAACTTAGTCCCCTGCCGGTACCAAGTCGGGTTTTGTCGTACACACATTGTCTGCCCTTTTCCTGCCCGTCTGGGCTTCGGACTCCCATTGCCAGTAGATGGGAGGGGGAGGGCCAGGAAGGCTCGATCTCCTTAAATCTCACCCCTACCTGTATGCCCCAGCATCTGTCCTCACATCAAGAGTCCTCTCCTTGTTGAGTGAACCATCACTGTTTCACTGGAAGAGGTACCGGTTAGGGCACGAGGTGTGGCTCACTTGCTTTGACCTACACCTTAATGGGGGAGCACGGAGGATTCTGAGGCCTCCGAGCTTAGAAAGCAGGAGTGAGAGAAGGGAATGAGTAGGCGGTGCCTTGCCTTTTTTACATTCTTCCTCTGATTCTTGTTATTAACAATAGGAATAGTGTTAATAGCTCTCATTTAAAAAATACTTAATCTACTTCGGACATCATGTTGAGTTCTCTAAGTACATGATCTCACTTAATCCTCAGAGCATCAAGAGCATTTATTTATCTCCCTTTCCCCCTTTGCAGATAAAAACACTGTCCTGTAGCAATCAGTGGGCAAGATGGGGCCTGAGCCAGGTCTGTTGGCCCACAGCCTGGGCCCACACCCACTCAGTGGTCTGCCTCCCTCCCTCCCTTGCCAACAGGAAGCACGTGTGTTCTAGCCAGGCCAGAAAATTCTTCTTTACTTTATTCTGCACATTTGAGCAGAAAATTACCATTTAAAAAAAGCAGCAGAGTAAGAACTATCAAATTTATTTAACAAACATGTACATTCACTAGGTAACAGGTGTTCAAAGAATTTACAAATGTAACTCATTTAACTAAGTAGACCTTTTTTAAAATATTAAGGGGAATGGTGTTTTATTATTACTTTTCATTCTTTGCTTTTTCAAACCTGATTTGATTCTCTTGTACGTGAGTGAAGTTATAAATAGAGGAATTTGGGAGGAAGGCGTAGAATGTGTTAATGTCTTTACTATTTGATGGTCTTGGTAAGGGTTTAAATGCTTTTTATTTTCTTACTAGTTTGTGGGAGATATCTGAAAGCCACTTCAAGTACCCAATTGTGGAACAGTACTTGAAGACAAAGAAAAACTCTAATAATTTAATTATCAAGTACATCAGCTGCCGGGTGCTAACACTCAGCATTATACTGTTAGCATGCGTCTACCTGGGCTATTACTTTAGCCTCTCCTCCCTCTCAGATGAGTTTGTCTGCAGCATCAAATCAGGGATCCTGAGAAATGACAGCACCGTCCCCGACCGGTTTCAGTGCAAACTCATCGCAGTTGGCATCTTCCAGTTGCTCAGTTTCATTAACCTCGTGGTTTATGTTCTGCTGGTTCCCGTGGTTCTCTACACGCTGTTTGTTCCTTTCCGGCAGAAGACAGATGTTCTCAAAGTGTATGAAATCCTGCCCACTTTTGATGTTCTGCATTTCAAGTCTGAAGGGCACAATGACTTGAGCCTCTACAACCTTTTCTTGGAGGAGAATATAAGTGAACTCAAGTCATACAAGTGTCTTAAGGTACTGGAGAATATTAAAAGCAACTGTCAGGGCATCGACCCAATGGTTCTCCTGACTAATCTTGGCCTGATCAAGATGGACAGTGTTGACGGCAAAACTCGCAAGCAGTCTGAGATGATGGGAGAGCAGCAGGGGAACCAGATGGCAGATCTCAAAGGTAGGGTTAGCTTTCATCTGAGAGAACTCACGTGAATGATTGACAGTCTTTGCCACCCCACCCCTCCGCATTAAACCGTTTTCCTAGTGCGCTCTTAAGTGAAACCCTTCAGTACTAGGAGAGAGAGGCAAAGAATTGGGGCTGCCCAAATTTCCAATTAAAGAAAGCTGTGCTTTTTCTAGACCAGCGGTTCTCAACCTGTGGGTCGTGACCCCTTTGGGGGTCGAACGACCCTTTCACAGGGGTCGCCTAAGACCATCGGAAAACACATATATAATTACATATTGTTTTTGTGATTAATCACTATGCTTTAATTATGATCAGTTTGTAACAATGAAATTGGGGTTCACCACAACATGAGGAACTGTATTAAAGGGTCGCGGCATTAGGAAGGTTGAGAACCACTGTTTTAGACTGTTCTCTCTTCCTTCTCCTCCTCCTCTCCATTTCATACTCTGCCTCTTGCTCCCCCTTGCTGTCATTCTTGCTTATATTTTGGTCTTGTTTTAGTGGCTTTTCTCCCAGTACCTCTGATCCTTTTGTCTCTCATGCTCTGTCTCTTTCAAAAGGAATGAAAAGCCCAGCCAGCATGGCTCAGTGGTTGAGTGTCAACCTATGAACCTGGAAGTCACAGTCGGGGCACATGCCCTGACTGTGGGCTTGATCCCCAATAGGGGGCGTGCAGGAGGCAGCTGATCAGTGATTCTTCTCTGTCTCTCTCTCTCTCCCTTCCTCTCAAATCAATAGAAATATTTTTTAAGGGGGCGGGGGGAGGGGAGATGACAGTGTATTGGTTTAATTGTTGCCCCGGCCTAACTTCACTGTGCAGCGAAACTGGCTAAGGCAAAGAACATGAGATAGATGTATAGCGGCAGAGAAGTTAATTTGTGCTATGTGACTTCTGTCACAGATATTTGCTTTCCATTTTGACAGATTTGAATGCACACAGTGAAACTAAAGCAAATAATGGGGAGAGGAATGCTCGACAGAGACTCCTGGATTCTTCTTGCTGATGATCGTTTTCAGGAACTTCAGAGCCGTGACTCCTGTGGCATAGGATTCATTTTGGCTGCAGCGCCTCTGAGGTTTCAGCTGGTTTGCAGTAAATGGCTCTTGGTAATGGCAGACACGACTTACGGAGTCCCTAGTGAAAATGATGGCCCTCCGCATGCTGTGCGAGAGCCGTTCGTGCACTTCCTTTGAGAAGCAATGCAGAGATGAGTAAGCCACAGCAAGGATGTGAGCTCTCATCAGGTAAAAAGTGGAAAGACTAATCAGAGTAAGAATGGTAGCCCTTTGAGTGCCTCAAAGCAACACCTTTCTGTATAGATGGTGCGATGAGACTCAGAGCTACGGGAAAGCAAGGACCTCGGGAAACTGTTGTTTTGTTTTGTGAAATAATAATAATAAGCATGTCAGAATACACTTCAGTATGAATCTCCCACATGCCCTCATGACTGGCTGGGCCCAGAGGTGGACCTGCTCTTGGCCTTGTCCTGAACTGGGAGAAATGCACACCCTGGCTCTCTCGGCGCTGCCACCTGAGAGCCTTGGCTAACCAGGCTAACCGCTATTGGTTGCAGCCTGTATGGAGGGCACCCGCCCATGCACTGCTCTGCCCGACAAGTTAGTGTATAAGACAGAGTCTAAAGGGTATTGAATTGTGACTTCTGTCCCGGAAAGAATGCTTCTGAAAGAGCCCATGGGGAAATCTGAACTTTCAGCCCAGGTTTACTTCAGGCACTGTCCAAAGGGCGTTCACAGCGCAGCCTCTCTTAGCAGAAGCATTTGAAACAGGGTGTTACTTAAACAAATTAACTGAATGCCGAATGCCTAAAGTGAGGGACGTTTTGCCTACTGCGATCAGAACATATGACAGCTGCCATACCGTGTGCCTGGAGCCAGCACAGCTTCACAGTGTATTTTATTTATATTTAAGTACATCTTTTATACATTTATTTTAAGTTAGTGTCATATGGTGTCAGAATTGAGGCCATTTGGGAAGAACATTCTAACACTGATGGGGAATTACAGAATAAATGTGACAAAAGGGTACATATTATAAATCCAAGCATTATTTTGTAAACATTATCAAGCAAGAATATATAAAAACTCTAACCAATTCTGACCATGTAAAGACATCCTAACTATGTTTACATTTTATACAAACTTTTGAAAAATGACATCTGTGGACCTCTCCATTTGAACCTCAAAGTTTACATGTGGCTCTTAGGGACAGTGTTGACCTGATGTAATGATGGTTTTGTGAAGAACAAAAGTTACATAAGCTGCTCTTTGTCTTTCAGAATATTCACAAAGGCAGTTTTCACTTGTGCTTCTGTGATGGTTTCTGCGAGGGAGAGCTAATAATAAATACTCAAGGATGCAATTAATGCTTTAAATTATTCTTATTATGTGATATTTATTACCATTAAATTATAGTGGAAATGGCAGTGATCTATTTAAGTAACCAATTTTGCTACATGTTCATGTCATTGTATCTGAGATGTTCAATCACTATACTCTGCATTCATTGCTTTTTATAATTTGAAAATATATACTTTTCTACACTATGCTTTTCTTTCAAAAAGCCTCATCTTTTCTGTAGACTGTCCCTGATTTGCAGTGTTTTGAAGCAGTAAAGTGGATACATTATTTAGGGGACAGGAACTCTCCAAGTCCCGCCATGTGTCATCCTTCCATCAGAGTTATAACTGACTTCTGTTCATGTCCCCGTTCCCACTCTCTGAGCTCTGAGAGGGTCTGTGACACTAGTCAAGTCACCGACTACGTGGGCATGAAAAAGACAGGTCCCCATCTTTGAGGAGTGCAGAGTCTAGTAAAAGGCAGGGAAGACAGAGGAAGGTGCAAGAAGAAGAGGAGCCGCAATAAAGGCCCTTCCAGAAAACGCACAGCGGGTGCTCTAAGCTCCTAGGAAACACCCTGTCATTTTTCTCTTTTTCATAGTGTCTGTGGCTGATGGTTTTGAGAGTCTAGTTACAGTTTTCCCCAGAGGCTCTATAGCCACGTGTCCCCCAGGTTGAAGCCTGGACCAAACCATGACATAGACCAGCCGTGGGCAAACTACGGCCCGCGGGCTGGATCCGGCCCGTTGGAAATGAATAAAACTATTGAAAAAAAAGACCGTACCCTTTTATGTAATGATGTTTACTCTGAATTTATATTAGTTCACACAAACACTCCATCCATGCTTTTGTTCCGGCCCTCCGGTCCAGTTTAAGAACCCATTGTGGCCCTCGAGTCAAAAAGTCTGCCCACCCCTGGCATAGACGGTGATTTTGAACAGTCAAGAGCTCCAATCACTCCAATCACCTTTCATCCCTGACCTGGCATGGCGTGGGGAGGACAAGCCCATGGGCTGGTTGCCTGAGAACAACTGTCATGATGCCAGGAAGCTGAGGTGGATGGCATACATTTTTGCTTGGAAAAAAGTGTTACTAGGAAAGTTAACCCATCCCATCCACTGTGAGTTACTGGCTTAGCGATCTAATTTGAGCAGCCAGATTTCTGAGGGTGAGGAGACATTCATTGCTCTATAAAAGGAGACAAACTTCCTAAATGAACTCCTCGTGTCCTCCCTCCCCTGCCAAGTAGCACTTGACCTTGTCTCTGACCCTCTGACCCAGGTCTGCCTAGTAAACCACCAGGCAGCCTCTGAACTAGGCTCATAGCTCCCATGTTGCAGCTGGGCCTGGGCCCTTCATTCTGAATGCAGTGACCAGTTGCATGTATAGTTGTACCAAGGGACCGCAAAGACCCTCCAATACAGAGGTCCTTAAACTTCTGGGAGGTTACAAACTCCCTTGGAAATATTTCTTTAAAGCTATATACCTTCTTTTCAGATCTACACAAATACTAAGCAAACCTTCCGGGGTCACAGCCCACGCTCCCAGGGTTAAGCTGTGCTTTAATGGCCAAAGGCCACCGCACAGCAGCGTGGAGGCCCCCACTGCCCTTGTGTTTCCACAGTGAGCCTTAGCGGAAGGCTCGCTTTTGAGTGAAGTGTACCTATTGAGTAGCCGACTTCATTTTCTAAAGTCAGATGGGAAAGTTACAAGAGTTGGCCTGGGTAGCCTGGATTGGTCAGGCAGTTGCCATTGGCTGCTGTTCTCTCTCTGGCCACCAGGTGTTACTTATTCCAGATCCGAATCATTGTCCCCGTGCAGCCTCACTGGAGGGTGAGGAGGGTGGACCAACACTTGTAAAACGCTTTGTCCTGCTTCGTAGTGGTCCTGTGAGGAAGCTGGGAACTTCCAGGTATGTGGTGGGTCTTGTGGCGTGTTCATGCTCCATTTGTGGAAGCAGCCTGTTGACTGGGTATCCTCTCCTATCCAAGAACTAGCCAAGGTAGGACCGCAGGGCACTGGGCCTCGTTCCTGGGAGAATTAGTTCAGCTCTTAGAGGCAGGTGCACACTTTTTTTAAGTGCGTGCATGTTCGGTTTATTTTGCTATTGTCAGGCCAGGGTAAATTGAAAATCCATAAGGGTGGGAATTTTTATCCACTGCTGTACCCGAAGCTCCTAAAACAATGATTGTCGTGTAATAGGCATTCTCAAATGTTTGTTGAATCCATAAACACATCAGCGTGATAACTCCTCATTTGTTGGCAACTGTGATTTGATTTTAAACCGCAGATGGTTCTCTGCAGGAGAGGGGAAGGGAGCTCACTTAGCTTCTTGGTAGGGGGGGAACTATTTCTGCAGATGAATAGGTTTCTACAGATAAGTAGTGACCGTTCTTAGCTTTTTATTGTGGAGTTAGTCATGACCACTTTCCAAGTTCAGTACAAGATCAGTGCTGCCCTGCAATGATTAGGGCAACTAACGTTTTAGAGGTCCTGGTCTCCGTAATTTCCCAGCAGAGCCTCATGAAAAGGGCTGTGGATTGAAATGTGCAGTTGTCGGTAACTGAGGTTTCATCTCGGGGCAGTGAATGAACTAGCTTCTGGGCAGTCACTGGCCTTTGGGCTCTGTTTTTCACAAGTAAAATGAAACCTTTAAAGAAAGATGACACTGTGTTATTTGTGGAATATCATCAATGTTCATCTGCGATTGGTTTTGCCTGCTTGAAATGAAATGTTTTGTGTTCTGGGTTCTCTTTCGAGCAGTGAAAATGCGTTGTCACTTAAAGCATGTGACCTGATCAGTAATTGTTCTTCAAGTTCCTGAAAGTTATAAAAGCTTCTGGTGCCTTGAGTGCTTCCCCGCTGCCCACCAGAAGAGGAAATCTTGTAGACTTCTACAGCGCCACAAATGTCCCCACAAAACTGAAGCCATCAGCTCCTCTGTAACAAGGTGGCTTTTAAAAAGCATCCTAAGTACATGTAATGGTATTCTGTAAGTGGTGCTTCTAGGTGTAATTTAAATTCTTTTTAATGACTAAATTTCTTCAAAACTTTTAAAGGAAAATATGTATGTTCTTTTTGCTGGGTCATTTGGAAAGAATGATGGCTTCTACTCCACAAAGGATGAGAACATACCATGGTTTAGAAAATGATCCTTAAAACCAGTACGAGCACCTTGAAAGCCCTGTGTTTGGGTGGTTATCACTGTATTTTGTATTCATTCCCACATATGTCAATTGTCCAAGGTCTTCCTTCTGGTTGTGCTGACTTCTTTTAAGGAGGGATGACAAGCTAAAATCAAGGCTGTAGTGTCCATAGACAAAAGTGAAATGCTGTTTTGGTTCTGCACTGTTGTGTCCACCTAAATAAAACTTCTGTGAGTAAGAAAAAATGTCTGAATATTCCTTGCCTCCTCTTCAGGGAAGATGCAACAGAAGATGAGTCCTGAAATGTCCTGAGGCTCATTCTTCTCCACTGGATGAATAAATTTCAGTGGGCTCCATGGTACTTACTAAAATCCAGCTGGTGATAACGGTAGGAAGAAAGGCTTGATGAAGGGCCCACGGATTCTGGAATTTCTAAAGCAGAAATCACAGGCTTTCTGATTGGGGATTGTTTGCCTGAGCTTGGAGAGGAAAGAGTACAGACTCTGTGCTGCTAAACATGATTGGCCTGCCCACTTCTCCCAAGAGGGGGACTCTTTTGTACAATGGTCAATTAACACAATTGACAATTGTGGGTAATGAATCAGAGCCATTCAAAATCTTAGTACAGTGTCTGCCATCGAGTGAGTGCTCCATACATGGTAGCTGTGGTGATATTCCTCCTGCTCTTGGCTGTTTCCTAGGGTGGCATCCCAGGAACCTTGGAAGCTGTATTTGTTTTCTATCATTCCGTAACAAATTACCGCTACCCTAGCAGCTTAGAGCAACACATTTATTGTCTCGAGTTTCCCTGGGTCAAGAGCCTGGGCATGGCTAAGCTGAGCCCTCCACTCAGGATCTGACAAGGCTACAGTGGAGGTGTGGATGGGTTACATTCTCCTCAGAGGCCTGACTGGAGAAGGAGTGGCTCCCAAGCTCCCACAGGTTGTTGGCAGAATTCATTTCCTTCTGATTGTCTGACTTCTTTTTACTGAACTAGTGGCCCGGTGCACAAAATTTGTGCACATTAAAAGGGAATTAATTAGAGGAAATATTTTAATATTGCTATTTGCCCTTTCTCTATAATAGAAGTGTGAGAGATGAAAGGAAATTAGTAAAATGTATATAAATGTATTAATAAACAGTAACAAAAGGATATACAACAACAGAGGCATGATATAAAAACAACAAAAACATGATATGAAAACAAAAACATGATATAAGAACAACAAAAACATGATATAAAAACAAGCGATGCAGCTGAAGCCGGTTTGGCTCAGTGGATGGAGTGTCGGCCTGCGGACTGGAGGGTCCCAGGTTCGATTCTGGTCAGGGGCATGTGCCTGGGTTGCGGGCACATCCCTGGTAGGAGATGTGCAGGAGACAGCTGATCGATGTTTCTCTCTCATCGATGTTTCTGACTCTCTCTCCCTTCCTCTCTGTAAAAAATCAATAAAATATATTTAAAAAAAAACTAAAAAAAAACAAGTGATGCAAACAATGACTGATAAAGTGATTAAACTTATTCTAATATCTCCCTGTACACCACATGAAGAGTGAAAACACTTTCAGAGTGCTTGACTAATTTCCCTTGTGGTGAAGTATTTAGAACTTTAACTTTAACGTCACATGCTCTTCAAACTCGAGAGAAAGCAACATACAACTGACCATGTGCAAAAACGGGTTCAGGTAGGAATATTCCTACTCTGTCTAGAGTTTGTCCTTGGGATTTATTAATAGACATCACAAATGCTGGCATCACGGGAAACTGTCGTCAAATTAATTTAAATGGGAGGCCAGTGTCAGATGGGGACAAATTAATTCTTGGAATCAGAACAACCTCTCCCTCTGCAGATCCTGTTAATACTTCAGCTTCGATAATGTTAGGTCATAATCTTTTGATAATAAACCTGGTACCATTACAAAGACCCCATTTACTATTAAGATTTCTCAATAGCATGATGATTGCACCCACTTACAATTTTGACTTATGACACAGCATTCCCGAAGGAGTAATACTAATAAGAAATTTGATGGGAAAATTTTCCTTTCAGCATCATCTGTTGAGTCAATGGAATCATCACTCAAATATGTGTGAAAATCTCCATCAAGTATATCCAAAATTTCTTCATTTAATTTTTGAATGTGCTCATTTTTTGGACAAAGAATCGCATATTTAGGTATATTTTTAATATTATCTATAGATACAGTATTTCCAAAGGTAGTTTTTTTTTGTTTTTTTTAAATATATTTTTTATTGATTTTTTACAGAGAGGAAGGGAGAGAGATAGAGAGTTAGAAACATCGATGAGAGAGAAACATCGATCAGCTGCCTCCTGCACATCTCCTACTGGGGATGTGCCCGCAACCCAGGTACATGCCCTTGACCGGAATCGAACCTGGGACCTTTCAGTCCACAGGCCAACGCTCTATCCACTGAGCCAAACCTGTTTCGGCTCCAAAGGTAAAACAGTACCACCACAGCCTCTAATATAATGTATTAAAACTTTATACAGATAAGCAGGTGAATAGGATTCCTAGCTGGCAGGCCCCTGACAGCAAGCTGGCCACCTGTCGATTCTGTGAGGAATGGGGCTCCCTCCTCCCTCCTGTCAGGGTCCAGGGTGCAGGTGAATGGGGTTCCTGGCTGGCAGGCCACTGACAGCAAGCTATCCAACAGAGGATTCTGTGAGGAATGGTGCTCCCTCCTGTCAGGGTCTGGTTTGCAGGCCGGCCACGCCCCCTGTTGGGCCAGACCCAGAGTTCTACCACGCAGTGGCCTCCGCCTTGGCAACCTAGGACTGACTGCCACTGGGCGCTCCTGGCGCTATGAGGGTGGGTTCTTCCCTCAGGCCTCACAGGAAACAGCTCAGGGAGGGCGCAGCCATTGCCAAGATGATTCAGGACTCAGTGCCTCCATGCTCCGAGAAGGCCGGTTCCTGTCTCAAACCTCTCCCTCACCGGAAACAGCTCAAACAGTTCAGGGAGGGCAAAGCCGTTGCCAAGGCGACCCCTGCAGGACTGACTTCCTTCCCGTTGGTCGAGCCTTGGTCATGATGGGTGTTACACCCAGGGTTTTTAAATAAATAGATGTTGGCTGGAGGCCGCCCACAGATCCTTGCCACATGGGTTTCTTTGACATGACTGCTGATGTCATCAAGCCTATAAGGGTTGTCTCTCACCTCAGCTGGGGCCCTATTCCCCTTTTAAAGGTTTTTACCTGATTATGTCAGGCTAGTCAAGATAATTCTTCCTTTTGGTTAACTCAAAATCAACTGCTTTGGGAACTTAACCACATCTGTAAAATCCCTTCACCTGTGCCATATTCTGTTGCCTAGAAGCAAGTTTCAGGTCCCACCTACACTTGGTGAGGGGTCAGATGGGGGGTAGGAGGAGATTACATGGGGCATGAACATCAGGGGAATCATGGGAGCCACCCTAGGGTCTGCCTGCCATGGAAGTTGTCCTAATCCCAACCTCTCTGTCCCTGAGCCTGTAGTATAACCTCCTCCACATCTTTTTGAGGCCCCTCTCCATTCCCAGTGCTATTGTCAGGCTCTGGTCACTTCCTGAATTCCTAAAAGTCTCACTGTGACCCATGCTACAACAAGGATAAACCTTGAGGGCTTTATGCTCAGTGAGATAAGCCACTCTCTCTCACACACACACCAAAACAAAATATCAAAAACCATACATATGATTCCACTTATGTGAGGTCACTAGAACCATGACATTCACAGAGACAGAAAGTAGAATGGTGGTTGCTAGGGGCTGTGGCAGGGGAGAACAGAGAGTAGTTGTTTAATGGGTGCAGCGTTGTTTTGCAAGATGGAAAGAGTTCTGGGGATCTGCACAACAATGTGAATGTACTTAACATTACTAAATTGTACACTTAAAAATAGTGACGATGGTAGATTTTATGTTGTGTATATTTTACCGCAATAGAAAAACAAAGCTGTAAGGTGCCCCCAGGGAAGTTCTCAGTGATCTCCCCCCATCAGGTGTTTCTTCTGTGCCGGGGATTGCATATTGCCTCCGTGCTCGGCACACTGCAGCTCTGCACTGGTGTTCTTGTCTGTCTCCCACCAGCCTGGGAGGCCCTCGAAGGCAGGGGTGGTGCCTTCCTTTTCCCTGTGTCCCCAGCACCTGGCCCACGGCCTGACACCCACCCAGACACTAAGGAATCATTTATGCCTTCATGTTCCCCCATGAATGCCTTCTGAGGATGCCCAGTGTGAAGAGGAGCACCAGATTAGACGGGAACTGTCCCCGGGCCCATCATGGTTCTCACTACTGCTCCTCCATTTTGCCCAGTTTGAGGTGGCCAAGGACAAGGCATCCTCCATCCTCCCACGTCAGGGATGGAGGGCCTAACGGGGGCCTTTCGGAAGGAGCTGGCAGTTTCTCCACCTGCACTCATGCTCATTGACATCTGAGCCGCCTCACTTCATTCTGTAAAGGTTCTAATGAAACTGAAAGGTGGGGTTTGAGTCCAAGTCCATTGTCTCACAAAACTGAAGAATGAATTCACAGACAAAAACAGAGGCCAAGTTGTTAAGAGAGAAGCCAGTCCTGGAAAAGGTGCAGCTGAGGCTCTATGTTGCAACTGGGTGTAGTTCAAGCAAATTAGTCTATTAGTACATGGATGGAATCCTGCATGGCCATAAGCTACATGGGCGTAGGGGAGCACGTCTCCTGCCATCAATCCAAGAATCTTCTAGAATGTAGGGGGGGAGGGGAAGAAGGCGGTGTGCTTTTTTATATATATGCTTGCTAGTTTCTGATTGGTCCTTTCAAAGAATTCTATATTAGTAACAGTCTTGGGATTGGTTATATATATATCTCACTGTCTTGTGATTGGTTACCTGCAAGCTGCCTGTCTTAGCAACGTTCATACATTTTAAAGTTTATGTCTTCCTGGCGCACCCTGCCATCCCTGCCCAGTTGGGTTGCCTTAGTAACTACATCTAGCTGGGTTCCCGAGTCTACTTTCTCCCCCTCACCATGGTCCCGATTCCTGACTCCTAGCTTGCTTTTGTCTCCTCACTAACATACACCACTTTATTGGAACCCCGAAGTCAGAACTAGTATTGAACACTGATACCACTGTAGTGAGAGGAGAATGATGACACCTTTTCTGTTCAGGATTTGTGCCCAGTCAGGAAAGAGGCTTAGTCTATGATGCTTTCTACCACCCCACCACCACCGCCACGCAGGGGGTGAGGACAGGGTTCGGGGAGGGATCACAAACTGGAGGCTGCTGACCTGGGCCTGCGGCTCTATACTCCCCTCTTGACTTCAAGGTGAACAAAGAGAAGGAATAAATGCTACTGTGTGGTAGACTAGACACTGCAGACCCCTCGGGAAAGAAGCAACTCAAGTGTGGGGAATGAAGGAAAAGCAAGAGCCCTGTTCCAGTGTTTCACGGTGTCTTTTCTCAGACAGAAGGAAAACGAAAACAAGAGACTCTAAAGTGCTGTCAAAAATCACTCCCAAATCCCCAGAAATGTAATTTGCATGACTTCAGGAAACAAGGAGTCCAACAGAACCCCAGCTTCCATGGAAACTTATGGAATGTAAAACGAAGTATTCTAATGGTAATTTCAGAGGTAAAGAGACCCTAAAGATTTTAACTGTCAATGCATTTATTCATTTTGAATATTAAAGCTGCCTGTTACAAAGAAAGTATTGATAAGCACAGAGGTGATTGAAGCTCTTAACTATCTAAGTACTTTATAAATAATATCATCTCTTGAGATAAGGGAGGCTTCATTTAAGAAAAAAGAAAAGAAATTGCCCCAAACTATGGCTGCTTCAAAAAATGAGCAGAAAAAAGAGCAAGCATTAGACAGCAAAAGGATGGCCAAGACAGGTTACCCAATAGCCTGCGATGAGAGCCACATAAGTCATTTTAGCTTTCAGGTAGCTGTTAGGTTTGGTCAAATAATTGAATCGATGCTCCCTCCCCCTGGAAACTGACCTGTAGGCCACTTCACAACAGACATTCCCTTTCGCTTAGACCACATTCCACTTGCTAAGATCATTATGTCTCCCCTCCGGACTTTCCCAGGATCCGGACCTGCACAGAGAATTCTCTGCCCAGAAAAAGCCCGCCGAGAGTCCTTTAAAATCTCTGACTCCCCACCCCTGGGTGCAGGTGCCATTTTGGAGGTCAGCCCATCTGTTTTGCATGTATGACTTAATACATGTATAATCCCTAATCACTTTGGCCTCGTGCATTCCTCCTTCAGTGACCCTAACAGTAGCCACATAAAAAAATAAATAAAATGAAATAGTGAAAATAATGCTGAAAGGACAAAGCAGAAACATACTCCCCTCCTTCTCCCCTATCTTGCCTTGTAGGGCTGGGCCCTCAGCCCAAGCCCCCTCCTTTTCTGAGTGACCACAAGAATGCCGGTATTGACCTAACTCCCCCAACCACCACCTGAGTGGACCAATGAAGCTCCAGGAATGCAGCTAAGGTCCTGATAAGGCTATAGTGGGGGACGGCCCAAGCCTCAGAATGTGCTGGTCACTTCCTGACCTTTGTGCTGTAAGACCCTGATGAAAAACCCTGACCTAAATGACCAATCTCTGTAACCCACGTCACCCCCTAAGCCCACCCAAATAACTAGCCCTATATAACCTTTGTTCTCCTGGGACACGGTCTCTCGCCTTACCGCTGCGTCGGACAGGCTGGGAGCCAATCCTAGGATTGATTAATAAATAAAGACTCCTTGCTTTTGCATCGGAAGAGGCTCCCTGGTGGTGGATTATTGGGGACCCCGAACTCTGGGCACAACAATACAATAATTTTAACTAACCTAATACATCCAACATATTGTTATTTGAACATGTAACCAATATAAGAAGTGTTGGAATTTCTACATTTTTTGTTCTAAGACTTTGATCCAGTGTGGATTTTATACTTACAGCACATCTCATTTCAGACTGGCCTCGTTTAAAGAGCGCAGTACTAGGACAAAGGAGGCAAGGATATACAATGGGGTAAAGACAGTCTCTTCAATAAGTAGTATTGGCAAGACTGGACAGATACATGCAAAAAAAAATGAAATCAGACCACTTTCTTACACCATAAACAAAAATAAACTCAAAATGGATTATGCACTTAAATGGTAGATCTGAAACCATAAAACTCCTAGAAGAAAACATAAGCAGTAAACTCTTAGCAATCTTTTTGGATTTATCTCCTCAAGCAAGGGAAATAAAAGAAAAAAAATAAATGAGACTACATCAAACTAAAAAGCTTTTGCACAGCAAAGGAAAGCAAAAGGAAAAGACAACCTACTGAATGGGAGAAGATATTTTAAAAATGGTACATCTGATAAGGGGGAAACATCCAAAATATACAAGGAACTCATATAAGTTACACCACCCCCACCCCAGACAATCCAATCCAAAAATGGGCAGATGACCTGAACAGACACTTCTTCGAAGAGAACCTACAGATGGCCAATAGACATACGAAAAGATGCTCAACATCACTAATCATCAGGGAGATGCAAATTAAAACCACAATGAAATACCACCTCACACCTGTCAGAATACACCGATAAATCAACAAACAAGTGTTGGCAAAGATGTGGAGAAAAGGGAACCCTTGTGCACTGTTGGTGAGAAGTGGCATTGAATCTTTACTGCCCTGTTTGCTTTCCTTTGCTGTACCCTGACCAGAGTACATGGGATGTTCAAGGCCCATGTGCCCTATGCATGTGCAAAGGCAGTGACACAGCAGTTTCATTGTATGCACTGCACAGGCGTATCTTTCTATAACCCAAATACTGATGTCACTATTTGGCAAGAGGCCTCTTTTGTCTAAGTTGGTATAAATATGTGTCACTGAGATAAGGTAATAGGTACTATTTGTTGACCTATTGAGTGTGACCCTGGTTCACGTGATCTCACTGAATCCTCACAACAGCCCTGAAAGGCAGACATTGGTACCAAGAGACATTTTAAATGACTTCCCCACGGTCACTTCTCGTAAGTATGAAAGCTAAGGCGCCAACCCAGATTTTCCTAATCAAAACCCAAACTGCTCGGCTGCTCTGTGGGGGCTACTTTGAAGAACTTTGTCCGATGGCTCCTGTGTTAGCAATGGCTATCTGGTCTGCAATAAAGTCTTTCCCATATGCCTCCGACTACTCATGTCTTCTCCCAATTCCCGCCGTCCACAGAGGTCCAGTCCCTAGCCGAGGGGCTGCAACCCGACAGTGGGATTGCAAACTAGTGCAGCCACTACGGAAAAAGGTATGGTTAGCACCCAACCACCCTCTGGCAACCACTAATCTGTTCTTCATTTCTATAATTTTGTCATGTCTCGAATGCTGTAGAAATGGAATCATATACCATACAACTTTTTGAAATGGCATTTTTCCTTTCAGCACAGTGCCCTGGAGATTCGTCTAAGTTGTTGCGTGTGTCAATAATTATCCCTTTTTATTGCTGAAGAGGATTCTACAAAGGCTTGTTTGGAGGAGTTCACAGAATAGCACAAAGGTATGTCACTTGCACAGAGCTCAGTAATGGTCAGGCCTTCTTTTCTGGCAGCTGATGCTGAGCTCTAGCTGGAGATGGGCACCAGCTTGGAGCAGCGATTCCCACTGACCATGAATTCACACTCCCGCTCAGTCCGTCTTCCTGCTGAATAAAGCCCTGTGGCCAGAGCTCATCTGGCCCACTCCTTCCTTTTAGAGCCAAGGATGGTAAGGCCCAGAGAGGGGAGGAGGCCGAGAGTATAAGACCCCAGGTCATGGACTCCCAGCCCAGGGCTCTTTTCACTCTATGGTGCCTGCTTCCAGGCTTGCAGTCTGTGCCGAGTGGGTAATCTCCCATCTGGCCCAGGACAGTCTTTGGTCAGCCATCAGCTGAGGAACCAGGCTTCTCACTGAGCTGAATGAACATTGATCTAGTTGGGGCAGGAAGCCAAAGATGGTTGGTTTCCCAGTGGTTCTCAACCTTCTGGCCCTTTAAATACAGTTGCTCATGTTGTGACCCAACCGTAAAATTATTTTCGTTGCTACTTCATAACTGTAATGTTGCTACTGTTATGAATCGTAATGTAAATATCTGATATGCAGGATGGTCTTAGGCGACCTCTGTGAAAGGGTCGTTGGACCGCCAAAGGGGTCGCGACCCACAGGTTGAGAACCGCTGCCCTAGACACAAAGCTCTGGTGAGGAGCCTTCACGGCCAAACTCTGCTCAGCTGCAAGAAGAGGTGGCATACCCTCATTCAACAAAGGCTTTTCAACTCCTATTGTGACCAACGAAGGGGCTATAAAGTTGAACAAACCGATAGGTCCTTGGCTTCATGGAGTTTTCTGGGGAAGAATGTGGCAAAAAGGGAGGGGAAGGCCGAGAAAGGCTCCATTAGCTCACTAAATCTTCACAAGCCAATCAGAATGTTCCCTTAGCTTTGGGGTGAGGCACATAGTCAAGTGGTTAAGGGGCAGGGTGCTTATGACAAGCGGCCTGAGTTCTGTCTCGAGGCCACCAGTGACCACTGTGAGATCTTGGTTCCTGATTTCTTCATCTGTCACATAGGAGTCAGGGGGTTTGGGTGAGGATTGGAGATGTCTACATATAGGTACTACACAGTGTCAGCTCATAGAAAACACGCAATCCTTTCAAAAAAAAAAAAGGTCAAACAGCACAGAGTAAACTTTGTTCGAAAACTTAAAAAATCCCTAACTTTTGCAGCAGAATAAAAAGGCAGTGTGGTATGTTGAAAAGTTCAATTTGGGTTTTGACTAGGAAAACCTGGGTTGGCGCCTTAGCTTTCATACTTCTGAGAAGTGACCGTGGGGAAGTCATTTAAAATGTCTCTCGGTACCAGTGTCTGCCTTTCAGGGCTGTTGTGAGGATTCAGTGAGATCACGTGAACCAAGGTCACACTCAATAGGTCAACAAATAGTACCTATGATCTCATCTCAAATAGAAACCCACGCACCACACCTAAGCTGCAAGGGAAGGCACTGCGAGTGTCTTCATAGAACCCAGTGGTGAGGCACTGGGCTGGATAAGGATTGTGGAAAGGTCATTTCTAAGACAAGAAAACCTCCACCTTTTCCAAGAGGAGAGTTTTGTTGCTGGGTCCCAAGTGAATGGCAGCAAAGACAGGGGAGGGTTGTAAGAGTGACGGGTATTTTCAAAACGACTCAAGAATATCCCTGACTCAGAGAGCCCCCAAAGATACACCAGATGGGCCCTGTGGGCGAGAACCTGTAGCATTTGGAGCGGAGGCTGGAGAAGCTACTGGGGAACCCCGCCCCCCCCCCCTGGCCCACTGTGCAGCCTTTGTGGGCGCTGATGGAAACCACGCAGTTCAGGCATTAACGCTCCTGTTCCCAGCCTTGGGCTCCCCTTCAACCTTCCCCACCCTCACCCCTCAAACAGGTCACTGTTCCTCTTGGTCTCTACTCTCCTTTCTCTCTTTTCTTTTTCATTAAAAAAATAAAGATGGAGCTTTTTATGATTACATATTCATTTCCAAAAATTAAAAATTAAAAAAACCAGGCAATACAGAAACATACGGAGTCCAAGTCCTGCAGTCACTGCTCCCTCTCCCAGGCCTTGTCCCCCTGTCCTGCGGGAGTCACAGTCATGGCTGGGTGTCTGTCCGTCTCACTCACCTTGGTACCCACACCCCACATGGAGCTACAGCTCTCCATAGACACTTGCCTTGTTTTGCCCACGTAGTGATTTGGGGACTGAATTACTCAGGAAGAGAACGCACATCGTAATTTTCTAACGTGTTTTTCTATCAACACGCAACAGTTCAGTCAAGCATTGCTGGCTTGGGAGGAATTCTTTCCCAAGTAGATTTAAAGAGGGTTGAGTGGGTGGGCTCCGAAGGCTGACAGACTGGCTCCTACTCGTGGTTTTGCTACGTGACTTCAGAAAGCTCATTACGACTCCATATTCAACTGAAAAATGGGGATGATCTCACCCACCTCAGAAGACCATTGTGAGGATTCAATGAGGGAGCACATAAGTGGGCTTCTACGTGTTATGGCAGTGCCTGTGCCCGGCAAAGACAGCCTAAGCCTAATGTGGGTTCTCATTATTTTATTAGAATTCATTGTGTTTGTCCTATTTTCACTCGCAGGTGGTAATCTTCCCCTGCATTTTCAGGCCCGTAGTGGGTGTCTCACAATAAGAATCCATCCAACTCACAGACTGAAAAAGGAGGATAATGGCTGTAGGCTTCTGATGATCCAGCATCCAGGCCCAAAGGAGTCAGGTCTGGTGGGTGGGAATTACCAGCAGGTGTGTACTAGTACATGTTTCCCTAATTAGAACAGTAATGTATGTTCACAGGGGGAGAATTTGGAGAGTACACGCAGAAAATAAAACAAAATGTCACTAATGTATGTGGCTGACCAGGCCATTGGACAGGCGTTAGGATTATTAATTTATCATGGGTCAGGCACTGTGTCCTTTACAGGCATTGACTTGCTTGGTGCCTGTGAGGTAACAGAGAATGCATGCATGGCTCTCTGCCCCCGGCCATTTCCTAAGTGGTAAGAGCGCCAGGAGCATCCTTTGCTCTGGTATTTGGTCTTTCACCCCGGTTCCTGACACAGGGATGCTGAAACCCTTGTTATTTCCTAGGTGATAGAAAAGCCTTGTTCTAATGAGGTGACTCTGGGGGGCTCCCGGTGCTGTACCCCCTACCCTGGCCTGGGCCAAGGAAGGAAGAGGGGAGGCTGCTCCAGCAGGGGTAGCAGAACCTGCTGAGATCCATTGTTTAGGAAAACGGTGAAGCTTTCAGGACTGCAGGAACAATGAGGTTCCCCAAGGATACCCCTACCCAGGACCCACTGGATGCCTGCTGACTCCCACATTCTCACATACATTTCTCTAACTTCCTTCCCCAGCCCCAAGACAAGACAAACCCCAGTGCTCTGCAGGGGCGCTGGCATTCACAGAACCCCTGAAGCAGCACCAGTGAGCTGTTCCAAGGGTGGGGCAGGCTCTGGGCACCCTACCCCTTACCCACCCTGTGTACCATACCCCTTACCCACCCTGTGCACCATACTCCTTACCCACCCTGTGCACCCTACCCCTTACCCACCCTGTGCACCATACCCCTTACCCACCCTGTGCACCCTACCCCTTACCCACCCTGTGCACCATACCCCTTACCCACCCTGTGCACCATACCCCTTACCCACCCTGTGCACCATACCCCTGGCTCCTGTGGTGCCCGCTGTGAACTCAGTGCTAGTTTCTGCTAATGTGACAGGCCATCCTTAGCAAGCAGGGGACCAAAGGGGGTCAGGAACTCCCTTTGCCGATGTTATAGGACTGGTGCCATCTCCTTGTCCAGGTGAGAGGGCTGATTATGCCCATTTTACAGATGAGGAGCATGAGGGCTGACACAGGGAATGGGGAGGCAGGGCAGAGGGTGAGAGAGGCTGCATGAGGGAGTCACATGCCCTGATTTGTCCCGAGATGGGGAGGGGGAAAGCTGGTAGCCATCACCTGGGTGATCACTGCATGGATAGGTAGGGTAGCCCAGCCCCCACAGGGCAGGACTCAGAAGCACTAGCGCAGGGCCAGGCCCAGAGAAGGGACCCCCAACATTATACCACTATAATAGTTTGTTCATCCAGATGCTTCCCCATTCCTCCTCTGCCAAGCACTCCCACTTGGCCTGCAGGGGATGGAGACCTGGGGAGGGGCCATTCCACAGCCTCTGGAGCTGCTCTGCCACCCAGGCCAAGTGCAGCATCAGGACCAGCAAACCTGAACGCTAGTCCAGCCCTGCCGCTGACTAGCTTCATGGTTGTGGGTGGCCACCTGGCCTCCAAAGGGAAGGTGCCCTTCTCCCCACTTAAAATCAAGCAGATGAGACTTCAGAGGCGGGAGCACAGACTTGAGACTTGCCTGACTAGAATTCCTGGTCCTAACTGCCATCCACACTAGTGTCTCCCGGGGTGGCCCCACCAGGATCCCCTGCCCTCCCTCCCCCCCCAATCCACTGATGGGAATGCAGCGGTGCAGCCCTGGAAACCGCGTTTTCATGGGCTCTGCAGGCGATTCATCTGCACCATGAGCCTTGGGAACTAGCTCCCCTGACACCTCAGTTCCACTTTTAAACAGGCATCTGCAAGCCATCACCACAGAAGCAGCAGGCACTCTGGGAGCACAGCGGGCAAAGGCTCTGCTCCCTGCAGCGAATGGGGAGAAAGCTGCCCTGCAGCTGGCGTGACTTCTGTGACCAGAGGAAGTCACCAAGCCACCAGAACTGCTGTGGGTCAGTGTGTAACGAGCCCAGGCCCCCGCCTTCCTGCTGAGAATTTTACCCATTGCCCAGGGAGAAAGAACTGGAGATGGCATCCGAGCTGCACTGGAGTAAGGTACATTTCAACTTTTAAATTCATGTTTAAGGTATAAATATATTAAATTCATCATTCCTTAGAGTTCGCTCAATTCTCTTCAATCTTTGTTCTGCCTGTAAAATCCCCAGCGAAGGCACAATGATGTGAGGTTAAAAGATCTTCAGTAAATACTTGTCAGTGTGTGTTAATGGGTTCCTTAATCCCCCATAAGCTTCGTCAGACCACCTCCCAAATTTACATGCAATTTAAGTCAGAGTCAGTATGCCTGGCATCTATACTAACGAAAGGGTAATATGCTAATTAGAACAGATAGACCAGACGTCTTCTAGATGTCCTTCCGGATGTCTTTCTGGACAAAGCCATGGCGGCTGTGAGGACCAAGGGCAGGCAACAGCCGCAGTGGCTGTGAGGGCAGGTGGTGGCGGCAGCTGGCAGTGGCAGCAGCAGCAGGGTGATGGGGGCGGTGCCTTCCCCCGATCGGCCCAGTTGCCTCCCACAGAGGGAGGCCTGACTGAGGCTTAGGGCATCCCCTGAGGGCTCCCGGACTGTGAGAGGGGGCAGGCTGGGCTGAGGGACCCCCCCCTCCCAGTGCACGAATTTTCGTGCACCAGACCTCTAGTATAAATATAATTTCACAACAAAACCAAAACCCACTCTATGGCTGCCCCATTACCTTTTCTATCGACATCCAGGAACTGCCAGGGTGCCTGTTAAAATGCCTGGACACGCCCTGGCCTAGTGTGCCTTAGCTGGTCAGGCATGATCCCATGCACCAAAAGGTTGCAGGCTCAATCCCTGGTAGGGGGTGTGCAGGAGATAGATGTTTCTCTATCTCCCTCTTCTTCCACTTTGTCTAAAAATCAATGGAAAAAATATCCTGGGGTGAGGATTAACAACAACAACAAAATCTTAAAAAAACACACAAAACCTGACCACAATGGACCAGCCAGTGGCTATGGGGCCCAGAGCAGTGAGCAGTAGCTCCAAATGATGTCTGTCTGCCTCTCTGAATCACAGCCACCGTCTGTGCACGGATCTGGGAACTAGGCACCCCCACACCACAGCCCGGCCCAGGTCTCCCTGTCTTCATATTCCAGCTCTCTACCCACTTCCCTCTTCCAAACTCCTCAACTGGGCTCTGCAACAAGGGGCTGAGTTTACAGGGACACTCAATAGCTTCTTGTTGATTGACCCATTCATTCTGTCGCTATGGGAACCATCGGATTCTAATACAACTGTGGGACTCCTTCCTGATTTTATGCTAAAAAACAACAACACCCACACTGACTCTGGGCTTGCTTCTTCTCTGTGTGCCACCCCATCTGAGTCAGAGGAGCAACTGTAAACAGAAGCCCCAAGAGAAAGGCGGGGATGGTGGTAAACCTGGTAAAGTCAACAGTAAGAGGGGTGTTCGGTCACAAGGGGCTCAGCCCATTCCATTGTTTAAGGCTCTGGATAGAAAATGAATAGCTAAACAATATTTCATAGTTTGGGGAAAAGCTCACATGTGAACATTTAGTGAATGATAACTTTCATATCAAAAATACAAGGAACGATGATTATAGGAATTCTAGAAAATATTAACTCAAGGAGCTTGTAGACTCTATGTTCAGAAATGGTATATGATGAATATCCCCTTCTCGGGAAAACTCAGTGGTTATATTTAAAACCTTTTTGAAAAGAACATTAATGGTCTAAATGTGTGGTCCTCTGTGAATGAGCTACTCAGGTGACCCTTCTGCTCCCAATCAGCCTCTCTGGGCACAGAGCAAGTGCTTCAATAACCATGAGTGATTTCAAGCATCATCAGCAAAGCAGAAACCATTACACTTACTGCAGAGTTATATGCACTGCGCACCGTGCGCTGGTGGAAGACCTGGGCACCTTCAGGCAGCACAAACGAGATTGACCTACCTGCAGACCAAACCCTAAGTCTTGGCTTCCCAGACCCTGTGCAGCAGTGTAACTAACTAGTATTTGCATTTCAGGACCCAGTTCAAGTGGCAGCTGCCCTTTGAAGAGCCCCCCAGTTACCTGCTCAGGGTTGGTAATGTCCTTATTCATGCTCCCAGCACACTCTGTTCATACCTCCGAGCAATCATCATTAATACTGTTCACCACATGTTTCCAGTTCTCCCTCTGCCCCATTGGAGTTAACAGTGGCCTTGTGAGTTTGACAAGTCAAATGACGAGCTAGTGAGTAGTGAGTGCTCCCTTTCCCTCTGCCACAGCAACTAGCAATGTTCCAGACAGTGGCTGTCAGCCTGGGCCCTGGATTGAGAGCAGCACAGGTGGAGGTCCTGGACATATAGCATGAGGTCTAAAAAGACCATGTAAATTCAGGGTTATATATTACTGCAGCATTAACTAGCTTGTACTGATTGATATCGTCTCTTTTAGACTTGCAACACTGTGATAATTCTGTTTATATGTTTGTCTGTCCTCCTTACCATGAACTTTATAAGGGTAAATACTATGTGTTAGTCTGTCCTTGTGTAGTATTATGTTACCCATATGTATATGAAAATGTATAACATTGGTCATTTGGCACAAGATAGCACCCACCATCACATCCTCAGCAGCCCTCCTGATTGCTTCAGACATCCATTCACCAATCCACTTTTGCTCTCATTAAAACATATATTCATTTATTCCTCAGATAGTCTATGAGTGTCTACCATGTGTCAGACACTTGCTATTGGCTGGGAATTTGGAAATGTATCACATGTAGATCTCAGTCTAATGGGGGGAAACGGACAAACAATCGGATGTGAAAAATGCATCCCATAACAATTATTTCTGTTAACACAAGGGGTGTTCATATTTTTTTCCCAATGAAAGAAAAGTTGAAAAGGTCTAATCACCTGGTTTTTATTTCATTTAAAATATATATATATTTTAACTGATTTCAGAGAGGAAGGGAGAGGGAGAGAGAGAGAGAAACATCAATAATGAGAGTCACTGATGGGCTGCCTCCTGCAATTCCCCTACTAAGGATCAATCCTGCAACCTGGGCATGTGCCCTTGACCAGAATCGAACCCGGGACTCTTCAGTCCACAGGCCAAGGCTCTATCCACTGAGCCAAACCAGCTAGGTCTCCCCTTGTTTTTTAGACCAAGAAACTGAGGACTTGCTGGGCCAGGGGAGCAGTCCCTCGCCTAGTGCCCTGTTGGGTGGCTTAAAAAATGTGCGGGGCTGACCTGACCTACGAAGGGCTGGAATCATACAGAATGTTTCTATGGCAATTAAAAAGTAAGAGCCAAAAACCTAAAAATGGAACTCCCATTTGACCCAGTGAGCCCACTTCTGGGAATATATCCCAAGAAACCAGAAACACCAGTCAGAAAGGATATATGCGCCATATGTTCATAGCAGCACAATTCACCATAGCTAAGATGAGGTAACAGCATAAATGCCCATCAGCAGATTACTACACAATGGAATACTACGCTGCGGTAAAAAGGAAGGAACTCCTACCATTTGCAACAGCATGGATGGACCTGGAGAGCATTATGCTAAGCGAAATAAGTCAGAGAAAAATAAATATCACATGATCTCACTCATTTGTGGAATATAATGAACAACATAAACTGTTGAACAAAAACAGATCCAGAGACAGAGAAGCATCGATCAGACCATCAAACCTCAGAGGGAAGGTAGGGGAGGGTGGGGTAAGGGGGAGAGATCAACCAAAGGACTTGTATGCATGCATATAAGCCTAACCAATGGTCATGGACACCAGTGGGGCGAGGGCATGAGCAGGGCGGGGGGTGTTTGGGGATGGGAGGGGGGGGGGAAAGGGGAGGGTAAGGACACATATGTAATACCCTAATCAATAAAGAAAATTAAAAAATAAAATACGTAAGGGTGAAATTGAATACGCCAGGAACCACACCTAGAACAGCAGCCTTCATGGCACCTCTAATGAAACACTCCCAGTGGTCTGACATTGTTCCCCCTATTTGTGCATCAGCTACCAGGAGCCAGAACTGTCCTCGGGCCAGAACAGGAGTGGCTTTGCTAGCTGTGTCCAAGTGTGCTAAGGCTGTGGGGTTCAGGGCTTGGGTAAGCTGGGCATGCCATGACGTTCTGCCCTCCGAGGCAGCCAGGGAGGCCTGGAATATGGACTTTGGCCTGGACTGATTGGGGTTCAAATTGTGGTTCAGCCACATAATAAGCATGTGCTATTATTTTAACCTCTTAGACCAGCGGTTCTCAACCTGTGGGTCACAACCCCTTTGGGGTCGAACGAGCCTTTCACAGGGGTCGCCTAAGACCATCGGAAAACACATCTATAATTACATATTGTTTTTGTGATTAATCACTATGCTTTAATTATGTTCAATTTGTAACGATGAAATTGGGGGTCACCACAACATGAGGAACTGTATTAAAGGGTCACGGCATTAGGAAGGTTGAGAACCACTGTCTTAGACCCTCAGTTTTCTCACTTATAACATAGGGACAATAACAGAGAGTTGCTGAGAAGATCCACTGAACAATCTACAGAAGGCATAGAGGTCTATGGAAATCTCCACCATGTGGCAGATGTTATTGTTCCCAGTGTCATGGTTAAATCAGATGATATATGCAAAGTGCTTAGACCAGAGGATGTTCCATATAAATTAGTCATCATTTTCATTACTTAATACTATATACAGAACATGACATTTTTTTTTGCCCACTTTTATTTATTTATTTATTTATTTATTTTTTATTGCTTAAAGTATTACAAAGGGTATTACATGTGTGTCCATTTTTTCCCCCCGCCCTAGACAGTCCCCTAGTCTCCCCTATCCCCCAGTGTCTTATGTCCATTGGTTATGCTTATATGCATGCATACAAGTCCTTTAGTTGATCTCTTACCCCCCTACCTCCTGCCCCCCAACCCTGACCGGTTTGGCTCAGTGGATAGAGCGTCGGCCTGCGGACTCAAGGGTCCCGGGTTCGATTCTGGTCAAGGGCATGTACCTTGGTTGCGGGCTCATCCCCAGTAGGGGGTGTGCAGGAGGCAGCTGATCGATGTTTCTCTCTCATCGATGTTTCTAACTCTCTATCCCTCTCCCTTCCTCTCTGTAAAAAAATCAATAAAATATATTTAAAAGAATGTATTTAAAAAAAAAAAAAGAACACGACATTCTTAAAAAGCTAACTTTAGATTTAGGTATGCCTAAATCAATACCAAAAACAGAGTATTTTTTGCCTGTGGAAAACTTCATATACTTTTTTTCCCCTTGTGTAGAAATGAAGCTACTAGGGAGACAGAAGTGTTTGCCTCGAGGCACATGCAGATGCCAGCAGATTTCATGCGATGAACTGCTTGGCTTGAAAAAGAGACATGGATTACAGCCAGGCAACCCATGTGCACAGTTTACCAACCCTATTAAAATAGTGAAATACTGCCCTGGCTGGGCGGCTCAGTTGGTGGGAGCATCACCCCATACACCAAAAGTTTTTGGGTTCGATTCCCCATCAAGGCACATATCTGGGTTGTGGATTTGATCCCCAGTCAGGGCATGTATTAGAGGCAACCAAGCAATGTTTCTCTCTCACGTCAATGTTTCTCTCTCTTCTTTCCTCTCTCTCTAAACATCAGTAAAAACATATCCTCAGGTGAGGATTTTTTTTTTTAAGTGAAATACTAAAATCTAATGCAAAAGCTCTGCTGTGCTTCACCCAGAGTTTATAGGGCTCTGAAGCCCAACTTCCCATAGAAACCACTCTTTGTGACCCATCAGAAGAATGTGCTGAGATAAAGTTCATAAGTTCTGAACCAAATCCAGGGGAGACGGTACCATGAGCTTTCTCTCAGCTTTTGAGACATATGCAGCACAAAATGAAAAGGACATCCAGAATCAATCTTGCCAAATGTCAGGAATTATCTGCTGGGGAAAAGGATTGGAAGTTGCTTCACAAGCGAAGACATTTTAAATCTCGTTGGTTCTCAGAAGCACTGAGCTGCCCCAGGCTCCAGGCCAGGTGTCAGTCTCCATTGTGTCAGGGGCAGGGCAGGTAGAGACTGATGGTGGAGGGGGAACTCGGTGTGAACCTGGGGCCAGGTGTGCTCATAACTTGGCAGTTAAGGGAATGATAAGGATCAGGATGAGGCATTTAGACAGCATGGAGGACACAAGCTCTCCAGTGGCCGTCAAAGGCAGTCATCCAACATGAGATGACATGAGCTACTTCTTCTAGTCTAGGAATTTTCTAGAGCCACCATCTTCCTGTCAATTCAAAATGCTCTGCTATGAGTCTTCCTTTTGCAGTGTGAAGAGGAGAGGTCCAAAGGGGTTATTAGTTCCATGATCTCAAAGCCAGTGAGCTCAGAGCCTTTTAAGGCACTGGGTTTGCCCCATTCTAATTCCTTTTGACCGTTTTGAATTTGACACTGTTAAGTTACATAGCTTTGCATCCATTCACTCATCAACAAATATGTATTATTACTAAATGCCTTCCTCCTTGAAATGTCAAAACCCTGCCTCCCACCCCCATATTGTAGCACCTCCCTCCTCCATTCTTCTTATACCTCTTTTCCTTTCTGCCTAGGAATTGCCTTATGTCCAGCATTGTAATATAATTCACCCAATAGCCACGACCTGTGGATGTGCTATGTATTTTTCCTTACAGCTTTATTTTCTTTTATGTGATGTGATAAATGAGTATTACAAAGGCAAAAACACACACATAAAAAACAGAGACCTGAATCTGAATTTGATTATTCAACAATAATCAATAGCCTGTTCCCAGAGCCCACAGCCCTGGGTCCTCGTTTTATCCTTCAAACCACCTCGTCTACCCCAGCCTTTCTCCATCACTGCCCAGTGGGCACCAGTGTTCCTGATTCTCTTCAAGCCCCTCTTGGTCTGGATTGAAAATAGGAAATGGGAAAACGTGAGCAGTTGAACCAGTGATTCTCAAAGTGTAACCTCTGGACCAGCAGCAGCAGCACTCGGGAGCTTGTTGGAAATGCAAATCCTCGGTCCCCCACCTCAGACCCAATGAATCAGAAACTCTTGGGGTGGAGCCAACTATCTTCACCAACTATTTTAACTAACATCCAGATGATTCTGAAGCTTGAGAACGGCTTAGGATGGAAGGCACCGACTGCTGCCAATAAATTAAACACCTATATCAAATTTCCATTTAGCCCAGTCTCAGCTGATAAGGATGGAGGATCTTAATTTCCCTGAGAGCGCTCCCATCAGGTTATTGCTTATTGTCCTGCTTTCTCAATTTTCTGGACGGGGCTCTCAGAAGAGGAAAGTCCTTTGAAGGAGAAAATATCAGTCCTGTTGTGCACATTCTCACCACTCACATTTTGAGGACATTGTGTGCCCTCTGTGTCTGCCCTCTCAGTGGTCCTACATCTGTAGAGAAATGAAAATCAGCTTCTTCCCACAAAAAGATGGGGATGTGCTTCACATTAAGAGTGAAGTCTTAAAAAAATCAGCTTTGAAATATTGCATTATCATTTCATGATAGATTAGCTGAGAGGGGAAGGAAAGGGAAGAAAAGAGGCACTTCTGTTCATAGACATAAAGCAGCAGAAAGATTTATATACACCTGCCTGTGTCTTCCCGGGGATGTCCACCACATCCTGGGAGGAGATCTCAAAGCTCCGTCAAGGTCAGCCCCTCACATAACCCTGTTTGTCTTTCTCCTCCACATGATTTCAGAGGCAAAAGCACGCGAGGAGCAGGGCTGGGAGGTGACTGACAGCAACCACTGGAAAGTCAACAGCAATGGCAAGCCAGGGAATGATGCAGCCCCGTGACCCCTGAAACAAAGCCTGTTCCAAACAAACGCCAGCAGCACAGAAACCACGGGGTTGCTTCTCTGTCTCTTTCCTTTTTCCTTTTACATATAAAAATAAGTCCAATTTTTAAATGTCAAAAGAGAGAAAAACAAATCCATCCTTTCAAAAACCAACTCAATGGCTACTGTAGATTTTTCATGAGCTTTTCAGTATTGAGCCATGTGGCTCTGTACTAATGCATGCCTTGGGTTTTGTAAGTGGTCTCTTAACTTTAGCATTCACGCATTTCCCCGAGGTTGTTGTCAAGCAAAGCCTGCAATCTAATCAGAAGGTTGCCCCAGAATTGCAGAATGCCAGAGCTATATAGTATTTTATAGATCATCTTCTCAAGGAATTCTTAAGTACCTCTCCAGAGAGGGGCTTCAGCAGTTTGTATTGCTCTGGAAATTATTTGTGGAATTCACCATAGGATGTGCACCTTTCTAGAGAATAGTGATATTCCTGTTTTTCATCAGACCCTCAAAGCAGTTAGACCCCAAAAAGTTATCCATTCTTTCTACAAGTGTCACCGTGTGCAGCCACAACTCCAGGTGAGTGGGGGGGGGGGGCTTCACATAGACTATAACACCCCCTAGAGTTGTGCAGTGCACACCCATGGATGGTGAGCCTGCATTCTAGTCTACATTCATTTTATGGTTGGCATTGTAATTAAGTGAAAGCTCCTTCTAATCACCACAATGACAGCCAATAAGTCGACTAACAAGGAGTTGGGGCAAGGAAAGCGACTATTCAGAAAGCCAGCAAGCCAAGAAAATGGAGGACTAGCATCCTAAAAAAACATCTTGAGAAAACGCAGAATTCGAGCTTCTTTTATGTCAAGGGAAGGGTGGGGAATGGGAAGGGTTTGGGGTCAGGAGGTGATTGATAACTGAAGACATCTGGATGTCAGCAAGGGTTCCAGGGGGATGGTGAAACTTCTTTGCTTTTGGTCAACAAACTCTGATTGCCATGGTCCCAGTCATAATGTTCCTACAAACCTTTTGCTAAACAATCATTATTTTATAGATACCTTCCTTATCTCCTTCAGCACCATGACAGGGCCCTATCTTCCAGTACTATTTTGAGCTGGGAAGCTGTTTCAGTAATTCCTAGGTTGCAGGTTAGATCCCTTTAATGAATAGCATATCTATGTGCAGGACTAGGCAGAAGTGCTAACAGGCATGTTATGGGAACTGGGCAAGCTCAAGCAAGATGGAATCAGAAAGACTGGTTATTTTTTATTCTATTATATCACCGAAAGTCTGGGAAGTGGTTTGCCCTTTTCTGCTTCCATAGCTACCTACATACATTATGTCCTATCACATTTAGATTACACTGGAATAATTTTAGGAGGTATGTCTGTCTAGTTCTAGGATTCAGGATTAAGAAATCCACTGCACATACACTCATATTCTCCAATGTCAACTTAATTATGAACAAAACTGGTATTTTTATCCTCCTTGAGCCTCACTCCTTTCTATTTTTAGTTGGTTCCCAAAATCATGTAAAGAAGAGGAATGCAATTTATTTTCTCCTATACTCTAAATGTGTTCATGAAGAGTCAATCAACAATTCTTGAGTAGGCTGAGTGAAAAAGGTAAAAAGATTAAGAAAAAAAAATAATCCACAGAACAGTAAGGTGATTACCAGAAGGAAAGGGAAGTTGGGGAAGGTAAAGGAAAATGAGGATAAATGGTGGTGGAAGACTTGACTTGGGGTGGTGAACACACAATACAATATACAGATGATGTATTATAGAATTGTATATCTGAAACCTATATAATTTGATTAACCAATGTCACCCCAATAAATGCAATAAGAAAGTAAAAAACAAAACCATGCAAAACAAATTCATGAGTAAAAGGAATGTAAAAAATAGTTGTATGAGGCAGTAAGGACTAAGGACCCAATGAAAAATCAATCCCTTTTCTAATCACAGCTGCTAGCAGTAGTTCCCCTAGGCTATTTGTGTAATTTTTTGTTTCTCTATTTAGAAACCTCAGCTCCCTTTTCTATTAAATCTTGACAAGGACTTCTATTAATTTTAACAAAAGCCAGTGTTTATAGCTTTCAGAACACTTGCAATTACCAGTACCTGAGTTCCTCTGCATCTCAATAGGAAGGACAGGTGTCATTTGCACTTTACACAAAGAGAAGAAATAAGACTCAGGGCAAAGGAGGGACTCATTATTGTGAGTGGCAGAGCTGGAACTGGTAAACAAGGTATGTCTGAATTGAATTCATTGCACCAACAGTGTGGTAGACAATACAAATGATTACCAACACCTAGTGCTCCTCTATTTCCAGGTAAACAGAGAACTGCCCTTCCCTTCCTCCTTGAAGTTAGACATGGTTGTTCAGATTGGCCACATACAGCCAATAAAATGAGGACAGGGATTTGCATCCCTTTTGGACCAAAGCACTTAATTCTTGCTGGCCAACTCACCAGATCTCCCTCTTTCTTTGTTACAACTTTCAACACATGGAAGCAAATTTTTATATGGAGGTGCCATAAGATCAAGCAGCCTGAAATGATGAGCCAACACATTGAGGACATTTGTTCTGGTGAGCCACCTGGTCCTGCAGCAGATGTTGGTTTAGCAAGAACTTTTCCTGTGGTCAGATGAGATCTGGGGATTGTTTTTTATCAGAGCATGACCTACCCTATACTGACTAGTACTGGCAGACTCCATTCTATTAGACTGACATTCTCTCTATTAGAGCTCAGACTGGCATTCAAAGAAGCACATGTAGCCATGCCCAGCTGCATTTCCCTCCTCCAATTCAGCAATCCCCTTGGCTCTTTGTACAATGAACCTTTAGTTACATTCAAAGCCATGATACAGCAGGAGAGTTGGGGAGAAGTAGATTTCTGCAAAGCTGTGGGCAGAGACACCCTCAGGTGTGGTGAAAGTTCTGGTCTGGGCACATATAAATTTGCCATGATTGGTTGCAATGGCCTAATGAGATGAGGTCAAGGTAATGGTTCCAAGACCAGTGAAAAAGCAAACGATCAAAGTAGCAGTGATCAGGGTCAAGTAAGAGAGGAGATGGGGTCAACCTGGCTGGGAGCAGATTCAGCACCATAGACAGGGCCCTATCTTCCCAGTTGTTTTTCCTGGGCAGCTCAATCTTCCCCAGTTAGCCTGCTGTTTCTACTTTCACATTTTAATGATTATTAACAGCCATACGTTGGTTTTATAGGGCTGCTATAACGAATAATCGAAAACTGGCTATTTTAAAATAGAAATGTATCTTCTAACAGTTACAGAAGCCAATAGTCCAAAATCAAGGTGTCCCCAGAACCGTGCTTTCTCTGAAGGCTCTGGGGAAGGCTCCTTTGTTCCCTCTTCCTAGCTGGCAATTCTAGGTGTTCCTTGGCTAGTAGGCACATCATTCCAATCTCTGCTTCCCTGTGTCTCTTCTCCTCTTCTTATAAGGACACCAGTCATATTGGATTAGGGCTCACTCTAATAATGATGTCATCTTAATTTTATTACATCTGCAAAAATACTGTTTCTCCCATCCAAGTACTAACCAGGCCCGACCCTGCTTAGCTTCCGAGATCAGACGAGATCGGGCGCGTTCAGGGTGGTATGGCCGTAGACAAAATACTGTTTCTAAATAAGGTCACAGTCACAGGTACCTAGGGGTTAGAACTTCAACATATCCTTTTGGGGGACTAAAACTCATAACAAGCCTGATCTCATTTTCAAAATGTTTGAAGTGACTTACAAAAATGAATGAAGCTGTGATAGCCCAAGCCTCTCACGAGCTTGCGAGTTTGAAGGTGGTTGTATTCATATCAGCATTAATCTCTCAATTACACTAACAAGTTCTCTCTACCTGCTTATGGGGGACCTCAGCACCCTTCCAAAACCAAACCGAACAACAAACCTAAGAGCGATTCTCCCACCAGGAAGGAAGACCACACTCACACTCCTGTGCTCTTGCTCTGTACCAAGCCATGTCTCCCCACCTCTGTGGCTGGGGACATCCTGAGAATACTTGCCACTGCTAGACCCACTGCATTTCCATGGCAGAGGTGCACTGTGGTTTGTGGCAGTGGAAGGAACTTAGGCCCCTTTTCTCCTTCTGGTTGCACTTTGTCACCTCACTGCCTTGCTTTATAAAGTTCATCTTGAGCCAACCCCTGCAACCCAGGATCCTATGCATTCACACAGAGGCTCATATCTGGGCTGGGGCCACTTTCTCAATGGACATCATTTCAGAGTGTCTCCTCAAGTACAGGGCACACAGCTCCACCCCCCTTAATTTCCCTTTTCTCCTCCTAACCACACAGATAAGCAAACACCCTTTCTTATCAATTCGTAAAACTAGACCCTAGCAGAGCCCAAAACAAATTCATAAGATCCTTAGCAAACAACCAGACTTTGAAACTTGGTTTCAAATCCTAAAAATAGGAGCCCAAAGGTATCTTCTTCATACACAAATCCATCTCCCCAAGATTGAGAAAGAAATGTGATAAAAGAAGAAAGGAATGGAGAACTGAAATATAAGGCTAGAAGAAAAAGGTCTATAATAATAAAAGCATAATATGCTAATTAGACCAGACAGCCAAACAACCTCCCAGATGTTATTCCGGATGTCCTTCCGGATGAAGCCGTAGTGGCAGAGGCCGAGGTAAAAGTGGTTAGGGATGATCAGGCAGGCAGGCAAGCAGTTAGGGGTGATCAGGCAGGCAGGAGAGCAGTTAAGAGCCAGTGGTCCCAGATTGTGTCCCAGGGATGTCCAACTTCCGGTTTAGGCCTGATCCCAGAGATTGGGCCTAAATCAGCAGTCGGACATCCCCCGAGGGTGTCCTGGATTGCGAGAGGGTACAGGCTGGGCTGAGGTATCCCTCACCCCCGCCCCCTCCCCCCTGCACGAATTTCATGCACTGGGCCTCTACTTAAACATAGAAGCACACATTGTAAAC
The DNA here is from genome assembly GCF_963259705.1 of Myotis daubentonii. Taxonomy (NCBI): domain Eukaryota; kingdom Metazoa; phylum Chordata; class Mammalia; order Chiroptera; family Vespertilionidae; genus Myotis; species Myotis daubentonii. The sequence goes on along the minus strand of NC_081848.1, from coordinate 24,653,490 downwards.
ACATTCTATAGTTGAGCTTTGTAGTGGCCAAAGTAAAGATAGAAAAAGAATCAGCAAGAAGATTCAAACTGTCTTTAAAAGAAAACAGAATGGTAGATCAGGAGGAGTGAGGCTTAGGCTGACATTGTGGTCTGGAATCTTTATTTCAGTTAACTTTTTGTGTTGGTTTGCTGCTTTGTCATACTGAGCCCATTTCCCTTTCCTCCTAGACCAGCCGTGGGCAAACTACGGCCCGGGGGCCGGATCCGGCCCTTTTGAAATGAATAAAACTAAAAAAAAAAGAGACCGTACCCTTTTATGTAATGATGTTTACTTTGAATTTATATTAGTTCACACAAACACTCCATCCATGCTTTTGTTCCGGCCCTCCGGTCCAGTTTAAGAACCCATTGTGGCCCTCGAGTCAAAAAGTTTGCCCACCCCTGTACCTAGACACACAGCTAGGTGAAGCCATGTGACTGAGCTCTGTCCAATGAAATATGGCAGAGGTGATGTTTGTCATTTCTGGGCAGAAGCAGACAAAGAGGTATACATTTTTAGAGTTTCTTCCCTCATCTATAAGCTAAATGGGAAAAACCCTGACCTATGAGGAGGGTGGAGCCACACAATGGAAAGAACCTAGGTCCCTGAATATTGACGTGAAAGGTGGCTGAGCCATGCTACTCACATCAGACTGTGTCATAGAGATGGGCAACTCTATTGTGCTAAGCCACTGAGACTTTGGGGTTGAGATGTTATAGCAGCCAGTATCACTTGAACTAGAATAGGTGGGATAACACTGGCCTCCTCTGTCTTGTACTTCTCTTCCACCCTCTTTTCCTGAGGCACCAACAAAAGTTCCAAAATTTCAACTGCAATTTCTCCCAGTACAATAGAAAATATTTTATTGGCAGGGGAGGGGTCTCCAAGTCACTTGGATGAATTCTGAGCTCTTATGTGATCTTTGTTTCTCCTGGATCTCTGTGCCCTCTGGCTAATATAATCTTGTTCTTTCCGATCTGACTATTCATTCTTCTTAATAAAAATGACTACACTGAGGTAGGACTTGGGAAGTCCTGCATTCTCTCTGGCTACACTAGAACAACTGAGAGCTATTGTTTCCTTTGATGAGAAAACACAAAAGCATGTGTCCTTCCTCCTGCTGAGAGGCAGAACAAGCTGTCCTCACAATTTTCCCAGAAGAGCCAGGCAGAATGAAGAGAGGGGAGAGGGCCTACTCCAGCCACTTGTGTTTTTCATAGAGTAGGTTAAGCATGGGCCTGGTATGATGTTCACAGGCATGCTGATGTGGCTAATGGAGTCCCCGTGTCACACCATTAGTACTCTGAATGACTCAGGCACTATCGTTTTCTGGTAGGTCATATTGACATAAAATTCCCACGATGATTGGCTTTGCAAAACTCACTGGTCAACATGTTCATTTCCTGAGCACAGATTGCAGTTGGTAGCCAATCAATGAAGCCAATCATGTAGCACTTCCCTTACAGCTTGAAGAGGGCTGAACTTCCTGATCATGGTCACCTGCTAAGATCTAGAAGAAGCACTAATCTGGAAGTCACACTGCCTATTATTGATCCAACAATAGCTACCGCTTACGGGACACTGGCAGGTGTTCCAGAGCATTCTGGCACTTTGCATGCATCACCTCAAACAGGTCCGTTGAAATAGGATATAATTTGCATGCCTGCAAATTGTATAGATATCTCTATTTTGTAATAACTTTACAAATATCCCCATTTTACAGGTAAAGACACTGTGGCTCTGTCCACTACATGCTGAACAGTATGCTAGTGCCTTCTGGAAATAGATTAAGACTCAGATTTTGAGGAGTTTAAAATCTCTTTAAGGAAGTGAGACTTTCTGGAAGTAATTTTGGAATTATATACAATAGCATAGAATGCTAGGTGAGTCTGTTTAGTGCTCAAAGCTAGAGAGTGAAGGTCATGACTATAGTTGGGGGTGAGAGTCATGTGAGAAATCAGGCTAGGACAGTGGTCGGCAAACTCATTAGTCAACAGAGCCAAATATCAACAGTACAACGATTGAAATTTCTTTTGAGAGCCAATTTTTTTAAACTTAAACTATATAGGTAGGTACATTGTTATTAACTTAAGTAGGGTACTCCTAAGCTGGCCTTTGCTAAAAATGTCCTCAATCTGATTGAGGTACGTTCACTGAGGTCAACCCCTTCCAACTCTCCCATCCACACTCGTCTTGTATACTTGTTTCGTCCATCTCCTTTCGTTCATCCTCTCTATATGTCCAACCCCCACTTCTTCTAATGCCACTTCTTCAAAATAGACTCGCCCAGGCCGAAAACCGACTTCTGCGCATGGGCCACGAAGTTTCAATCACACTGTATGTGAGCGCCCGCACGTGGTACTTTGTGGAAGAGCCATACTCAAGGGGCCAAAGAGCCACATGTGGCTCGCGAGTTGTGGTTTGCCTACCACTGGGCTAGGAATATCAGAGTAAAATCAGTTCAGTTGCCAGCTGTCTGCATAGACAAACACGAGTACCTGAGGGGAGTGTGGCCAGCAGTGAAATGTGGGTGGGAGGCACAAGAGACACCAACCTGGGAGAGAGGAGACAAATGCTCAGGAGGAAGCTTGGGATGGGCTGTTTGTATTCTGGTGGGCATCTGGCCAAGGGTTGCCCTTAGAAGAGTGATTCTTAACCTTATCTGAACCTAAAAGATGCTCAGGGGAGCTTTTGAAACATACTGATACCTGGTCCTCATCCCCCAAGATTCTGACTGATTTAATGGAGTTGGATCTGGGTGTTGGGATTTTTAGGAGCTGCCCAGATGACTCTAATATAAAGTCAAAACTGAGAATCTCTGCCTTAGAGGTGCCACCACTCACCTGCCTGACCATTCATGTGTGGTTTTAATAAGCTTCCACATTCATTGGCTCTATTCTCACTCTTACCGTTGCTTTCCTGAGAAAAAGTATCAAAGGGCAGTCTTCCTGGAATCCGTGGGTCTCCAGTCAGTTAGTCAATGTGTCTCTCAAAACCGGTGTGGTTGTATAGCAGTGGAGCCGTTGGTGGTGGAAAGAGGATTCTTTCACATTATCGCAGGAAAAGCATTTCAAGGATACAGGTATAGGAGGAGGGGTGGCATTGTGGCAAGATTTATTGGAGTAAAAACAAAGGAAGTGCTTAGGCCATGTCTCATCCACAACAAGGTGGTCTCACTGTGAAAGAACTCCAGCCCCTGGGGCCTCAGGCCCACACTTGTCCGCACCAAGCCAGGAGGACCAGGGTCCAGAGATGCTGTGTCCTTGCCTGGGCGCCGATACCGGAAGCTCCAGGAGTCTAGCTCAGTCTCTCTTTCCGGCCGGCTCAAGGGTGGCACTGTGCTTGGGCCTGCACTTGAGCCCCTGTGCCTGCTACAGAGAGAGAACGCATGAACTCTGGGCCTTTGTTAAACTTTAATTATATTATCTCTGACTTGGGAAAGAGCAGGCTTTCTTTCAAATTAACCAGTCTTTTCCCTGACTCTTTGCAGGCTTGTGCTGGGCCCTCCCCCTGCACCATCTTCGCTCCTGCTGTGAATGTGCCCAGCAGAAGGCATTTCCCTTTGCTGGTTCCAGTAATGTACTGAATAGAGAGGTTGTTCCCTAGGGAGACTGGAAAGCCACCAGCTTGAGGACAAGTGTGGGCTGAGGCCACAGGGGCTGGAGTTCTTTCACCGTGCGACCACCTTGTTGTGGATGAGACATGGCCTAAGCACTTCCTTCGTTTTTGCTCCAATAAATCTTGCCACAATGCCACCCCTCCTCCTATACCTGTATCCTTGAAATGCTTTTCCTGCGATAATGTGAAAGAATCCTCTTTCCACTACCTTTGGCGGAGGATGTGGCTGTCCCCTGAGGTGTCTGTGAAGTTGCCCCTTCCTACCAAGAGCTACTTACCTACTGTAACAGACCAAGGAGTTGGGATGCCTCATGAAATCCTGCTTCCACCTAAGGGTGGAGGGAAGCTGATAAAATATTTCACATCTTGGCTGAGGCCTTGCCCTGTAAGCATGGGCTCCTTCCGGGTCTTGCCTTCTAGTCAGCCTCAGAATTTACATTTGCAGCTTTAACAAACACTGACTGATGGACACTTTTTGTGTTGCAGGCCCTGTGCTGGGGGCTTTTCATGTTATCTCACATTAGGCTTTCTTTTTTTTTTTTTTTTACAATCCTTTACCTTTTCCTCTTAGGTCCTTGGAGACTTCATATAAACATCTTATCAGCTGGACTGTGGAAGAGGGATTAGCTTTATTGTTTGGGGCTTTCAAGAATAGTTAATACTTATTACTATTATCATCATTTATTTATCTATTTATCTATTTATTTATTTATTTTGACCATAAGAATTACAAATATATTTAAATCTCAGACCTGGGAAATGGACTATACACAGCCTTCTATGTTCTGATAGCACTGCACCTTGGCTTATTTTCAGTGGTTGGTGGAACATGAATAGGAACCCCACGGTTGCTTGGAGACATGTCATTTTCACGTCTGTCTGACATTTGCTTCTGCGAAACAATGCGGTGTATCTCTGTCAGAACTGTCTGAAAAGCAGCTTCTACATTGGTAGAGTCTGGAGCTGATGTCTCAAAGAATGACAAGCCATTTTTTTTTCTGCAAAAGCACTTGTTTCATCTGTAGGAACTGCCCTGAGATGACACAATTCACTCTTATGGCCCACAAGCATGATGACAATGTTACTATCAGCATGACCTCTCAGTTCTTTCAGCCGTCGCTCTACATTTTCACATGTGGGATGTTTAGCGATGTCATCAACCAACAAGGCACCTACAGCGGATGTGATAGCTCGATATCACTCTTGCCCAGCCGTGTCCCATATCTGTGTCTTTATTGTTTTTCCATCAACCTGGATGCTTCTTGTTGCAAACTCTGCTCCAATGGTGCTCTTGCTTTCAAGATTAAACTCATTTCAAGTAAATCGAGACAGGAGATTACTCTTTCAAACACCAGAATCTCTGATAAGGACAACATTAAAGAGGTAGTTGTTGCGGGTGCCCATTGTGCGGCCGATGAGTGAAGGGGCAGGAGCAGCGGTGGTATCAGTCACTATTATCATCACTTACTAAATCCCAGGCATGAATTAAGAATTTTAGATTTTTGCCCTCCCAATTCATTTTCATAGCAACTCTAGAGATGTATCATTCCCTTTTAGAGATAAGGAAATAGATGTTTAGAGATTTTAAATAAATGTTTAAAGGTCCTTTAACGGTCTTGCCAGGACTGGTGCTTAGATCTGTTTGTGTCTGAACAGACTGCTCTGATACCCTAGGATTGTGGTTCTCAACCTTTGGGGGCATAAGCGAACTTTTGTGGAACTTTTAAAAAAATAAATGTTTTATTTGGAATAATTTTAGATTTTCAGAAAAGATGCAAAGACAGAATGTTCAAGTCCGATTATGTTGAGTGTTCAAATATAAAGGTGGAAAATTTGATTTAAAGAAATAAAGGATGAATTTTTTTAATTAAATCTTTATTGTTCAGATTATTACATTTGTTCCTCTTTTTTCCCCCCATAACTCCCCTCCTCCCAGTTCCCGCCCCACCCTCCGCCCTCACTCTCCACCCACTGTCCTCTTCCATAGGTGCACGATTTTTGTCCAGTCTCTTTCCGCATCTCCCACACCCCTTTCCCCCCCAAGAATAGTCAGTCCATTCCCTTTCTATGTCCCTGATTCTATTATGATCACCAGATTATTTATTCACTTGATTCTTAGATTCACTTGTTGATAGATGCATATTTGTTGTTAATAATTTGTATCTTTACCTTTTTCTTCTTCTTCCTCTTCTTAAAGGATACCTTTCAGCATTTCATATAATACTGGTTTGGTGGTGATGAACTCCTTTAGCTTTTTCTTATCTGTGAAGCTCTTTATCTGACCTTCCGTTCTGAATGATAGCTTTGCTGGATAAAGTAATCTTGGTTGTAGGTTCTTGGTATTCATCACTTTGAATATTTCTTGCCATTCCCTTCTGGCCTGCAAGGTTTCTGTTGAGAAATCAGCTGACAGTCGTATGGGTATTCCCTTGTAGGTAACTGGGATTCTTTCTCTTGCTGCTTTTAAGATTCTCTCTTTGTCTTTTGCTCTTGGCATTTTAATTATGATGTGTCTTGGTGTGGTCCTCTTTGGATTCCTTTTGTTTGGGGTTCTCTGTGCTTCCTGGACCTATAAGTCTATTTCTTTCACCAGGTGGGGGAAGTTTTCTGTCATTATTTCTTCAAATAGGTTTTCAATATCTTGCTCTCTCTCTTCTTCTGGCACCCCTATAATTCTGATGTTGGTACACTTGAAGCTGTCCCAGAGGCTCCTTACACTATCTTCGTATTTTCGGATTCTTTTTTCATTTTGCTTTTCCAGTTGGGTGTTTTTTGCTTCTTCGCGTTTTGAATCTTTGACTTGATTCTTGTGCTCCTCTGGTCTGCTGTTGGGTGTCTGTATAATATTCTTTATTTCAGTCAGTGTATGCTTAATCTCTAGTTGGTTCTTTATCACAACATCGAGGGTCTCATTAGATTTCTTGAGGATCTCACTACATTTACCGGTGGTCTCACCAGTCTTTTCGAGGGTCTTACTAAGTTTATCGGCAGCTTCTAGACAGTTCTTGAGAGACCTTAAAAGTGTGGTTTTGAGCTCTATATCTTCCATTTCTGACATTTGCGTCCTGTTTCTTTGTCTCCGCATTTTTTTATCTTTTCTTGGTGCACCCCCTAGTGGTCTTTGTGCGCAGTCTTGTAGTTAAGCCTTGATTGTTGTCGGTAATACCAGGGGTGATTTGACCTCCAGGCTAACTGGCTATGAGAGTCAGCTGTGTCTGCAGTGGGAGAGCTTCTGTGCTGGATCTCTAGGGTGGTGCTAATCTAGCGTTTGCCTGAGGCTATCCGGCAAATGGTTCTGCGCCGGGCTTGGGCGGGGTGGGTCCCCTGGGATCTACAGGGTGGGCGGAGCAAGCAGTTATGGCTGCTCTCAGTTCCATCCCTAGGGGCTCTGCCTCTCAGAGTCCCAGCAACTGCTGCAAACCTCACCTCGGAGAGAAAGCTGCCTTCGAGTTCCGACTGAAGCCAGACAGTCCCGCTTCTCCTGTTTGAGTCTGGGTCCCCAGAGACTCACCCGGATCTGGAGCTCAGAGTCTGAAACTCCCTCCCGATTGAAAACAACAACCGCGCCCTAAGCCGCCAGCACGCTCTGCGCGCGCACTCCGCACCTGAGTATTTCACTTCAGCACTGCGCCTCCTCTGAGTCTGGGTATGATATTCTCTTTCCTCCTAGTTGTAGAATTTCCACTCAGCCAGCCTTCCTGTGGTTCTGGATGATGTCTGTTCTGTCCTTTAGTTATATCTCTGAAGTGGTTGTTCGAGGCAGCAATCTCCTATGCCGCCATCTTGGTTTTCCTCATAAAGGATGAATTTAATCCAAGTTTGGGACGGTGGTGGTGGTGAAGGATGGCTGCACAGATATTGGTGCTAAGTTCTAAGGGATGTGTAGTGTCCCAGCAGCCTAGTAGGAGGCAGCAAGGTGCTCAGGCATCAGGGACCTCGTAAAGAAAGGCATGGCTGCCTGAAAGTGCATGAGGATATTTGGGCAAGGATAAGCTGCAAGGGGGGTCTGAAGGATGCATTCATGGTAGAAAAGTAGATTAGAGTCAGGAAGAGAATCCTAAAATATCTTTTTGGTAATGTGATCAGGTATGTTCATTGGACTGAACAGTTTAGACTATGGAAAGGATGGATTAGAGCAGCGGTTCTCAACTTGTGGCTCGCAACCCCTTTGGGGGTCAAACAACACTTTCACAGGGGTCACCTAAGACCATCGGAGAACACATATATAATTACATATTGTTTTTGTGATTAATCACTATGCTTTAATTATGTTCAATTTGTAACAATGAAATTGGGGGTCACCACAACATGAGGAACTGTATTAAAGGGTCGCGGCATTAGTAAAGTTGAGAACTACTGGATGAGAGGTTTACTGGACTGTGGTAAACTCCACAGGTCTTATATGGAATCAATTCCCCATTGTTCTCCAGCATTTCTCATCTTGGTAGTTAAGGCTTACCTGTCATATTCAATCACTCTTCAGTCCTATTGATTTTACCCCCTTCTCTCCAGTCCCACTGTCATTGACATAATTAAAGGCTTCATCTCTTTTCTGAGTATTGCATTAGCCTCCCACATATTCCCTTGATCATAATGTAGCTCTCGTTTAATTTACCCTCTCCACTGTTGGTAATGTTTCTAGCATACTGAGTTGATTTATGTCACTCCCGCACTAAAATCCTTTGGTAGTTGTCTTTACCCATAAAATAAAAATAGAAACCCCTTGGCATTGCTTCTAGGACCTTTCATGACAGGATAGATACCTACACCCCACCTCTTGTTCACCCATGTTAGCACTTCATGTTTTAGCAGCATGGAGCCACTCATGGGTCCCCCAAACATCAAGTTGTCATAGGCCCCTGTGCTTTTGCATCTGCCATTTTCTCTGCTTCAGACACCATCCTTCCCAGCCCCATGCATGTATCCACCTGCAAACTCTTGCTCATGCTTCAAGTCTCAGCCTAAAAGGCACCTCCTTGGTGAAGCCTTCTCTGATCCCTCCAGGCAGACCCACAGCCTGTAGCAACCAGCCTGGAAAGGCAAACCACAGCCTGCAGCAGCCAGTCCATGACCGAATCACAGCCTCTATAGCAATTGGTCCTGTGTGGCTGGGATTTAATCGATACCTGACAGCTTCCCTAAGCTTTGTCCTCACTTCCAACTGAGGACCAACAAGAGAAAGTCAAATATGTTCCCCTAAGCCAGTGATCAGCAAACTCATTAGTCAACAGAGCCAAATATCAACAGTACTTCTTCAAAATAGACTCGCCCAGGCCGAAAACCAACTTCTGCGCATGGGCCACGAAGTTTCAATTGCACTGTATGTGTGCCCACATGTGGTATTTTGTGGAAGAGACACACTCCAGGGGCCAAAAAGCCGACCACGGCCCTAAGCAATCGCATGGGATGCTCTGCTTCTAGTTAGCCTGCAGCCAGCTTCCCCAGGCCAACAGCTGCCAATTGAAGCCTTCCTTCTGCCCACGATAAAGCTTTCCCACTCCCCTGCCTGCTTTTGAGTCTCTGTCAAGATGCAAGTGATGGTGGTTGACTCCCTTATTAGAGCCAAGTTCTGCATAGATAGCCTTTACTTGTTCTCATGTAGGTGGTCTTTATTTCCACCCTTGATTGTGAGCTGGTATGCTTTAGTAATGGAGTTAAGAACATGCCAACCTCATTGTGCCATTTTGCTATGTTGATTATTTTGAGCTGAAGCACTTGAAAAATAGAAAAAGCAGAGAGAGAGAGAGAGAGAGAGAGAGAGAGAGAGAGAGAGAGAGAAATCCTCTTAACTCCTCTTATCTAAGGACCATTCCTCCAAAAGGAACTCAGTTGTCATAAATCCCCTTTCCCCTGGGATTTCATCAACCAGAGAAGGCTGACTCAGGAGAGGAAGCCAGCAGTCAGCACCACACCAAGGCATACCTTCTCACAGCTGTTGTATCTCCCATCTATTCTTTGAAGGGTCCATTCGTTCATCTTTTCTAGAAATCGTTTACTCTCCCCTGAATTGCCTACACCCCTTCCCCTATTAAGATGGCACATAAGCTCTCAAATCCCACCACTTCATGTTCGCAAAACTGCCTGGTATTGGCACAAGAACAGACATATAGACCAATGGAATAGAATAGAGAACCCAGAAATCAACCCAAACCACTATGCTCGATTAATATTTGACAAAGGAGGCAAGAACATACAATGGAGTAAAGACAGTCTCTTCAATAAATGGTGCTGGGAAATTTGGTCAGACACATGCAAAAAAATGAAACTAGACCACCAACTTACACCATACACAAAAATAAACTCAAAATGGATAAAAGAATTAAACTTAAGACAGGAAACCATAAGAATATCAGAGGAATCCACAGGTAGCAAAATCTCAGATCTATGCCAAACGAATTTCTTCACTGACACAGCTCCTAGGGCAATGGACACTAAAGGGAAAATAAACAAATGGGACTATATCAAAATAAAAAGCTTCTGCACAGCAAAAGAAACCATCAACAAAACAACAAGAAAACCCACTGCATAGGAGAACATATTTGCCAATGATATCTCCGATAAAGGTTTAATCTCCAACATTTATAGGGAACTCATACAACTTAACAAGAGGAAAATAAACAACCCAATCAAAAAATGGGCAAAAAAATAGACACTTTACGAAAGAGGACATACATAAGGCTGAAAGACATATGAAAACATGCTCAAAGTCACTAATCATCTGAGAGATGCAAATCAAAATGACAATGAGGTACCATCTCACACCTGTCAGAATGGCTATCATCAACAAATCAACAAATGATGGTGAGGATGCGGAGAAAAAGGAACCCTCATTCACTGCTGGTGGGAATGCAAACTGGTGCAGCCACTGTGGAGAACAGTATGGAGTTTCCTCAAAAAACTAAAAATGGAACTTCCATTTGACCTAGTAATCCCACTTCTAGGAATATATCCCAAGAAACCAGAAACACCAATCAGAAAGGATATATGCACCCCTATGTTCATAGCAGCACAATTTATAATAGCTAAGATTTGGGATCAGCCTAAGTGCCCATCAGCAGATGAGTGGATTAAAAAACTTTGGCACATCTACACAATGGAATACTATGCAGCTGTAAAAAGGAAGGAACTCCTACCATTTGCAACAGCATGGATGGAGCTGGAGAGCATTATGCTAAGTGAAATAAGTCAGTCAGAGAAAGATAGATATCATATGCTCTCACTCATTTGTGGATTATAATGAACAACATAAACTGATGAACAAAAACAGATGTAGAGACAGAGAAGCATCGATCAGCTGCTCAAAACTCAGAGGGAAGGCAGGGGAGAGTGGGGGGAGGGGAAAAGATCAACCAAAGGACTTGTATGCATGCACATAAGCATACGTGATGGATGTGGACAACAGGAGATGAGGGTGAGGGCAGGATTGGGGGGATGAGGGACATTGGGGGGATAAGGACACATGTGTAATATCTTAATCAATAAAGGGGGAAAAAATCTCACCACTTCAGAGGGTATTCAATTTTGTTTGTGGTGCCCTTGTGCACAGAGTATTAAAAATGAATAAATGTGTATACCTTCCTCCTGATCTGCCTATTGTCAGTGTACTTCATGGACCTAGACTAGGAGACAGTCTTTCTTCCCCTACAGCATCCCCTGGAGCCTTGCGAACCCCTTCTATGAAATTCAGATGACTCCTACCTTGAGGAGTTACTATAAGAGTTAGAGACACTCTAACACAGGTGAATCACAAATGCCTTATGCTAAGGAAAAGAAGCCAGATTCAAAAGGTCACATCACACATGACATTCTGAAAAGGGCAAAACTAAAGAGACAGAAAACAGGCCAGTGAATGCCAGAGGTGAGGGGTGGGAGGAGGGTGGACAAGGGGCACAAGAGAATTTGGGGAGATGACAGAACTGTTACACATCTTGATTACAGTGATGGCTGCATGTCTGTCAGTGTCAAAATTCACAGAACTGTACATAAAAATGATGAATTTCACTGTGTGAAAAATAGACCAGTAAACTTGCTTTGCAAAGTCATGGCAGAACTAAAAGGCACGGACACAATAATTCTCTCATGCCAGCCCGTGGAGACAGCTACTTGGGCTTAGATTGCACCTCTGAGCTTGCTGAACTTAGTACAAGCCTGTTTTCCCCCATACTTCCCTACATCCTCTAAGGCTGCCCGCCCACACCTCCATGTCTTGGGGGATTTGTCACTCTGTGGAACACAGACTCTGCCCAGGGAAGGCAGGGCCATGTGTGATCTGGAGTAGTACTAGGGCCACTCAGGACCAGCACGACCCTCCTCACCTCACCTTGAAACAGAGACAGCTCCGTGCCCTGTTGTTCAGGATCCCACCAGCTAACACTTCATTTATCATCAGCATCTATGGAAATTCATGTTTCTTACTCCAAGCCACCAACTATGATGTTGACACAACCAGAGAGCACCGGCTACAAATCAGACGTGTATGTTATGTGTAACCTGCTAACAAAGTGATGAATTTCCCCTCACTTACACCAGGGAGATAGAGAGCTGGAGTTGTGAGTGTTTCATCAAACCGGAAAGTGAGAAAGAAACAGAACATGGCAATGGAGCCTGTTAATATCAGCCCAGCCACAAGCCTCCATTTCTATGGAAACCGAGAAAGGCAGTTTGGATAAAAGGAAATGAAATCAGAGAAAAGAAGAGATTGAATGTGTTCTAAATAAGGCTGATTTCCAAGGCTGGAGAGTTGACAGGCAGCTTCACAGCTCGGGAGGCGCCTGGAGTTCCTGGCACTGGCCAAGGCTTTTCACAGCCTGGGGGCCGGGGGGCAGCCTGGGTCTCCAACCTCTTTAGGCCTCAGGGCTGCTAAGGAAATCCGTGTGTGTGTGTGTGTGTGTGTGTGTGTGTGTGTGTGTGTTGGGGCGGGGGGGGGGGGCTGGTCAAAAGCACAGGCTGGAGAAAAGAACAAAGAAAGTAGCTCCTGCACTCCATATTTGGGATGGTATCCCTCCTCAGAATCGATTACATTCAAATTATTAATGCCTGATGGAATGTTCCTGATGCTCAACCAGCTTCATATCCCTCTTATCTGTAGACTCTCCCACCAGGAGAAATACTCTTTGGGATAAGTGCAGAGTGTCAGAGAGTCCAGGTAAGCAACAGAAACAGTCTATGCATTCACTTCGGACAATTGACTGCTCCCCTGACCTCCCGCAACACAGATTCCTCATCCATAATTTATAAGCTGGAGACAGCCCTGCATGTGCCTCCACTGCAGCACAGACCAGGCTACTGTAATAGGCTGCTTACCTGCTCTCTCCACCATCAGGTTGCTCAGTAAGAGATGTATTAACAGAATCCAGCTCAGTACCCAGCCCTTCTAACAACTACTGTGAGAGGAGCAGCTAACCCTTATATAATAACAAGCACACATTGCCCTTAGAGTGTCTGCTATACTCTACATTCTTACATGTATTAGCTTCTAAAATTCTCACTATTAATATATTCATTTTATAGATGAGGAAACAGAGGCACAGAGTGTTCAAGATGCTTGCCTAAGTAAATGGCAGAGCTGGGCTGTCTGCTCCAGATTCTATAATAATGATCTCAAGTAAAGGTCTGCTGAATGAGTAGCTGGCCAAGGCCCTGTCCTTGACCTCTTCTCTCGCTTTTTCCCAAGGTCTTATCTATCTCCTCAGTTCCAGCTATTACATTTCTGCAGGTGGTTCCCAGATCTGTATCTACAGCTCCAATCTCTCTCCTAAGAGCCGGTTTCCAATTGATACGAAGATATCCCTGCCTTCCATATGTTTATGTCAACAGACAGATACATAACCAAGTAGCTGTAAATCATTCTTCCCACTGCTGCCCTACCACCCTATCCCCTCTCCTGCTCTTTTTACACACACACACACACACACACACACACACACACACACACACGTGCACGCGCGCATCCCAGAAGTTCATACCCTACTGCCTCCTCCTCTGCTTGGTATAACTGACCAGAGCAGTATGTCCTGCTTTCCTCTTTCCTTGTCTCTCCATCTCTCTAAAGGCCCCATAAAGTCCCTGAATTAAAAATGAAATCAGATCTGCAAAACAGTTCCACAAGGGAGACAGCTGAGCAAAGCCAGAGTTTTAATTTCCTCTGCCACATGGGATCTTGTCTTAATTCAAAATTATCAGTGTCTTGTATTTCTTTTAAAAATTGATGTCACGTTGACCTCAGGACCCAAAGGTTAAACTTGTAGACAATTTCAAATAAGACTCGAATTATTAATGTCTCACGTATATGTCCCTGGTGCCTGAACAGCCTCATGTCACTTTTCTCCTAGTCTCTCCCACCAGGAGAAAATACTCTCGGAATAAGTACAGACAGTCCAGATAGTAGCAGAAACATCCTATGCATTTGTTTCTAACAATCGACTTCTTCCCTGACATGCCTTGACATGTATCTCCTGAAGTATGCTCATCCATAATTTATGTCATCAGTCCGAGCTACAAAAACTCAGATTAACTTGCTGGGGACTCGCCACTGTGCTTTTCTCAAAGAAAAAAGAAGGCTGCTATTCAATATGGTGAACATTTGTTGCAAGTCCACTGAAGGCATGAACAGTGTCAGGAGCGGACACATGTGCTTTCCCTGTGCTGATGGTGTGTTTAACCAAGGAGACAGACACACAGACAAGAGTAAAACAGAGAGAAAAACTACAGAAAAACTTATGAACAGTAAGGAACAAAGCAAAGAAACAATTTTGTTCCAGAGGTATGTGAAGGCAGGGGAGAATTAGGGCTTTGAAAGGTTAGGGTCTCTTAAACTGAGACCTCAAAAATAAGGTCCCGCCCTGACCAGTTTGGCTCAGTGGATAGAGCATTGGCCTGTGGACTGTAAGGTCCCAGGTTCGATTCCGATCAAGGGCATGCACCTTGGTTGCGGGCACATCCCCAGTAGGAGGTGTGCAGGAGTCAGCTGATCAATGTGTCTCTCTCATCAATGTTTCTAACTCTCTCTCTCCCTTCCTCTCTGTAAAAAATCAATAAAATATATTTAAAAAAAAATAAGGTCCCAACCCTGTGATCAGCTCAGTCCCCTGACCACTCCCCTGTGATCATCAAATTTAAAATATTTACCAATTTGAGCAGAAATTATATCATACGGTTGTTTTAATTTTTATTTTTCTGATGATGAACTTGTAAGGGTCAACATCTTTTTTTGTTACTATTTGGGTTCCCTCTGTGAATTGCCCATATTTTTTTCTATTGAATTTGTAATGCATTTTTCTATTATTGATTTGAAACAGTTTATCAGTAAATATGTTGAAAAATTCTAAGTTAGTCTTTAAATTTCCTCTTGTTTACAGCACTCTTTGCCATGGAGAAGTTTCAACTGTGATGTAGTCAGACATACGGATCCCCTCCTCTGTGGCAGATACCGTCCGTGTCCGACCAGAGACTCCATCCATACTCTGATGTGATAAAGATAGTCTTTTATATGATCTTTCAAAAGCTTTAAAGTTTTGATTTTCACCTTGAGGTCTTTTGTCCATCTAGGATTTATTTTGTATATGATATGAGATAGGGATTAATCTTCTCTTTAGTCTTATAGTGTTACTGATTCAATAAATGATCCGTTCTTTATGCCAAAGTTCCATCAAAGTGTGGGTCTATCTCTGGGTTATTTTTCTCCATCGATTTGTTTATTCCTGTACTGCAGCTCTTTTTTAAATAATGTTTCAAGTATAGCCATCAAACTGACAAAAATATGAAAATACCAACTGTGGAAAATATAAAGAACATTGAAAATTCTCATACAAAGCTGGTAGGGATATAAATTAAAGAATCACTCTGGAGAACAATCTAACATTTGCATGTATGAAATTGTTTCTTTTTATAGCTGAGGAATATTCCATGGTATAAATATACCACAGTTTGTTCAAGGATTTACCTTTGGATGTTTATTTCCAGGTTTTTGTTTTTTGTTTTTGTTTTTGCTATTATGAATAAAGCTGCTCTGAGAATCTGTGTAGTACATTCTTTTTGTCTTAATTCAAAATTATCAGTGTCTTGTACTATTACATGCTTTTTGTACTACACAGATTCTCAGAGCAGCTCTAAATAATTTTTTATTTCTGTGGGTAATTAGCAGTAAATTCACTAAATTCATGGTGAGTGTATGTTTAACTTTATAAGAAACTTCCAAACTTTTTCCAAAATGATTAAACTATTTTAAATCCCAAGTAGTAATTATCAGACTTCCAGTTCCTCTACATCCTTGACAATACTGAGTATTGTGACTCTTTTTAATTTTAGCCAGTCTTGTGTAAAGTGATAACTCATGGTGGTTTTAATTTGTGTTTCTGATGATTGCTATTAGGCACATTTCCATATGTTTTTATTGGACATTCATGTACTTTTTTGGGTGCAGTCTATTCAAATATTTTGCCAATATCTTACTAAGTTGTTTATCTTCTTAATATTGAGTTCTAAGAATTATTTATACATTCAGAATTCAAGTCTATAGTCAGATATATGTATAGGGTGTCCCAAAATTCACACAAGATTTGCAATTGAATTGAATTGCAAATCTTTCATGAATTTCGGGACACCCTATATTATGAATCTATTTTTATTTTCTTAATGGTATCTTTCAAGAAGCAGAAATTTTATTTTGACAAAGTTCAATTTATCAGCTTTTTCCCTTATGATCTGCCTATCAAGAAATTTTACTTACGACAAGGTTGTAAATACTTTCTCCTCTATTTTCTTCTGAAAGTTTTATAACATGAGCTTTTACATTTAGATCTATAATTCATTTCCAGGTAATTTTTGTGTATGTTGTGAAATAAGTTTCAAAACTCATTTTTCCCCCAACTTTTTCAGCACCATTTAGAAAACACTATCCTTCCTCCATGAATTACCTTGGCAACTTTGTAGAAAGTAATTGACCATATATGTGAGGGTCCATTTTGGACTCTATTCTGTTATATTGATCTATATTTGTGACCTTGTACCACAACTACACTGTCTTGATTACTGTCGCTTTAGAGCAAGATTTGAAGCCAGTGTATGTCCTCTCTTCCAACTTTTTTATTAATTGTTTTTGCTATTCTAGGTCCTTTGCATTTTCAAATACATTTTTGAATCAGCTTACCAAATTCTAAAAAAAAGTCCTGGTGGGTTTCTCTTAGCATTGCATTGACTCTATAGAGACCTATAAATCAATCTCTGAACAGGATATATCTCTCCATTTGTTTAACTCTTTAATTTCTCTCAGCAGTCGTCAGAATGAAATGTGTTTCCAAAACTGAGCAGAGTGAGTGGGGGGGAAAGAAATTCAGATACATCATGAAAGTTCCACTAAGGATAAGTACTCCTAAAAGCTGCCATAAAGAAACATATAGCCCTCTCTGACGTTGTTCAGTGGTTGGAGTGTCGGCCTGGGAACTGAAGGGCCGAGAGTTCAATTTTGGTCAATGGCATGTACCTGGGTTGCAGGTTCCCTGCCCTGGTCGGGGTGCATTGGGGGGGGGGGGGCAACCAATTGATGTTTCTTTCTCTCTCCTTCCCCCTTCCCAAGAAAGAACGAAAAGGAAGGAAGGAAGGAAGGAAGGAAGGAAGGAAGGAAGGAAGGAAGGAAGGAAGGAAGGAAGGAAGGAAGGAAGGAAGGAAAGGAGGGAGGGAGGGAGGGAGGGAGGGAGGGAGGGAGGGAGGGAGGGAGGGAGGAAGACCTGTGAAAATATACCCAGTGGCAGGACTCTCCCAAAGGATGGTTGGAGAGAGGCAGCAGATACAAGCAGAGCATTTGGGTCCTTCTCTGTAGATAGTACAGAAGGTACAACTTATGGCCACACAGAGCACAGGCCAGTAGCCAATCCAGTCAGAGTGCAAATTCTCTGCCTTCACATCCACCTGAAGGTGCAAACTGCTGCTGCATCACCCAGCTCAAGAGATCATTCCATTCAACAAGCTCTACTCAGTGTGGTTTTCGTACTGAACCCTCTTCCCCACTCTGGCTGCTTTCCTGCCAGCCCACCAGGAGCAAGTAAGTGATTATGACTCCAGCATGTCCCAGAATGTTTACTGTGCGAGAGGGTGAATCCAAGGTCAGTCTTCCAAACTCAGTCTCCCCGAAGTACCTGCCCTCCAGCAGATCCATTTCTGCTCTAATCAGTCACCACGGGGACGGGAAACTAAATTCACTTCAGAACGGCAAGGAGTTGAAGCTTTATCTCTGACAGGGGAGGGGGGAAGACTTGGGAAATTACTTGGAAATTGGGAGGTGAAGCTAAAAATAATTTCAGAAAAAAAATGGGTTGGGTGGAGGCAGTCTATGAAAAATAGAATTATTCCAAAGACACAATGAAAAAAAACATATTAGGTGACAGTCATACATTGAGTTAATAAAGTAATTGTCCCAAATTAGAATTTGAAGTCAAAGGACTCCAAGATGACTATCTCAAAGAATGGATTTCCAGCAACAGGTAGTATTTACAAGCTGGAAGTATCTAATAATTTAATAAGGAGGTCATTTGTTTCCCTCAACATGAAAAAAAATGGAATTAGAAATTCATGGAAAAACAAAGAAACAAATATGAGAAAATCCTAGTGCAAAGATGGAGCAAACTAAAATGACATGACTTAGAGCAACGGTGGAACGTCAGAGGAGACTTTATTTGCTCCTTGTGCTTGAACATCTCCTTTAACGTGGAGTATTTGGTTCAGAATAAAAAATACAAAACTGTCATATTGGTGGTGACATTTATTTTTGGAGTCAATCTGTAGCCAAAACATGAGAGACATAATTATAGGTACAGAACAGAATTCAAATGGTATGCAACCTTGTAAAAAGGATACACTAATTGACAAAAGAGGTGGACAACACGGCATCAGCTCTCATGTGCCCACTTACCAGTGATGATGGTGTCGAGTTGACTGAACCACGAGTACCAATTTGAGACTATTGTTCAGTTCATCCTACAGTTGCTTGTGAGATGACCTCCACATGCCAGGCACAGCTTTGGGTCCAGCTACAATGCTGAGCACGTCTGCAGTGATGACTGGCAAGTTTCCCACCCTCTTGGAGGTCACACGATAATGTGGAAGAGAGTACAAATGGACAGAATTCACCATTGTTGACAACAGCGGGAAATAGTGGATGACTCATCGGCAATTTCAGTAATAACCAAAACAAGAAGTAAAATGAAAAATAGTTAAAAGTGCTTGCTTTTAGGCAGACTTGCCATTGAGGCAACAGAGTTTAATGGATTAGTTTTTCATTTACCTCAATTTGTACTACTTTGAACTTCTCCAAGTAAAAGGTTTATTTTAATAATTTAAAAAATAAGCCCAGTATTGCTGTTCTTAAGTATCAGGATCAGGGTGGTTTATACTAAATCTAAATGCTGAATGGAAGACCTGACCTCAGGGCTTTAGGATCCAAATTTCAGTGCAAAGTATGTGCAATGGTGCAGCTGGAACCATTTGCCTCAATATATCTATTTCTCTTTATTTTGTATTTTTCCATCACCATTATCCCCTCCCTGCTCTCTTCCATCTCCACCACTATTAGGATAAGAAAAAGGCCTTTTTTTCCTTGCCAAAACCCTCCATAAGCACCTGGCAAGTAAATCCCAAGACTGATAGCTCCTCTGATTCAAACAGCACCTCTGTTCAAACTGCAGAACAAGATAAGCTACTTTCTTTTTTTTTTTTTAATATATTTTATTGATTTTTTACAGAGAGGAAAGGAGAGGGATAGAGAGTTAGAATCATCGATGAGAGAGAAACATCAATCAGCTGCCTCCTGCACACCTCCCACTGGGGATGTGCCCACAACCAAGGTATATGCTCCTGACCGGAATCGAACCTGGGACCCTTCAGTCCGCAGGCCGACGCTCTATCCACTGAGCCAAACCAGTTAGGGCAAGATAAGCTACTTTCAAGGCCACATTCTTACATACTCCTCCTCTCTACTGTTTTCACAACTCAGGGATATTTCCCACCGAGGAGTCCATGTTAATAGAAAGTTCCCTTCCCCTCCTCGCTTTCAAACATGCCTCTGCTGAACTCTTCATAACTTTTGCTCTAAGCATGTTGTTACAGGCTTGGGAAAAATGCTGTTAAGACACCTCCCTAGGACATCTGCCCAGACTGTCTCCTGAAGAACAAATTACAATCCCCCTGATGTCCACTCAATTTTGGCTGGCC